>NW_028113119.1:0-483961 GCF_964234715.1 Podarcis melisellensis | reverse complement strand
AGCCCACCTGTTTCCACCGAAAAACCTTTCAGGGGATCGTTTGCAACATTTTGGCACCATTTCTGAGTGAATTGCAGAACGTCAGAAATTTTGAAGACATTGTGACCGCGCGGCTTAGGGATTTTTTCAAAAAAAGTTGTTCAGATGTCGAGGGCTAATTCTGTTTCCGTTGATAAATACCCACCTGTTTCCACCGAAAAAACCTTCAGGGGATCGTTTGCAACAGTTTAGCACCATCTTTGAATGAATTGCAGAACGTCAGTTTTTTGCTGAAATTGTGACCGCGCGGCTTAGGGATTTTTTCAAAAAAAATTGTTCAGACGTCGAGGGCTAATTCTGTTTCCCATGATAAATACCCACCTGTTTCCACCGAAAAAGCCTTCAGGGGATCGTTTGCAACAGTTTAGCACCATCTTTGAATGAATTGCAGAACGTCAGATTTTTGAAGAAATTGTGACCGCGCGGCTTAGGGATTTTTTCAAAAAAATTGTTCAGACGTTGAGGGCTAATTCTGTTTCCGATGATAAAAACCCACCTGTTTCCACTGAAAAACCTTTCAGGGGATCGTTTGCAAAAGTTTGGCACCATTTCTGAGTAAATTGCAGAACGTCAGAAATTTTGAAGAAATTGTGACCGCGCGGCTTATGGATTTTTTCAAAAAAAGTTGTTCAGACGTAGAGGTCTAATTCTGTTTCCCATGATAAATTCCCACCTGTTTCCACCGAAAAACCCTTCAGGGGATCGTTTGCAACAGTTTGGCACCATTTCTGAGTGAATTGCAGAACGTCAGAAATTTTGAAGAAAGTGTGACCGCGCGGCTTAGGGATTTTTTCAAAAAAAGTTGTTCAGACGTAGAGGTCTAATTCTGTTTCCCATGATAAATTCCCACCTGTTTCCACCGAAAAACCCTTCAGGGGATCGTTTGCAACAGTTTGGCACCATTTCTGAGTGAATTGCAGAACGTCAGAAATTTTGAAGAAAGTGTGACCGCGCGGCTTAGGGATTTTTTCAAAAAAAGTTGTTCGGACCTCGAGGGCTAATTCTGTTTCCGATGATAAATACCCACCTGTTTCCACCGAAAAACCCTTCAGGGGATCGTTTGCAACAGTTTGGCACCATCTTTGAATGAACTGCAGAACGTCAGAAATTTTGAAGAAATTGTGACCGCGCGGCTTAGGGATTTTTTCAAAAAAAGTTGTTCAGACGTCGAGCGCTAATTCTGTTTCCGATGTTAAAAGCCCACCTGTTTCCACCGAAAAACCTTTCAGGGGATCGTTTGCAACATTTTGGCACCATTTCTGAGTGAATTGCAGAACGTCAGAAATTTTGAAGACATTGTGACCGCGCGGCTTAGGGATTTTTTCAAAAAAAGTTGTTCAGATGTCGAGGGCTAATTCTGTTTCCGGTGATAAATACCCACCTGTTTCCACCGAAAAAACCTTCAGGGGATCGTTTGCAACAGTTTAGCACCATCTTTGAATGCATTGCAGAACGTCAGTTTTTTGCTGAAATTGTGACCGCGCGGCTTAGGGATTTTTTCAAAAAAAATTGTTCAGACGTCGAGGTCTAATTCTGTTTCCCATGATAAATTCCCACCTGTTTCCACCGAAAAACCCTTCAGGGGATCGTTTGCAACAGTTTGGCACCATTTCTGAGTGAATTGCAGAACGTCAGAAATTTTGAAGAAAGTGTGACCGCGCGGCTTAGGGATTTTTTCAAAAAAAGTTGTTCGGACCTCGAGGGCTAATTCTGTTTCCGATGATAAATACCCACCTGTTTCCACCGAAAAACCCTTCAGCGGATCGTTTGCAACAGGTTGGCACCATCTTTGAATGAACTGCAGAACGTCAGATTTTTGCTGAAATTGTGACCGCGCGGCTTAGGGATTTTTTCAAAAAAATTGTTCAGACGTTGAGGGCTAATTCTGTTTCCGATGATAAAAACCCACCTGTTTCCACTGAAAAACCTTTCAGGGGATCGTTTGCAAAAGTTTGGCACCATTTCTGAGTAAATTGCAGAACGTCAGAAATTTTGAAGAAATTGTGACCGCGCGGCTTATGGATTTTTTCAAAAAAAGTTGTTCAGACGTAGAGGTCTAATTCTGTTTCCCATGATAAATTCCCACCTGTTTCCACCGAAAAACCCTTCAGGGGATCGTTTGCAACAGTTTGGCACCATTTCTGAGTGAATTGCAGAACGTCAGAAATTTTGAAGAAATTGTGACCGCGCGGCTTATGGATTTTTTCAAAAAAAGTTGTTCAGACGTAGAGGTCTAATTCTGTTTCCCATGACAAATTCCCACCTGCTTCCACCGAAAAACCCTTCAGGGGATCGTTTGCAACAGTTTGGCACCATTTCTGAGTGAATTGCAGAACGTCAGAAATTTTGAAGAAAGTGTGACCGCGCGGCTTAGGGATTTTTTCAAAAAAAGTTGTTCGGACCTCGAGGGCTAATTCTGTTTCCGATGATAAATACCCACCTGTTTCCACCGAAAAACCCTTCAGGGGATCGTTTGCAACAGTTTGGCACCATCTTTGAATGAACTGCAGAACGTCAGAAATTTTGAAGAAATTGTGACCGCGCGGCTTAGGGATTTTTTCAAAAAAAGTTGTTCAGACGTCGAGCGCTAATTCTGTTTCCGATGTTAAAAGCCCACCTGTTTCCACCGAAAAACCTTTCAGGGGATCGTTTGCAACATTTTGGCACCATTTCTGAGTGAATTGCAGAACGTCAGAAATTTTGAAGAAAGTGTGACCGCGCGGCTTAGGGATTTTTTCAAAAAAAGTTGTTCAGATGTCAAGGGCTAATTCTGTTTCCGATGATAAAAACCCACCTGTTTCCACTGAAAAACCTTTCAGGGGATCGTTTGCAAAAGTTTGGCACCATTTCTGAGTAAATTGCAGAACGTCAGAAATTTTGAAGAAATTGTGACCGCGCGGCTTATGGATTTTTTCAAAAAAAGTTGTTCAGACGTAGAGGTCTAATTCTGTTTCCCATGATAAATTCCCACCTGTTTCCACCGAAAAACCCTTCAGGGGATCGTTTGCAACAGTTTGGCACCATTTCTGAGTGAATTGCAGAACGTCAGAAATTTTGAAGAAATTGTGACCGCGCGGCTTATGGATTTTTTCAAAAAAAAGTTGTTCAGACGTCGAGGGCTAATTTTGTTTCCCATGATAAATACCCACCTGTTTCAACCGAAAAAGCCTTCAGGGGATCGTTTGCAACAGTTTGGCACCATCTTTGAATGAATTGCAGAACGTCAGATTTTTGCTGAAATTGTGACCGCGCCGCTTAGGGATTTTTTCAAAAAAAGTTGTTCAGACGTCGAGCGCTAATTCTGTTTCCGATGATAAAAACCCACCTGTTTCCACCGAAAAACCTTTCAGGGGATCGTTTGCAACATTTTGGCACCATTTCTGAGTGAATTGCAGAACGTCAGAAATTTTGAAGAAATTGTGACCGCGCGGCTTAGGGATTTTTTCAAAAAAAGTTGTTCAGATGTCGAGGGCTAATTCTGTTTCCGATGATAAATACCCACCTGTTTCCACTGAAAAACCCATCAGAGGATCGTTTGCAACAGTTTGGCACCATCTTTGAAGGAACTGCAGAACGACAGATTTTTGCTGAAATTGTGACCGCGCGGCTTAAGGATTTTTTCAAAAAAAGTTGTTCAGACGTCGAGGGCTAATTCTGTTTCCGATGATAAAAACCCACCTGTTTCCACTGAAAAACCTTTCAGGGGATCGTTTGCAACAGTTTGGCACCATTTCTGAGTAAATTGCAGAACGTCAGAAATTTTGAAGAAATTGTGACCGCGCGGCTTATGGATTTTTTCAAAAAAAGTTGTTCAGACGTCGAGGGCTAATTCTGTTTCCCATGATATATACCCACATGTTTCCATCAAAAAACCCTTCTGGGGATTGTTTGCAACAGTTTGGCACCATTTCTGAGTGAATTGCAGAACGTCAGAAATTTTGAAGAAATTGGGACCGCGCGGCTTATGGATTTTTTCAAAAAAAGTTGTTCAGACGTCGAGGGCTAATTCTGTTTCCGATGATAAATACCCACCTGTTTCCACCGAAAAACCTTTCAGGGGATCGTTTGCAGCAGTTTGGCACCATTTCTGAGTGAATTGCAGAACGTCAGATTTTGGCTGAAATTGTGACCGCGCGGCTTAGGGATTTTTTCAAAAAAAGTTGTTCAGACATCGAGGGCTAATTCTGTTTCCCATGATAAATACCCACCTGTTTCCACCGAAAAAGCATTCAGGGGATCGTTTGCAACAGTTTAGCACGATCTTTGAATGAATTGCAGAACGTCAGATTTTTGAAGAAATTGTGACCGCGCGGCTTAGGGATTTTTTCAAAAAAAGTTGTTCAGACGTTGAGGGCTAATTCTGTTTCCGATGATAAAAACCCACCTGTTTCCACTGAAAAACCTTTCAGGGGATCGTTTGCAACAGTTTGGCACCATTTCTGAGTAAATTGCAGAACATCAGAAATTTTGAAGAAATTGTGACCGCGCGGCTTATGGATTTTTTCAAAAAATGTTGTTCAGACGTCGAGCGCTAATTCTGTTTCATATGTTAAAAGCCCACCTGTTTCCACCGAAAAACCTTTCAGGGGATCGTTTGCAACATTTTGGCACCATTTCTGAGTGAATTGCAGAACGTCAGAAATTTTGAAGACATTGTGACCGCGCGGCTTAGGGATTTTTTCAAAAAAAGTTGTTCAGATGTCGAGGGCTAATTCTGTTTCCGGTGATAAATACCCACCTGTTTCCACCGAAAAAACCTTCAGGGGATCGTTTGCAACAGTTTAGCACCATCTTTGAATGAATTGCAGAACGTCAGTTTTTTGCTGAAAATGTGACCGCGCGGCTTAGGGATTTTTTCAAAAAAAGTTGTTCAGACGTCGAGGGCTAATTCTGTTTCCCATGATAAATACCCACCTGTTTCCACCGAAAAAGCCTTCAGGGGATCGTTTGCAACAGTTTAGCACCATCTTTGAATGAATTGCAGAACGTCAGATTTTTGAAGAAATTGTGACCGCGCGGCTTAGGGATTTTTTCAAAAAAAAGTTGTTCAGACGTCGAGGGCTAATTCTGTTTCCCATGATAAATACCCACCTGTTTCAACCGAAAAAGCCTTCAGGGGATCGTTTGCAACAGTTTGGCACCATCTTTGAATGAATTGCAGAACGTCAGATTTTTGCTGAAATTGTGACCGCGCCGCTTAGGGATTTTTTCAAAAAAAGTTGTTCAGACGTCGAGCGCTAATTCTGTTTCCAATGATAAAAACCCACCTGTTTCCACCGAAAAACCTTTCAGGGGATCGTTTGCAACATTTTGGCACCATTTCTGAGTGAATTGCAGAACGTCAGAAATTTTGAAGAAATTGTGACCGCGCGGCTTATGGATTTTTTCAAAAAAAGTTGTTCAGACGTCGAGGGCTAATTCTGTTTCCCATGATATATACCCACATGTTTCCATCAAAAAACCCTTCTGGGGATTGTTTGCAACAGTTTGGCACCATTTCTGAGTGAATTGCAGAACGTCAGAAATTTTGAAGAAATTGGGACCGCGCGGCTTATGGATTTTTTCAAAAAAAGTTGTTCAGACGTCGAGGGCTAATTCTGTTTCCCATGATAAATACCCACCTGTTTCCACTGAAAAAGCCTTCAGGGGATCGTTTGCAACAGTTTGGCACCATCTTTGAATGAACTGCAGAACGTCAGATTTTTGCTGAAATTGTGACCGCGCGGCTTAGGGATTTTTTCAAAAAAAGTTTTTCAGATGTCGAGGGCTAATTCTGTTTCCGATGATAAATACCCACCTGTTTCCACCGAAAAACCTTTCAGGGGATCGTTTGCAGCAGTTTGGCACCATTTCTGAGTGAATTGCAGAACGTCAGATTTTGGCTGAAATTGTGACCGCGCGGCTTAGGGATTTTTTCAAAAAAAGTTGTTCAGACGTCGAGGGCTAATTCTGTTTCCCATGATAAATACCCACCTGTTTCCACCGAAAAAGCCTTCAGGGGATCGTTTGCAACAGTTTGGCACCATCTTTGAATGAATTGCAGAACGTCAGATTTTTGCTGAAATTGTGACCGCGCGGCATAGGGATTTTTTCAAAAAAAGTTCTTCAGACGTCGAGGGCTAATTCTGTTTCCGATGATAAATACCCACCTGTTTCCACCGAAAAACCTTTCAGTGGATCGTTTGCAAGAGTTTAGCATCATTTCTGAGTGAATTGCAGAACGTCAGAAATTTTGAAGAAATTGTGACCGCGCGGCTTAGGAATTTTTGCAAAAAAAGTTGTTCAGACGTCGAGGTCTAATTCTGTTTCCCATGATAAATTCCCACCTGTTTCCACCGAAAAACCCTTCAGGGGATCGTTTGCAACAGTTTGGCACCATTTCTGAGTGAATTGCAGAACGTCAGAAATTTTGAAGAAATTGTGACCGCGCGGCATAGGGATTTTTTCAAAAAAAATTGTTCAGACGTCGAGGTCTAATTCTGTTTCCCATGATAAATTCCCACCTGTTTCCACCGAAAAACCCTTCAGGGGATCGTTTGCAACAGTTTGGCACCATTTCTGAGTGAATTGCAGAACGTCAGATTTTTGCTGAAATTGTGACCGCGCGGCTTAGGGATTTTTTCAAAAAAAGTTGTTCAGACCTCGAGGGCTAATTCTGTTTCCGATGATAAATACCCACCTGTTTCCACCGAAAAACTTTCAGGGGATCGTTTGCAACAGTTTGGCACCATTTCTGAGTGAATTGCAGAACGTCAGATTTTTGCTGAAATTGTGACCGCGCGGCTTAGGGATTTTTTCAAAAAAAGTTGCTCAGACGTCGAGCGCTAATTCTGTTTCCGATGATAAAAACCCACCTGTTTCCACCGAAAAACCTTTCAGGGGATCGTTTGCAACATTTCTGAGTGAATTGCAGAACGTCAGATTTTTGAAGAAATTGTGACCGTGCGGCTTAGGGATTTTTTCAAAAAAAGTTGTTCAGATGTCGAGCGCTAATTCTGTTTCCGATGATAAAAACCCACCTGTTTCCACCGAAAAACCCTTCAGGGGATCGTTTGCAACATTTTGGCACCATTTCTGAGTGAATTGCAGAACGTCAGAAATTTTGAAGAAATTGTGACCGCGCGGCTTAGGGATTTTTTCAAAAAAAGTTGTTCAGACGTCGAGGTCTAATTCTGTATCCATGATAAATTCCCACCTGTTTCCACCGAAAAACCCTTCAGGGGATCGTTTGCAACAGTTTCGCACCATCTTTGAATGAATTGCAGAACGTCAGATTTTTGCTGAAATTGTGACCGCACGGCTTAGGGATTTTTTCAAAAAAAGTTGTTCAGACCTCGAGGGCTAATTCTGTTTCCGATGATAAATACCCACCTGTTTCCACCGAAAAACTTTCAGGGGATCGTTTGCAACAGTTTGGCACCATTTCTGAGTGAATTGCAGAACGTCAGATTTTTGCTGAAATTGTGACCGCGCGGCTTAGGGATTTTTTCAAAAAAAGTTGTTCAGACGTCGAGCGCTAATTCTGTTTCCGATGATAAAAACCCACCTGTTTCCACCGAAAAACCTTTCAGGGGATCGTTTGCAACATTTCTGAGTGAATTGCAGAACGTCAGATTTTTGAAGAAATTGTGACCGTGCGGCTTAGGGATTTTTTCAAAAAAAGTTGTTCAGATGTCGAGCGCTAATTCTGTTTCCGATGATAAAAACCCACCTGTTTCCACCGAAAAACCCTTCAGGGGATCGTTTGCAACATTTTGGCACCATTTCTGAGTGAATTGCAGAACGTCAGAAATTTTGAAGAAATTGTGACCGCGCGGCTTAGGGATTTTTTCAAAAAAAGTTGTTCAGACGTCGAGGTCTAATTCTGTATCCATGATAAATTCCCACCTGTTTCCACCGAAAAACCCTTCAGGGGATCGTTTGCAACAGTTTCGCACCATCTTTGAATGAATTGCAGAACGTCAGATTTTTGCTGAAATTGTGACCGCACGGCTTAGGGATTTTTTCAAAAAAAGTTGTTCAGACCTCGAGGGCTAATTCTTTTTCCGATGATAAATACCCACCTGTTTCCACCGAAAAACTTTCAGGGGATCGTTTGCAACAGTTTGGCACCATTTCTGAGTGAATTGCAGAACGTCAGATTTTTGCTGAAATTGTGACCACGCGGCTTAGGGATTTTTTCAAAAAAAGTTGTTCAGACGTCGAGCGCTAATTCTGTTTCCGATGATAAAAACACACCTGTTTCCACCGAAAAACCTTTCAGGGGATCGTTTGCAACATTTTGGCACCATTTCTGAGTGAATTGCAGAACGTCAGAAATTTTGAGGAAATTGTGACCGCGCGGCTTAGGAAATTTTTTCAAAAAAAGTTGTTCAGACGTCAAGGTCTAATTCTGTTTCCCATGATAAATTCCCACCTGTTTCCACCGAAAAACCCTTCAGGGAATCGTTTGCAACTGTTTGGCACCATTTCTGAGAGAATTGCAGAACGTCAGAAATTTTGAAGAAATTGTGACCGCGCGGCTTAGGGATTGTTTACAGAAAAGTTGTTCAGACGTTGAGCGCTAATTCTGTTTCCGATGATAAAAACCCACCTGTTTCCACCAAAAAACCTTTCAGGGGATTGTTTGCAACATTTTGGCACCATTTCTGAGTGAATTGCAGAACGTCAGAAATTTTGAAGAAATTGTGACCGTGCGGCTTAGGGATTTTTTCAAAAAAAGTTGTTCAGATGTCGAGCGCTAATTCTGTTTCCGATGATAAAAACCCACCTGTTTCCACCGAAAAACCTTTCAGGGGATCGTTTGCAACATTTTGGCACCATTTCTGAGTGAATTGCAGAATGTCAGAAATTTTGAAGAAATTGTGACCGCGCGGCTTAGGGATTTTTTTAAAAAAAGTTGTTCAGACCTCGAGGTCTAATTCTGTTTCCCATGATAAATACCCACCTGTTTCCACCGAAAAACCTTTCAGGGGATCGTTTGCAACAGTTTGGCAACATTTCTGAGTGAATTGCAGAACGTCAGATTTTTGCTGAAATTGTGACTGCGCCGCTTAGGGATTTTTTCAAAAAAAGTTGTTCAGACGTCGAGGGCTAATTCTGTTTCCGATGATAAAAACCCACCTGTTTCCACCGAAAAACCCTCCAGGGGATCGTTTGTAACAGTTTAGCACCATCTTTGAATGAATTGCAGAACGTCACATTTTTGCTGAAATTGTGACCGCGCGGCTTAGGGATTTTTTCAAAAAAAGGTAGTCAGAGGTCGAGGGCTAATTCTCTTTCCGATGATAAAAACCCACCTGTTTCCACTGAAAAACCCTTCAGGGGATTGTTTGCCACAGTTTGGCACCATTTCTGAGTGAATTGCAGAACGTCAGAAATTTTGAAGAAATTGTGACCGCGCGGCTTAGGGATTTTTTCAAAAAAAGGTAGTCAGAGGTCGAGGGCTAATTCTGTTTCCCATGATAAATATCCACCTGTTTCCACCGAAAAACCCTTCAGGGGATCGTTTGCAACAGTTTAGCACCATCTTTGAATGAATTGCAGAACCTCAGATTTTTGCTTAAATTGTGACCGCGCGGCTTAGGGATTTTTTCAAAAAAAGTTGTTCAGACCTCGAGGGCTAATTCTGTTTCCGATGATAAAAACCCACCTGTTTCCACCGAAAAACCTTTCAGGGGATCGTTTGCAACAGTTTGGCACCATTTCTGAGTGAATTGCAGAACGTCAGATTTTTGCTGAAATTGTGACCGCGCGGCTTAGGGATTTTTTCAAAAAAAGTTGTTCAGACGTCGAGGGCTAATTCTGTTTCCGATGATAAAAACCCACCTGTTTCCACTGAAAAACCTTTCAGGGGATCGTTTGCAACAGTTTGATCCATTTCTGAGTAAATTGCAGAACGTCAGAAATTTTGAAGAAATTGTGACCGCGCGGCTTAGGGATTGTTTCAAGAAAAGTTGTTCAGACGTTGAGCGCTAATTCTGTTTCCGATGATAAAAACCCACCTGTTTCCACCAAAAAACCTTTCAGGGCATTGTTTGCAACATTTTGGCACCATTTCTGAGTGAATTGCAGAAGGTCAGAAATTTTGAAGAAATAGTGACCGCGCGGCTTAGGGATTTTTTCAAAAAAAGTTGTTCAGATGTCGAGGGCTAATTCTGTTTCCGATGATAAATACCCACCTGTTTCCACCGAAAAACCTTTCAGGGGATCGTTTGCAACAGTTTAGCACCATCTTTGAATGAATTGCAGAACGTCAGATTTTTGCTTAAATTGTGACCGCGCGGCTTAGGGATTATTTCAAAAAAAGTTGTTCAGACGTCGAGGGCTAATTCTGTTTCCGATGATAAAAACCCACCTGTTTCCACTGAAAAACCTTTCAGGGGATTGTTTGCAACATTTTGGCACCATTTCTGAGTGAATTGCAGAACGTCAGAAATTTTGTTGAAATTGTGACCGTGCGGCTTAGGGATTTTTTCAAAAAAAGTTGTTCAGATGTCAAGCGCTAATTCTGTTTCCGATGATAAAAACCCACCTGTTTCCACGGAAAAACCTTTCAGGGGATCGTTTGCAACATTTTGGCACCATTTCTGAGTGAATTGCAGAATGTCAGAAATTTTGAAGAAATAGTGACCGCGCGGCTTAGGAATTTTTTTAAAAAAAGTTGTTCAGACCTCGAGGTCTAATTCTGTTTCCCATGATAAATACCCACCTGTTTCCACCGAAAAACCTTTCAGGGGATCGTTTGCAACAGTTTGGCACCATTTCTGAGTGAATTGCAGAACGTCAGATTTTTGCTGAAATTGTGACCGCGCGGCTTAGGGATTTTTTCAAAAAAAGTTGTTCAGACGTCGAGGGCTAATTCTGTTTCCGATGATAAAAACCCACCTGTTTCCACCGAAAAACCCTCCAGGGGATCGTTTGTAACAGTTTAGCACCATCTTTGAATGAATTGCAGAACGTCACATTTTTGCTGAAATTGTGACCGCGCGGCTTAGGGATTTTTTCAAAAAAAGGTAGTCAGACGTCGAGGGCTAATTCTCTTTCCGATGATAAAAACCCACCTGTTTCCACTGAAAAACCTTTCAGGGGATCGTTTGCAACAGTTTGGCACCATTTCTGAGTGAATCGCAGAACGTCAGAAATTTTGAAGAAATTGTGACCGCGCGGCTAAGGGATTTTTTCAAAAAAAGTTGTTCAGACATCGAGGGCTAATTATTTTTCCCATGATATATACCCACCTGTTTCCACCAAAAAACCCTTCAGGGGATTGTTTGCAACAGTTTGACACCATTTCTGAGTGAATTGCAGAACGTCAGAAATTTTGAAGAAATTGTGACCGCGCGGCTTAGGGATTTTTTCAAAAAAAGGTAGTCAGACGTCGAGGGCTAATTCTGTTTCCCATGATAAATACCCACCTGTTTCCACCGAAAAACCCTTCAGGGGATCGTTTGCAACAGTTTGGCAACATTTCTGAGTGAATTGCAGAACGTCAGATTTTTGCTGAAATTGTGACCGCGCGGCTTAGGGATTTTTTCATAAAAAGTTGTTCAGACGTCGAGGGCTAATTCTGTTTCCGATGATAAAAACCCACCTGTTTCCACTGAAAAACCTTTCAGGGGATCGTTTGCAACAGTTTGATCCATTTCTGAGTAAATTGCAGAACGTCAGAAATTTTGAAGAAATTGTGACCGCGCGGCTTAGGGATTGTTTCAAGAAAAGTTGTTCAGACGTTGAGCGCTAATTCTGTTTCCGATGATAAAAACCCACCTGTTTCCACCAAAAAACCTTTCAGGGGATTGTTTGCAACATTTTGGCACCATTTCTGAGTGAATTGCAGAACGTCAGAAATTTTGAAGAAATAGTGACCGCGCGGCTTAGGGATTTTTTCAAAAAAAGTTGTTCAGATGTCGAGGGCTAATTCTGTTTCCGATGATAAATACCCACCTGTTTCCACCGAAAAACCTTTCAGGGGATCGTTTGCACCAGTTTGGCACCATTTCTGAGTGAATTGCAGAACGTCAGAAATTTTGAAGAAATTGTGACCGCGCAGCTTAGGGATTTTTTCAAAAAAAGTTGTTCAGACGTCGAGGTCTAATTCTGTTTCCCATGATAAATTCCCACCTGTTTCCACCGAAAAACCCTTCAGGGGATCGTTTGCAACAGTTTGGCACCATTTCTGAGTGAATTGCAGAACGTCAGAAATTTTGAAGAAATTGTGACCGCGCGGCTTAGGGATTTTTTCAAAAAAAGTTGTTCAGATGTCGAGGGCTAATTCTGTTTCCGATGATAAATACCCACCTGTTTCCACTGAAAAACCTTTCAGGGGATCGTTTGCAACAGTTTGGCACCATTTCTGAGTGAATTGCAGAACGTCAGATTTTGGCTGAAATTGTGACTGCGCGGCTTAGGGATTTTTTCAAAAAAAGTTGTTCAGACGTCGAGCGCTAATTCTGTTTCCGATGATAAAAACCCACCTGTTTCCACCGAAAAACCTTTCAGGGGATCGTTTGCAACATTTTGGCACCATCTTTGAGTGAATTGCAGAACGTCAGAAATTTTGAAGAAATTGTGACCGCGCGGCTTAGGGATTTTTTCAAAAAAAGTTGTTCAGATGTCGAGGGCTAATTCTGTTTCTGATGATAAATACCCACCTGTTTCCACTGAAAAACCCTTCAGAGGATCGTTTGCAACAGTTTGGCACCATCTTTGAATGAACTGCAGAACGTCAGATTTTTGCTGAAATTGTGACCGCGCGGCTTAGGGATTTTTTCAAAAAAAGTTGTTCAGATGTCGAGGGCTAATTTTGTTTCCGATGATAAATACCAACCTGTTTCCACCGAAAAACCTTTCAGGGGATCGTTTGCAACAGTTTGGCACCATTTCTGAGTGAATTGCGGAACGTCAGATTTTGGCTGAAATTGTGATCGTTTGCAACAGTTTGGCACCATTTCTGAGTGAATTGCAGAACGTCAGAAATTTTGAAGAAATTGTGACCGCGCGGCTTAGGGATTTTTTCAAAAAAAGGTAGTCAGACGTCGAGGGCTAATTCTGTTTCCCATGATAAATACCCACCTGTTTCCACCGAAAAACCCTTCAGGGGATCGTTTGCAACAGTTTAGCACCATCTTTGAATGAATTGCAGAACGTCAGATTTTTGCTTAAATTGTGACCGCGCGGCTTAGGGATTTTTTCAAAAAAAGTTGTTCAGAGGTCGAGGGCTAATTCTGTTTCCGATGATAAAAACCCACCTGTTTCCACTGAAAAACCTTTCAGGGGATCGTTTGCAACAGTTTGATCCATTTCTGAGTAAATTGCAGAACGTCAGAAATTTTGAAGAAATTGTGACCGCGCGGCTTAGGGATTGTTTCAAGAAAAGTTGTTCAGACGTTGAGAGCTAATTCTGTTTCCGATGATAAAAACCCACCTGTTTCCACCAAAAAACCTTTCAGGGGATTGTTTGCAACATTTTGGCACCATTTCTGAGTGAATTGCAGAACGTCAGAAATTTTGAAGAAATAGTGACCGCGCGGCTTAGGGATTTTTTCAAAAAAAGTTGTTCAGATGTCGAGGGCTAATTCTGTTTCCGATGATAAATACCCACCTGTTTCCACCGAAAAACCTTTCAGGGGATCGTTTGCACCAGTTTGGCACCATTTCTGAGTGAATTGCAGAACGTCAGAAATTTTGAAGAAATTGTGACCGCGCAGCTTAGGGATTTTTTCCAAAAAAGTTGTTCAGACGTCGAGGTCTAATTCTGTATCCCATGATAAATTCCCACCTGTTTCCCCCGAAAAACCCTTCAGGGGATCGTTTGCAACAGTTTGGCACCATCTTTGAATGAATTGCAGAACGTCAGATTTTTGCTGAAATTGTGACCACGCGGCTTAGGGAT
Source organism: Podarcis melisellensis (assembly GCF_964234715.1). Lineage (NCBI taxonomy): Eukaryota > Metazoa > Chordata > Lepidosauria > Squamata > Lacertidae > Podarcis > Podarcis melisellensis. Next base: position 470,028 of record NW_028113119.1, on the reverse strand, counting down.
TTTTTCAAAAAAAGTTGTTCAGACCTCGAGGGCTAATTCTGTTTCCGATGATAAATACCCACCTGTTTCCACCGAAAAACTTTCTGGGGATCGTTTGCAACAGTTTGGCACCATTTCTGAGTGAATTGCAGAACGTCAGATTTTTGCTGAAATTGTGACCGCGCGGCTTAGGGATTTTTTCAAAAAAAGTTGTTCAGATGTCGAGCGCTAATTCTGTTTCCGATGATAAAAACCCACCTGTTTCCACCGAAAAACCTTTCAGGGGATCGTTTGCAACATTTTGGCACCATTTCTGAGTGAATTGCAGAATGTCAGAAATTTTGAAGAAATTGTGACCGCGCGGCTTAGGAATTTTTTCAAAAAAAGTTGTTCAGACGTCGAGGTCTAATTCTGTTTCCCATGATAAATTCCCACCTGTTTCCACCGAAAAACCCTTCAGGGGATCGTTTGCAACAGTTTGGCACCATTTCTGAGAGAATTGCAGAACGTCAGAAATTTTGAAGAAATTGTGACCGTGCGGCTTAGGGATTTTTTTAAAAAAAGTTGTTCAGACCTCGAGGGCTAATTCTGTTTCCGATGATAAATACCCACCTGTTTCCACCGAAAAACCTTTCAGGGGATCGTTTGCAACAGTTTGGCACCATTTCTGAGTGAATTGCAGAACGTCAGATTTTTGCTGTAATTGTGACCGCGCCGCTTAGGGATTTTTTCAAAAAAAGTTGTTCAGACGTCGAGGGCTAATTCTGTTTCCGATGATAAAAACCCACCTGTTTCCACCGAAAAACCCTCCAGGGGATCGTTTGTAACAGTTTAGCACCATCTTTGAATGAATTGCAGAACGTCACATTTTTGCTGAAATTGTGACCGCGCGGCTTAGGGATTTTTTCAAAAAAAGGTAGTCAGACGTCGAGGGCTAATTCTGTTTCCCATGATAAATACCCACCTGTTTCCACCGAAAAACCCTTCAGGGGATCGTTTGCAACAGTTTAGCACCATCTTTGAATGAATTGCAGAACGTCAGATTTTTGCTTAAATTGTGACCGCGCGGCTTAGGGATTTTTTCAAAAAAAGTTGTTCAGACGTCGAGGGCTAATTCTGTTTCCGATGATAAAAACCCACCTGTTTCCACTGAAAAACCTTTCAGGGGATCGTTTGCAATAGTTTGGCACCATTTCTGAGTAAATTGCAGAACGTCAGATTTTTGCTGAAATTGTGACCGCGCGGCTTAGGGATTTTTTCATAAAAAGTTGTTCAGACGTCGAGGGCTAATTCTGTTTCCGATGATAAAAACCCACCTGTTTCCACAGAAAAACCTTTCAGGGGATCGTTTGCAACAGTTTGATCCATTTCTGAGTAAATTGCAGAACGTCAGAAATTTTGAAGAAATTGTGACCGCGCGGCTTAGGGATTGTTTCAAGAAAAGTTGTTCAGACGTTGAGCGCTAATTCTGTTTCCGATGATAAAAACCCACCTGTTTCCACCAAAAAACCTTTCAGGGGATTGTTTGCAACATTTTGGCACCATTTCTGAGTGAATTGCAGAACGTCAGAAATTTTGAAGAAATAGTGACCGCGCGGCTTAGGGATTTTTTCAAAAAAAGTTGTTCAGATGTCGAGGGCTAATTCTGTTTCCGATGATAAATACCCACCTGTTTCCACCGAAAAACCTTTCAGGGGATCGTTTGCACCAGTTTAGCACCATTTCTGAGTGAATTGCAGAACGTCAGAAATTTTGAAGAAATTGTGACCGCGCGGCTTAGGGATTTTTTCAAAAAAAGTTGTTCAGACGTCGAGGGCTAATTCTGTTTCCGATGATAAAAACCCACCTGTTTCCACTGAAAAACCTTTCAGGGGATCGTTTGCAACAGTTTGGCACCATTTCTGAGTGAATTGCAGAACGTCAGAAATTTTGAAGAAATTGTGACCGCGCGGCTTAGGGATTTTTTCAAAAAAAGTTGTTCAGATGTCGAGGGCTAATTCTGTTTCCGATGATAAATACCCACCTGTTTCCACTGAAAAACCTTTCAGGGGATCTTTTGCAACAGTTTGGCACCATTTCTGAGTGAATTGCAGAACGTCAGATTTTGGCTGAAATTGTGACCGCGCGGCTTAGGGATTTTTTCAAAAAAAGTTGTTCAGACGTCGAGCGCTAATTCTGTTTCCGATGATAAAAACCCACCTGTTTCCACCGAAAAACCTTTCAGGGGATCGTTTGCAACATTTTGGCACCATCTTTGAGTGAATTGCAGAACGTCAGAAATTTTGAAGAAATTGTGACCGCGCGGCTTAGGGATTTTTTCAAAAAAAGTTGTTCAGATGTCGAGGGCTAATTCTGTTTCCGATGATAAATACCCACCTGTTTCCACTGAAAAACCCTTCAGAGGATCGTTTGCAACAGTTTGGCACCATCTTTGAATGAACTGCAGAACGTCAGATTTTTGCTGAAATTGTGACCGCGCGGCTTAGGGATTTTTTCAAAAAAAGTTGTTCAGATGTCGAGGGCTAATTCTGTTTCCGATGATAAAAACCCACCTGTTTCCACTGAAAAACCTTTCAGGGGATCGTTTGCAACAGTTTGATCCATTTCTGAGTAAATTGCAGAACGTCAGAAATTTTGAAGAAATTGTGACCGCGCGGCTTAGGGATTGTTTCAAGAAAAGTTGTTCAGACGTTGAGCGCTAATTCTGTTTCCGATGATAAAAACCCACCTGTTTCCACCAAAAAACCTTTCAGGGGATTGTTTGCAACATTTTGGCACCATTTCTGAGTGAATTGCAGAACGTCAGAAATTTTGAAGAAATAGTGACCGCGCGGCTTAGGGATTTTTTCAAAAAAAGTTGTTCAGATGTCGAGGGCTAATTCTGTTTCCGATGATAAATACCCACCTGTTTCCACCGAAAAACCTTTCAGGGGATCGTTTTCACCAGTTTGGCACCATTTCTGAGTGAATTGCAGAACGTCAGAAATTTTGAAGAAATTGTGACCGCGCAGCTTAGGGATTTTTTCAAAAAAAGTTGTTCAGACGTCGAGGTCTAATTCTGTATCCCATGATAAATTCCCACCTGTTTCCACCGAAAAACCCTTCAGGGGATCGTTTGCAACAGTTTGGCACCATCTTTGAATGAATTGCAGAACGTCAGATTTTTGCTGAAATTGTGACCGCGCGGCTTAGGGATTTTTTCAAAAAAAATTGTTCAGACCTCGAGGGCTAATTCTGTTTCCGATGATAAATACCCACCTGTTTCCACCGAAAAACTTTCAGGGGATCGTTTGCAACAGTTTGGCACCATTTCTGAGTGAATTGCAGAACGTCAGATTTTTGCTGAAATTGTGACCGCGCGGCTTAGGGATTTTTTCAAAAAAAGTTGTTCAGACGTCGAGCGCTAATTCTGTTTCCGATGATAAAAACCCACCTGTTTCCACCGAAAAACCTTTCAGGGGATCGTTTGCAACAGTTTGATCCATTTCTGAGTAAATTGCAGAACGTCAGAAATTTTGAAGAAATTGTGACCGCGCGGCTTAGGGATTGTTTCAAGAATAGTTGTTCAGACGTTGAGCGCTAATTCTGTTTCCGATGATAAAAACCCACCTGTTTCCACCGAAAAACCTTTCAGGGGATCGTTTGCAACATTTTGGCACCATCTTTGAGTGAATTGCAGAACGTCAGAAATTTTGAAGAAATTGTGACCGCGCGGCTTAGGGATTTTTTCAAAAAAAGTTGTTCAGATGTCGAGGGCTAATTCTGTTTCCGATGATAAATACCCACCTGTTTCCACTGAAAAACCCTTCAGAGGATCGTTTGCAACAGTTTGGCACCATCTTTGAATGAACTGCAGAACGTCAGATTTTTGCTGAAATTGTGACCGCGCGGCTTAGGGATTTTTTCAAAAAAAGTTGTTCAGATGTCGAGGGCTAATTCTGTTTCCGATGATAAAAACCCACCTGTTTCCACTGAAAAACCTTTCAGGGGATCGTTTGCCAAAGTTTGATCCATTTCTGAGTAAATTGCAGAACGTCAGAAATTTTGAAGAAATTGTGACCGCGCGGCTTAGGGATTGTTTCAAGAAAAGTTGTTCAGACGTTGAGCGCTAATTCTGTTTCCGATGATAAAAACCCACCTGTTTCCACCAAAAAACCTTTCAGGGGATTGTTTGCAACATTTTGGCACCATTTCTGAGTGAATTGCAGAACGTCAGAAATTTTGAAGAAATAGTGACCGCGCGGCTTAGGGATTTTTTCAAAAAAAGTTGTTCAGATGTCGAGGGCTAATTCTGTTTCCGATGATAAATACCCACCTGTTTCCACCGAAAAACCTTTCAGGGGATCGTTTTCACCAGTTTGGCACCATTTCTGAGTGAATTGCAGAACGTCAGAAATTTTGAAGAAATTGTGACCGCGCAGCTTAGGGATTTTTTCAAAAAAAGTTGTTCAGACGTCGAGGTCTAATTCTGTATCCCATGATAAATTCCCACCTGTTTCCACCGAAAAACCCTTCAGGGGATCGTTTGCAACAGTTTGGCACCATCTTTGAATGAATTGCAGAACGTCAGATTTTTGCTGAAATTGTGACCGCGCGGCTTAGGGATTTTTTCAAAAAAAATTGTTCAGACCTCGAGGGCTAATTCTGTTTCCGATGATAAATACCCACCTGTTTCCACCGAAAAACTTTCAGGGGATCGTTTGCAACAGTTTGGCACCATTTCTGAGTGAATTGCAGAACGTCAGATTTTTGCTGAAATTGTGACCGCGCGGCTTAGGGATTTTTTCAAAAAAAGTTGTTCAGACGTCGAGCGCTAATTCTGTTTCCGATGATAAAAACCCACCTGTTTCCACCGAAAAACCTTTCAGGGGATCGTTTGCAACAGTTTGATCCATTTCTGAGTAAATTGCAGAACGTCAGAAATTTTGAAGAAATTGTGACCGCGCGGCTTAGGGATTTTTTCAAAAAAAGGTAGTCAGAGGTCGAGGGCTAATTCTCTTTCCGATGATAAAAACCCACCTGTTTCCACTGAAAAACCCTTCAGGGGATTGTTTGCCACAGTTTGGCACCATTTCTGAGTGAATTGCAGAACGTCAGAAATTTTGAAGAAATTGTGACCGCGCGGCTTAGGGATTTTTTCAAAAAAAGGTAGTCAGAGGTCGAGGGCTAATTCTGTTTCCCATGATAAATATCCACCTGTTTCCACCGAAAAACCCTTCAGGGGATCGTTTGCAACAGTTTAGCACCATCTTTGAATGAATTGCAGAACCTCAGATTTTTGCTTAAATTGTGACCGCGCGGCTTAGGGATTTTTTCAAAAAAAGTTGTTCAGACCTCGAGGGCTAATTCTGTTTCCGATGATAAAAACCCACCTGTTTCCACCGAAAAACCTTTCAGGGGATCGTTTGCAACAGTTTGGCACCATTTCTGAGTGAATTGCAGAACGTCAGATTTTTGCTGAAATTGTGACCGCGCGGCTTAGGGATTTTTTCAAAAAAAGTTGTTCAGACGTCGAGGGCTAATTCTGTTTCCGATGATAAAAACCCACCTGTTTCCACTGAAAAACCTTTCAGGGGATCGTTTGCAACAGTTTGATCCATTTCTGAGTAAATTGCAGAACGTCAGAAATTTTGAAGAAATTGTGACCGCGCGGCTTAGGGATTGTTTCAAGAAAAGTTGTTCAGACGTTGAGCGCTAATTCTGTTTCCGATGATAAAAACCCACCTGTTTCCACCAAAAAACCTTTCAGGGCATTGTTTGCAACATTTTGGCACCATTTCTGAGTGAATTGCAGAAGGTCAGAAATTTTGAAGAAATAGTGACCGCGCGGCTTAGGGATTTTTTCAAAAAAAGTTGTTCAGATGTCGAGGGCTAATTCTGTTTCCGATGATAAATACCCACCTGTTTCCACCGAAAAACCTTTCAGGGGATCGTTTGCAACAGTTTAGCACCATCTTTGAATGAATTGCAGAACGTCAGATTTTTGCTTAAATTGTGACCGCGCGGCTTAGGGATTATTTCAAAAAAAGTTGTTCAGACGTCGAGGGCTAATTCTGTTTCCGATGATAAAAACCCACCTGTTTCCACTGAAAAACCTTTCAGGGGATTGTTTGCAACATTTTGGCACCATTTCTGAGTGAATTGCAGAACGTCAGAAATTTTGTTGAAATTGTGACCGTGCGGCTTAGGGATTTTTTCAAAAAAAGTTGTTCAGATGTCAAGCGCTAATTCTGTTTCCGATGATAAAAACCCACCTGTTTCCACGGAAAAACCTTTCAGGGGATCGTTTGCAACATTTTGGCACCATTTCTGAGTGAATTGCAGAATGTCAGAAATTTTGAAGAAATAGTGACCGCGCGGCTTAGGAATTTTTTTAAAAAAAGTTGTTCAGACCTCGAGGTCTAATTCTGTTTCCCATGATAAATACCCACCTGTTTCCACCGAAAAACCTTTCAGGGGATCGTTTGCAACAGTTTGGCACCATTTCTGAGTGAATTGCAGAACGTCAGATTTTTGCTGAAATTGTGACCGCGCGGCTTAGGGATTTTTTCAAAAAAAGTTGTTCAGACGTCGAGGGCTAATTCTGTTTCCGATGATAAAAACCCACCTGTTTCCACCGAAAAACCCTCCAGGGGATCGTTTGTAACAGTTTAGCACCATCTTTGAATGAATTGCAGAACGTCACATTTTTGCTGAAATTGTGACCGCGCGGCTTAGGGATTTTTTCAAAAAAAGGTAGTCAGACGTCGAGGGCTAATTCTCTTTCCGATGATAAAAACCCACCTGTTTCCACTGAAAAACCTTTCAGGGGATCGTTTGCAACAGTTTGGCACCATTTCTGAGTGAATCGCAGAACGTCAGAAATTTTGAAGAAATTGTGACCGCGCGGCTAAGGGATTTTTTCAAAAAAAGTTGTTCAGACATCGAGGGCTAATTATTTTTCCCATGATATATACCCACCTGTTTCCACCAAAAAACCCTTCAGGGGATTGTTTGCAACAGTTTGACACCATTTCTGAGTGAATTGCAGAACGTCAGAAATTTTGAAGAAATTGTGACCGCGCGGCTTAGGGATTTTTTCAAAAAAAGGTAGTCAGACGTCGAGGGCTAATTCTGTTTCCCATGATAAATACCCACCTGTTTCCACCGAAAAACCCTTCAGGGGATCGTTTGCAACAGTTTGGCAACATTTCTGAGTGAATTGCAGAACGTCAGATTTTTGCTGAAATTGTGACCGCGCGGCTTAGGGATTTTTTCATAAAAAGTTGTTCAGACGTCGAGGGCTAATTCTGTTTCCGATGATAAAAACCCACCTGTTTCCACTGAAAAACCTTTCAGGGGATCGTTTGCAACAGTTTGATCCATTTCTGAGTAAATTGCAGAACGTCAGAAATTTTGAAGAAATTGTGACCGCGCGGCTTAGGGATTGTTTCAAGAAAAGTTGTTCAGACGTTGAGCGCTAATTCTGTTTCCGATGATAAAAACCCACCTGTTTCCACCAAAAAACCTTTCAGGGGATTGTTTGCAACATTTTGGCACCATTTCTGAGTGAATTGCAGAACGTCAGAAATTTTGAAGAAATAGTGACCGCGCGGCTTAGGGATTTTTTCAAAAAAAGTTGTTCAGATGTCGAGGGCTAATTCTGTTTCCGATGATAAATACCCACCTGTTTCCACCGAAAAACCTTTCAGGGGATCGTTTGCACCAGTTTGGCACCATTTCTGAGTGAATTGCAGAACGTCAGAAATTTTGAAGAAATTGTGACCGCGCAGCTTAGGGATTTTTTCAAAAAAAGTTGTTCAGACGTCGAGGTCTAATTCTGTTTCCCATGATAAATTCCCACCTGTTTCCACCGAAAAACCCTTCAGGGGATCGTTTGCAACAGTTTGGCACCATTTCTGAGTGAATTGCAGAACGTCAGAAATTTTGAAGAAATTGTGACCGCGCGGCTTAGGGATTTTTTCAAAAAAAGTTGTTCAGATGTCGAGGGCTAATTCTGTTTCCGATGATAAATACCCACCTGTTTCCACTGAAAAACCTTTCAGGGGATCGTTTGCAACAGTTTGGCACCATTTCTGAGTGAATTGCAGAACGTCAGATTTTGGCTGAAATTGTGACTGCGCGGCTTAGGGATTTTTTCAAAAAAAGTTGTTCAGACGTCGAGCGCTAATTCTGTTTCCGATGATAAAAACCCACCTGTTTCCACCGAAAAACCTTTCAGGGGATCGTTTGCAACATTTTGGCACCATCTTTGAGTGAATTGCAGAACGTCAGAAATTTTGAAGAAATTGTGACCGCGCGGCTTAGGGATTTTTTCAAAAAAAGTTGTTCAGATGTCGAGGGCTAATTCTGTTTCTGATGATAAATACCCACCTGTTTCCACTGAAAAACCCTTCAGAGGATCGTTTGCAACAGTTTGGCACCATCTTTGAATGAACTGCAGAACGTCAGATTTTTGCTGAAATTGTGACCGCGCGGCTTAGGGATTTTTTCAAAAAAAGTTGTTCAGATGTCGAGGGCTAATTTTGTTTCCGATGATAAATACCAACCTGTTTCCACCGAAAAACCTTTCAGGGGATCGTTTGCAACAGTTTGGCACCATTTCTGAGTGAATTGCGGAACGTCAGATTTTGGCTGAAATTGTGATCGTTTGCAACAGTTTGGCACCATTTCTGAGTGAATTGCAGAACGTCAGAAATTTTGAAGAAATTGTGACCGCGCGGCTTAGGGATTTTTTCAAAAAAAGGTAGTCAGACGTCGAGGGCTAATTCTGTTTCCCATGATAAATACCCACCTGTTTCCACCGAAAAACCCTTCAGGGGATCGTTTGCAACAGTTTAGCACCATCTTTGAATGAATTGCAGAACGTCAGATTTTTGCTTAAATTGTGACCGCGCGGCTTAGGGATTTTTTCAAAAAAAGTTGTTCAGAGGTCGAGGGCTAATTCTGTTTCCGATGATAAAAACCCACCTGTTTCCACTGAAAAACCTTTCAGGGGATCGTTTGCAACAGTTTGATCCATTTCTGAGTAAATTGCAGAACGTCAGAAATTTTGAAGAAATTGTGACCGCGCGGCTTAGGGATTGTTTCAAGAAAAGTTGTTCAGAGGTTGAGAGCTAATTCTCTTTCCGATGATAAAAACCCACCTGTTTCCACCAAAAAACCTTTCAGGGGATTGTTTGCAACATTTTGGCACCATTTCTGAGTGAATTGCAGAACGTCAGAAATTTTGAAGAAATAGTGACCGCGCGGCTTAGGGATTTTTTCAAAAAAAGTTGTTCAGATGTCGAGGGCTAATTCTGTTTCCGATGATAAATACCCACCTGTTTCCACCGAAAAACCTTTCAGGGGATCGTTTGCACCAGTTTGGCACCATTTCTGAGTGAATTGCAGAACGTCAGAAATTTTGAAGAAATTGTGACCGCGCAGCTTAGGGATTTTTTCCAAAAAAGTTGTTCAGACGTCGAGGTCTAATTCTGTATCCCATGATAAATTCCCACCTGTTTCCCCCGAAAAACCCTTCAGGGGATCGTTTGCAACAGTTTGGCACCATCTTTGAATGAATTGCAGAACGTCAGATTTTTGCTGAAATTGTGACCACGCGGCTTAGGGATTTTTTCAAAAAAAGTTGTTCAGACCTCGAGGGCTAATTCTGTTTCCGATGATAAATACCCACCTGTTTCCACCGAAAAACTTTCTGGGGATCGTTTGCAACAGTTTGGCACCATTTCTGAGTGAATTGCAGAACGTCAGATTTTTGCTGAAATTGTGACCGCGCGGCTTAGGGATTTTTTCAAAAAAAGTTGTTCAGATGTCGAGCGCTAATTCTGTTTCCGATGATAAAAACCCACCTGTTTCCACCGAAAAACCTTTCAGGGGATCGTTTGCAACATTTTGGCACCATTTCTGAGTGAATTGCAGAATGTCAGAAATTTTGAAGAAATTGTGACCGCGCGGCTTAGGAATTTTTTCAAAAAAAGTTGTTCAGACGTCGAGGTCTAATTCTGTTTCCCATGATAAATTCCCACCTGTTTCCACCGAAAAACCCTTCAGGGGATCGTTTGCAACAGTTTGGCACCATTTCTGAGAGAATTGCAGAACGTCAGAAATTTTGAAGAAATTGTGACCGTGCGGCTTAGGGATTTTTTTAAAAAAAGTTGTTCAGACCTCGAGGGCTAATTCTGTTTCCGATGATAAATACCCACCTGTTTCCACCGAAAAACCTTTCAGGGGATCGTTTGCAACAGTTTGGCACCATTTCTGAGTGAATTGCAGAACGTCAGATTTTTGCTGTAATTGTGACCGCGCCGCTTAGGGATTTTTTCAAAAAAAGTTGTTCAGACGTCGAGGGCTAATTCTGTTTCCGATGATAAAAACCCACCTGTTTCCACCGAAAAACCCTCCAGGGGATCGTTTGTAACAGTTTAGCACCATCTTTGAATGAATTGCAGAACGTCACATTTTTGCTGAAATTGTGACCGCGCGGCTTAGGGATTTTTTCAAAAAAAGGTAGTCAGACGTCGAGGGCTAATTCTGTTTCCCATGATAAATACCCACCTGTTTCCACCGAAAAACCCTTCAGGGGATCGTTTGCAACAGTTTAGCACCATCTTTGAATGAATTGCAGAACGTCAGATTTTTGCTTAAATTGTGACCGCGCGGCTTAGGGATTTTTTCAAAAAAAGTTGTTCAGACGTCGAGGGCTAATTCTGTTTCCGATGATAAAAACCCACCTGTTTCCACTGAAAAACCTTTCAGGGGATCGTTTGCAATAGTTTGGCACCATTTCTGAGTAAATTGCAGAACGTCAGATTTTTGCTGAAATTGTGACCGCGCGGCTTAGGGATTTTTTCATAAAAAGTTGTTCAGACGTCGAGGGCTAATTCTGTTTCCGATGATAAAAACCCACCTGTTTCCACAGAAAAACCTTTCAGGGGATCGTTTGCAACAGTTTGATCCATTTCTGAGTAAATTGCAGAACGTCAGAAATTTTGAAGAAATTGTGACCGCGCGGCTTAGGGATTGTTTCAAGAAAAGTTGTTCAGACGTTGAGCGCTAATTCTGTTTCCGATGATAAAAACCCACCTGTTTCCACCAAAAAACCTTTCAGGGGATTGTTTGCAACATTTTGGCACCATTTCTGAGTGAATTGCAGAACGTCAGAAATTTTGAAGAAATAGTGACCGCGCGGCTTAGGGATTTTTTCAAAAAAAGTTGTTCAGATGTCGAGGGCTAATTCTGTTTCCGATGATAAATACCCACCTGTTTCCACCGAAAAACCTTTCAGGGGATCGTTTGCACCAGTTTAGCACCATTTCTGAGTGAATTGCAGAACGTCAGAAATTTTGAAGAAATTGTGACCGCGCGGCTTAGGGATTTTTTCAAAAAAAGTTGTTCAGACGTCGAGGGCTAATTCTGTTTCCGATGATAAAAACCCACCTGTTTCCACTGAAAAACCTTTCAGGGGATCGTTTGCAACAGTTTGGCACCATTTCTGAGTGAATTGCAGAACGTCAGAAATTTTGAAGAAATTGTGACCGCGCGGCTTAGGGATTTTTTCAAAAAAAGTTGTTCAGATGTCGAGGGCTAATTCTGTTTCCGATGATAAATACCCACCTGTTTCCACTGAAAAACCTTTCAGGGGATCTTTTGCAACAGTTTGGCACCATTTCTGAGTGAATTGCAGAACGTCAGATTTTGGCTGAAATTGTGACCGCGCGGCTTAGGGATTTTTTCAAAAAAAGTTGTTCAGACGTCGAGCGCTAATTCTGTTTCCGATGATAAAAACCCACCTGTTTCCACCGAAAAACCTTTCAGGGGATCGTTTGCAACATTTTGGCACCATCTTTGAGTGAATTGCAGAACGTCAGAAATTTTGAAGAAATTGTGACCGCGCGGCTTAGGGATTTTTTCAAAAAAAGTTGTTCAGATGTCGAGGGCTAATTCTGTTTCCGATGATAAATACCCACCTGTTTCCACTGAAAAACCCTTCAGAGGATCGTTTGCAACAGTTTGGCACCATCTTTGAATGAACTGCAGAACGTCAGATTTTTGCTGAAATTGTGACCGCGCGGCTTAGGGATTTTTTCAAAAAAAGTTGTTCAGATGTCGAGGGCTAATTCTGTTTCCGATGATAAAAACCCACCTGTTTCCACTGAAAAACCTTTCAGGGGATCGTTTGCAACAGTTTGATCCATTTCTGAGTAAATTGCAGAACGTCAGAAATTTTGAAGAAATTGTGACCGCGCGGCTTAGGGATTGTTTCAAGAAAAGTTGTTCAGACGTTGAGCGCTAATTCTGTTTCCGATGATAAAAACCCACCTGTTTCCACCAAAAAACCTTTCAGGGGATTGTTTGCAACATTTTGGCACCATTTCTGAGTGAATTGCAGAACGTCAGAAATTTTGAAGAAATAGTGACCGCGCGGCTTAGGGATTTTTTCAAAAAAAGTTGTTCAGATGTCGAGGGCTAATTCTGTTTCCGATGATAAATACCCACCTGTTTCCACCGAAAAACCTTTCAGGGGATCGTTTTCACCAGTTTGGCACCATTTCTGAGTGAATTGCAGAACGTCAGAAATTTTGAAGAAATTGTGACCGCGCAGCTTAGGGATTTTTTCAAAAAAAGTTGTTCAGACGTCGAGGTCTAATTCTGTATCCCATGATAAATTCCCACCTGTTTCCACCGAAAAACCCTTCAGGGGATCGTTTGCAACAGTTTGGCACCATCTTTGAATGAATTGCAGAACGTCAGATTTTTGCTGAAATTGTGACCGCGCGGCTTAGGGATTTTTTCAAAAAAAATTGTTCAGACCTCGAGGGCTAATTCTGTTTCCGATGATAAATACCCACCTGTTTCCACCGAAAAACTTTCAGGGGATCGTTTGCAACAGTTTGGCACCATTTCTGAGTGAATTGCAGAACGTCAGATTTTTGCTGAAATTGTGACCGCGCGGCTTAGGGATTTTTTCAAAAAAAGTTGTTCAGACGTCGAGCGCTAATTCTGTTTCCGATGATAAAAACCCACCTGTTTCCACCGAAAAACCTTTCAGGGGATCGTTTGCAACAGTTTGATCCATTTCTGAGTAAATTGCAGAACGTCAGAAATTTTGAAGAAATTGTGACCGCGCGGCTTAGGGATTGTTTCAAGAATAGTTGTTCAGACGTTGAGCGCTAATTCTGTTTCCGATGATAAAAACCCACCTGTTTCCACCGAAAAACCTTTCAGGGGATCGTTTGCAACATTTTGGCACCATCTTTGAGTGAATTGCAGAACGTCAGAAATTTTGAAGAAATTGTGACCGCGCGGCTTAGGGATTTTTTCAAAAAAAGTTGTTCAGATGTCGAGGGCTAATTCTGTTTCCGATGATAAATACCCACCTGTTTCCACTGAAAAACCCTTCAGAGGATCGTTTGCAACAGTTTGGCACCATCTTTGAATGAACTGCAGAACGTCAGATTTTTGCTGAAATTGTGACCGCGCGGCTTAGGGATTTTTTCAAAAAAAGTTGTTCAGATGTCGAGGGCTAATTCTGTTTCCGATGATAAAAACCCACCTGTTTCCACTGAAAAACCTTTCAGGGGATCGTTTGCCAAAGTTTGATCCATTTCTGAGTAAATTGCAGAACGTCAGAAATTTTGAAGAAATTGTGACCGCGCGGCTTAGGGATTGTTTCAAGAAAAGTTGTTCAGACGTTGAGCGCTAATTCTGTTTCCGATGATAAAAACCCACCTGTTTCCACCAAAAAACCTTTCAGGGGATTGTTTGCAACATTTTGGCACCATTTCTGAGTGAATTGCAGAACGTCAGAAATTTTGAAGAAATAGTGACCGCGCGGCTTAGGGATTTTTTCAAAAAAAGTTGTTCAGATGTCGAGGGCTAATTCTGTTTCCGATGATAAATACCCACCTGTTTCCACCGAAAAACCTTTCAGGGGATCGTTTTCACCAGTTTGGCACCATTTCTGAGTGAATTGCAGAACGTCAGAAATTTTGAAGAAATTGTGACCGCGCAGCTTAGGGATTTTTTCAAAAAAAGTTGTTCAGACGTCGAGGTCTAATTCTGTATCCCATGATAAATTCCCACCTGTTTCCACCGAAAAACCCTTCAGGGGATCGTTTGCAACAGTTTGGCACCATCTTTGAATGAATTGCAGAACGTCAGATTTTTGCTGAAATTGTGACCGCGCGGCTTAGGGATTTTTTCAAAAAAAATTGTTCAGACCTCGAGGGCTAATTCTGTTTCCGATGATAAATACCCACCTGTTTCCACCGAAAAACTTTCAGGGGATCGTTTGCAACAGTTTGGCACCATTTCTGAGTGAATTGCAGAACGTCAGATTTTTGCTGAAATTGTGACCGCGCGGCTTAGGGATTTTTTCAAAAAAAGTTGTTCAGACGTCGAGCGCTAATTCTGTTTCCGATGATAAAAACCCACCTGTTTCCACCGAAAAACCTTTCAGGGGATCGTTTGCAACAGTTTGATCCATTTCTGAGTAAATTGCAGAACGTCAGAAATTTTGAAGAAATTGTGACCGCGCGGCTTAGGGATTGTTTCAAGAAAAGTTGTTCAGACGTTGAGCGCTAATTCTGTTTCCGATGATAAAAACCCACCTGTTTCCATCAAAAAACCTTTCAGGGGATTGTTTGCAACATTTTGGCACCATTTCTGAGTGAATTGCAGAACGTCAGAAATTTTGAAGAAATAGTGACCGCGCGGCTTAGGGATTTTTTCAAAAAAAGTTGTTCAGATGTCGAGGGCTAATTCTGTTTCCGATGATAAATACCCACCTGTTTCCACCGAAAAACCTTTCAGGGGATCGTTTGCACCAGTTTAGCACCATTTCTGAGTGAATTGCAGAACGTCAGAAATTTTGAAGAAATTGTGACCGCGCGGCTTAGGGATTTTTTCAAAAAAAGTTGTTCAGACGTCGAGGGCTAATTCTGTTTCCGATGATAAAAACCCACCTGTTTCCACTGAAAAACCTTTCAGGGGATCGTTTGCAACAGTTTGGCACCATTTCTGAGTGAATTGCAGAACGTCAGAAATTTTGAAGAAATTGTGACCGCGCGGCTTAGGGATTTTTTCAAAAAAAGTTGTTCAGATGTCGAGGGCTAATTCTGTTTCCGATGATAAAAACCCACCTGTTTCCACCGAAAAACCTTTCAGGGGATCGTTTGCAACATTTTGGCACCATCTTTGAGTGAATTGCAGAACGTCAGAAATTTTGAAGAAATTGTGACCGCGCGGCTTAGGGATTTTTTCAAAAAAAGTTGTTCAGATGTCGAGGGCTAATTCTGTTTCCGATGATAAATACCCACCTGTTTCCACTGAAAAACCCTTCAGAGGATCGTTTGCAACAGTTTGGCACCATCTTTGAATGAACTGCAGAACGTCAGATTTTTGCTGAAATTGTGACCGCGCGGCTTAGGGATTTTTTCAAAAAAAGTTGTTCAGATGTCGAGGGCTAATTCTGTTTCCGATGATAAAAACCCACCTGTTTCCACCGAAAAACCTTTCAGGGGATCGTTTGCAACATTTTGGCACCATCTTTGAGTGAATTGCAGAACGTCAGAAATTTTGAAGAAATTGTGACCGCGCGGCTTAGGGATTTTTTCAAAAAAAGTTGTTCAGATGTCGAGGGCTAATTCTGTTTCCGATGATAAATACCCACCTGTTTCCACTGAAAAACCCTTCAGAGGATCGTTTGCAACAGTTTGGCACCATCTTTGAATGAACTGAAGAACGTCAGATTTTTGCTGAAATTGTGACCGCGCGGCTTAGGGATTTTTTCAAAAAAAGTTGTTCAGATGTCGAGGGCTAATTCTGTTTCCGATGATAAAAACCCACCTGTTTCCACTGAAAAACCTTTCAGGGGATCGTTTGCAACAGTTTGATCCATTTCTGAGTAAATTGCAGAACGTCAGAAATTTTGAAGAAATTGTGACCGCGCGGCTTAGGGATTGTTTCAAGAAAAGTTGTTCAGACGTTGAGCGCTAATTCTGTTTCCGATGATAAAAACCCACCTGTTTCCACCAAAAAACCTTTCAGGGGATTGTTTGCAACATTTTGGCACCATTTCTGAGTGAATTGCAGAACGTCAGAAATTTTGAAGAAATAGTGACCGCGCGGCTTAGGGATTTTTTCAAAAAAAGTTGTTCAGATGTCGAGGGCTAATTCTGTTTCCGATGATAAATACCCACCTGTTTCCACCGAAAAACCTTTCAGGGGATCGTTTTCACCAGTTTGGCACCATTTCTGAGTGAATTGCAGAACGTCAGAAATTTTGAAGAAATTGTGACCGCGCAGCTTAGGGATTTTTTCAAAAAAAGTTGTTCAGACGTCGAGGTCTAATTCTGTATCCCATGATAAATTCCCACCTGTTTCCACCGAAAAACCCTTCAGGGGATCGTTTGCAACAGTTTGGCACCATCTTTGAATGAATTGCAGAACGTCAGATTTTTGCTGAAATTGTGACCGCGCGGCTTAGGGATTTTTTCAAAAAAAATTGTTCAGACCTCGAGGGCTAATTCTATTTCCGATGATAAATACCCACCTGTTTCCACCGAAAAACTTTCAGGGGATCGTTTGCAACAGTTTGGCACCATTTCTGAGTGAATTGCAGAACGTCAGATTTTTGCTGAAATTGTGACCGCGCGGCTTAGGGATTTTTTCAAAAAAAGTTGTTCAGACGTTGAGCGCTAATTCTGTTTCCGATGATAAAAACCCACCTGTTTCCACCGAAAAACCCTCCAGGGGATCGTTTGTAACAGTTTAGCACCATCTTTGAATGAATTGCAGAACGTCACATTTTTGCTGAAATTGTGACTTAGGGATTTTTTCAAAAAAAGGTAGTCAGAGGTCGAGGGCTAATTCTCTTTCGGATGATAAAAACCCACCTGTTTCCACTGAAAAACCTTTCAGGGGATCGTTTGCAACAGTTTGGCACCATCTCTGAGTGAATTGCAGAACTTCAGAAATTTTGAAGAAATTGTGACCGCGCGGCTAAGGGATTTTTTCAAAAAAAGTTGTTCAGACATCGAGGGCTAATTATTTTTCCCATGATATATACCCACCTGTTTCCACCAAAAAACCCTTCAGGGGATTGTTTGCAACAGTTTGGCACCATTTCTGAGTGAATTGCAGAACGTCAGAAATTTTGAAGAAATTGTGACCGCGCGGCTTAGGGATTTTTTCAAAAAAAGGTAGTCAGACGTCGAGGGCTAATTCTATTTCCCATGATAAATACCCACCTGTTTCCACCGAAAAACCCTTCAGGGGATCGTTTGCAACAGTTTAGCACCATCTTTGAATGAATTGCAGAACGTCAGATTTTTGCTTAAATTGTGACCGCGCGGCTTAGGGATTTTTTCAAAAAAAGTTGTTCAGATGTCGAGGGCTAATTCTGTTTCCGATGATAAATACCCACCTGTTTCCACTGAAAAGCCTTTCAGGGGATCGTTTGCAACAGTTTGGCACCATATTTGAATGAACTGCAGAACGTCAGATTTTTGCTGAAATTGTGACCGCGCGGCTTAGGGATTTTTTCAAAAAAAGTTGTTCAGATGTCGAGGGCTAATTCTGTTTCCGATGATAAATACCCACCTGTTTCCACCGAAAAACCTTTCAGGGGATCGTTTGCAGCAGTTTGGCACCATTTCTGAGTGAATTGCAGAACGTCAGATTTTGGCTGAAATTGTGACCGCGCGGCTTAGGGATTTTTTCAAAAAAAGTTGTTCAGACATCGAGGGCTAATTCTGTTTCCCATTATAAATACCCACCTGTTTCCACCGAAAAAGCATTCAGGGGATCGTTTGCAACAGTTTAGCACCATCTTTGAATGAATTGCAGAACGTCAGAAATTTTGAAGAAATTGTGACCGCGCGGCTTAGGGATTTTTTCAAAAAAAGTTGTTCAGACTTCGAGGGCTAATTCTGTTTCCGATGATAAATACCCACCTGTTTCCACTGAAAAACCCTTCAGAGGATCGTTTGCAACAGTTTGGCACCATCTTTGAATGAACTGCAGAACGTCAGATTTTTGCTGAAATTGTGACCGCGCGGCTTAGGGATTTTTTCAAAAAAAGTTGTTCAGATGTCGAGGGCTAATTCTGTT
Source organism: Podarcis melisellensis (assembly GCF_964234715.1). Lineage (NCBI taxonomy): Eukaryota > Metazoa > Chordata > Lepidosauria > Squamata > Lacertidae > Podarcis > Podarcis melisellensis. The sequence continues at coordinate 451,935 of NW_028113119.1, read as the reverse complement.
TCCGATGATAAAAACCCACCTGTTTCCACCGAAAAACCTTTCAGGGGATCGTTTGCAACATTTTGGCACCATCTTTGAGTGAATTGCAGAACGTCAGAAATTTTGAAGAAATTGTGACCGCGCGGCTTAGGGATTTTTTCAAAAAAAGTTGTTCAGATGTCGAGGGCTAATTCTGTTTCCGATGATAAATACCCACCTGTTTCCACTGAAAAACCCTTCAGAGGATCGTTTGCAACAGTTTGGCACCATCTTTGAATGAACTGAAGAACGTCAGATTTTTGCTGAAATTGTGACCGCGCGGCTTAGGGATTTTTTCAAAAAAAGTTGTTCAGATGTCGAGGGCTAATTCTGTTTCCGATGATAAAAACCCACCTGTTTCCACTGAAAAACCTTTCAGGGGATCGTTTGCAACAGTTTGATCCATTTCTGAGTAAATTGCAGAACGTCAGAAATTTTGAAGAAATTGTGACCGCGCGGCTTAGGGATTGTTTCAAGAAAAGTTGTTCAGACGTTGAGCGCTAATTCTGTTTCCGATGATAAAAACCCACCTGTTTCCACCAAAAAACCTTTCAGGGGATTGTTTGCAACATTTTGGCACCATTTCTGAGTGAATTGCAGAACGTCAGAAATTTTGAAGAAATAGTGACCGCGCGGCTTAGGGATTTTTTCAAAAAAAGTTGTTCAGATGTCGAGGGCTAATTCTGTTTCCGATGATAAATACCCACCTGTTTCCACCGAAAAACCTTTCAGGGGATCGTTTTCACCAGTTTGGCACCATTTCTGAGTGAATTGCAGAACGTCAGAAATTTTGAAGAAATTGTGACCGCGCAGCTTAGGGATTTTTTCAAAAAAAGTTGTTCAGACGTCGAGGTCTAATTCTGTATCCCATGATAAATTCCCACCTGTTTCCACCGAAAAACCCTTCAGGGGATCGTTTGCAACAGTTTGGCACCATCTTTGAATGAATTGCAGAACGTCAGATTTTTGCTGAAATTGTGACCGCGCGGCTTAGGGATTTTTTCAAAAAAAATTGTTCAGACCTCGAGGGCTAATTCTATTTCCGATGATAAATACCCACCTGTTTCCACCGAAAAACTTTCAGGGGATCGTTTGCAACAGTTTGGCACCATTTCTGAGTGAATTGCAGAACGTCAGATTTTTGCTGAAATTGTGACCGCGCGGCTTAGGGATTTTTTCAAAAAAAGTTGTTCAGACGTCGAGCGCTAATTCTGTTTCCGATGATAAAAACCCACCTGTTTCCACCGAAAAACCCTCCAGGGGATCGTTTGTAACAGTTTAGCACCATCTTTGAATGAATTGCAGAACGTCACATTTTTGCTGAAATTGTGACTTAGGGATTTTTTCAAAAAAAGGTAGTCAGAGGTCGAGGGCTAATTCTCTTTCGGATGATAAAAACCCACCTGTTTCCACTGAAAAACCTTTCAGGGGATCGTTTGCAACAGTTTGGCACCATCTCTGAGTGAATTGCAGAACTTCAGAAATTTTGAAGAAATTGTGACCGCGCGGCTAAGGGATTTTTTCAAAAAAAGTTGTTTAGACATCGAGGGCTAATTATTTTTCCCATGATATATACCCACCTGTTTCCACCAAAAAACCCTTCAGGGGATTGTTTGCAACAGTTTGGCACCATTTCTGAGTGAATTGCAGAACGTCAGAAATTTTGAAGAAATTGTGACCGCGCGGCTTAGGGATTTTTTCAAAAAAAGGTAGTCAGACGTCGAGGGCTAATTCTATTTCCCATGATAAATACCCACCTGTTTCCACCGAAAAACCCTTCAGGGGATCGTTTGCAACAGTTTAGCACCATCTTTGAATGAATTGCAGAACGTCAGATTTTTGCTTAAATTGTGACCGCGCGGCTTAGGGATTTTTTCAAAAAAAGTTGTTCAGATGTCGAGGGCTAATTCTGTTTCCGATGATAAATACCCACCTGTTTCCACTGAAAAGCCTTTCAGGGGATCGTTTGCAACAGTTTGGCACCATATTTGAATGAACTGCAGAACGTCAGATTTTTGCTGAAATTGTGACCGCGCGGCTTAGGGATTTTTTCAAAAAAAGTTGTTCAGATGTCGAGGGCTAATTCTGTTTCCGATGATAAATACCCACCTGTTTCCACCGAAAAACCTTTCAGGGGATCGTTTGCAGCAGTTTGGCACCATTTCTGAGTGAATTGCAGAACGTCAGATTTTGGCTGAAATTGTGACCGCGCGGCTTAGGGATTTTTTCAAAAAAAGTTGTTCAGACATCGAGGGCTAATTCTGTTTCCCATGATAAATACCCACCTGTTTCCACCGAAAAAGCATTCAGGGGATCGTTTGCAACAGTTTAGCACCATCTTTGAATGAATTGCAGAACGTCAGAAATTTTGAAGAAATTGTGACCGCGCGGCTTAGGGATTTTTTCAAAAAAAGTTGTTCAGACTTCGAGGGCTAATTCTGTTTCCGATGATAAAAACCCACCTGTTTCCACTGAAAAACCTTTCAGGGGATCGTTTGCAACAGTTTGGCACCATTTCTGAGTAAATTGCAGAACATCAGAAATTTTGAAGAAATTGTGACCGCGCGGCTTATGGATTTTTTCAAAAAAAGTTCTTCAGACGTCGAGGGTTAATTCTGTTTCCCATGATATATACCCACCTGTTTCCACCAAAAAACCCTTCAGGGGATTGTTTGCAACAGTTTGGCACCATTTCTGAGTGAATTGCAGAACGTCAGAAGTTTTGAAGAAATTGTGACCGCGCGGCTTAGGGATTTTTTCAAAAAAAGTTGTTCAGATGTCGAGGGCTAATTCTGTTTCCGATGATAAAAACCCACCTGTTTCCACTGAAAAACCTTTCAGGGGATCGTTTGCAACAGTTTGGCACCATTTCTGAGTAAATTGCAGAACGTCAGAAATTTTGAAGAAATTGTGACCGCGCGGCTTAAGGATTTTTTCAAAAAAAGTTGTTCAGATGTCGAGGGCTAATTCTGTTTCCGATGATAAATACCCACCTGTTTCCACTGAAAAACCCTTCAGAGGATCGTTTGCAACAGTTTGGCACCATCTTTGAATGAACTGCAGAACGTCAGATTTTTGCTGAAATTGTGACCGCGCGGCTTAGGGATTTTTTCAAAAAAAGTTGTTCAGATGTCGAGGGCTAATTCTGTTTCCGATGATAAATACCCACCTGTTTCCACCGAAAAACCTTTCAGGGGATCGTTTGCAGCAGTTTGGCACCATTTCTGAGTGAATTGCAGAACGTCAGATTTTGGCTGAAATTATGACCGCGCGGCTTAGGGATTTTTTCAAAAAAAGTTGTTCAGACGACGAGGGTTTAATTCTGTTTCCGATGATAAATACCCACCTGTTTCCACCGAAAAACCCTTCAGTGGATCGTTTGCAAGAGTTTAGCACCATTTCTGAGTGAACTGCAGAACGTCAGATTTTTGCTGAAATTGTGACCGCGCGGCTTAGGGATTTTTTCAAAAAAAGGTGGTCAGACGTCGAGGGCTAATTCTGTTTCCGATGATAAAAACCCACCTGTTTCCACTGAAAAACCTTTCAGGGGATCGTTTGCAACAGTTTGGCACCATTTCTGAGTGAATTGCAGAACGTCAGAAATTTTGAAGAAATTGTGACCGCGCGGCTAAGGGATTTTTTCAAAAAAAAGTTGTTCAGACATCGAGGGCTAATTCTGTTTCCCATGATATATACCCACCTGTTTGCAACGAAAAACCCTTCAGGGGATTGTTTGCAACAGTTTGGCACCATTTCTGAGTGAATTGCAGAACGTCAGAAATTTTGAAGAAATTGTGACCGCGCGGCTTAGGGATTTTTTCAAAAAAAGTTGTTCAGACGTCGAGGGCTAATTCTGTTTCCCATGATAAATACCCGCCTGTTTCCACCGAAAAACCCTTCAGGGGTTCGTTTGCAACAGTTTAGCACCATCTTTGAATGAATAGCAGAACGTCAGATTTTTGAAGAAATTGTGACCGCGCGGCTTAGGGATTTTTTCAAAAAATGTTGTTCAGACGTCGAGGGCTAATTCTGTTTCCCATGATAAATACCCACCTGTTTCCACCGAAAAACCTTTCAGGGGATCGTTTGTAAGAGTTTAGCACCATTTCTGAGTGAATTGCAGAACGTCAGATTTTTGCTGAAATTGTGACCGCGTGGCTTAGGGATTTTTTCAAAAAAAGTTCTTCAGACGTCGAGGGCTAATTCTGTTTCCGATGATAAATACCCACCTGTTTCCACCGAAAAACCCTTCAGGGGATTGTTTGTAACAGTTTAGCACCATCTTTGAATGAATTGCAGAACGACAGATTTTTGCTGAAATTGTGACCGCGCGGCTTAGGGATTTTTTCAAAAAAAGGTGGTCAGACGTCGAGGGCTAATTCTGTTTCCGATGATAAAAACCCACCTGTTTCCACTGAAAAACCTTTCAGGGGATCGTTTGCAACAGTTTGGCACCATTTCTGAGTGAATTGAAGAACGTCAGAAATTTTGAAGAAATTGTGACCGCGCGGCTAAGGGATTTTTTCAAAAAAAGTTGTTCAGACATCGAGGGCTAATTCTGTTTCCCATGATATATACCCACCTGTTTCCACCGAAAAACCCTTCAGGGGATTGTTTGCAACAGTTTGGCACCATTTCTGAGTGAATTGCAGAACGTCAGAAATTTTGAAGAAATTGTGACCGCTCGGCTTAGGGATTTTTTCAAAAAAAGTTGTTCAGACGTCGAGGGCTAATTCTGTTTCCGATGATAAATACCCACCTGTTTCCACCGAAAAACCCTTCAGGGGATCGTTTGCAGCAGTTTGGCACCATTTCTGAGTGAATTGCAGATCGTCAGAAATTTTGAAGAAATTGTGACCGCGCGGCTTAAGGATTTTTTCAAAAAAAGTTGTTCAGATGTCGAGGGTTTAATTCTGTTTCCGATGATAAATACCCACCTGTTTCCACCGAAAAACCCTTCAGGGGATCGTTTGCAAGAGTTTAGCACCATTTCTGAGTGAACTGCAGAACGTCAGATTTTTGCTGAAATTGTGACCGCGCGGCTTAGGGATTTTTTCAAAAAAAGGTGGTCAGACGTCGAGGGCTAATTCTGTTTCCGATGATAAAAACCCACCTGTTTCCACTGAAAAACCTTTCAGGGGATCGTTTGCAACAGTTTGGCACCATTTCTGAGTGAATTGCAGAACGTCAGAAATTTTGAAGAAATTGTGACCGCGCGCCTTAGGGATTTTTTCAAAAAAAGTTGTTCAGACGTCGAGGGCTAATTCTCTTTCCCATGATAAATACCCACCTGTTTCCACCGAAAAACCTTTCAGGGGATCGTTTGCAGCAGTTTGGCACCTTTTTCTGAGTGAATTGCAGAACGTCAGATTTTGGCTGAAATTATGACCGCGCGGCTTAGGGATTTTTTCAAAAAAAGTTGTTCAGACATCGAGGGCTAATTCTGTTTCCCATGATAAATACCCACCTGTTTCCACCGAAAAAGCATTCAGGGGATCGTTTGCAACAGTTTAGAACCATCTTTGAATGAATTGCAGAACGTCAGATTTTTGAAGAAATTGTGACCGCGCGGCTTAGGGATTTTTTCAAAAAAAGTTGTTCAGACGTCGAGGGCTAATTCTGTTTCCGATGATAAAAACCCACCTGTTTCCACTGAAAAAGTTTTCAGGGGATCGTTTGCAACAGTTTGGCACCATTTCTGAGTAAATTGCAGAACAACAGAAATTTTGAAGAAATTGTGACCGCGCGGCTTATGGATTTTTTCAAAAAAAGTTGTTCAGACGTCGAGGGCTAATTCTCTTTCCCATGATATAGACCCACCTGTTTCCACCAAAAAACCCTTCAGGGGATTGTTTGCAACAGTTTGGCACCATTTCTGAGTGAATTGCAGAACTTCAGAAATTTTGAAGAAATTGTGACCGCGCGGCTTAGGGATTTTTTCAAAAAAAGTTGTTCAGACGTCGAGGGCTAATTCTGTTTCCCATGATAAATACCCACCTGTTTCCACCGAAAAAGCCTTCAGGGGATCGTTTGCAACAGTTTGGCACCATCTTTGAATGAATTGCAGAACGTCAGATTTTTGCTGAAATTGTGACCGCGCGGCTTAGGGATTTTTTCAAAAAAAGTTGTTCAGACGTCGAGGGTTTAATTCTGTTTCCGATGATAAATACCCACCTGTTTCCACCGAAAAACCTTTCAGTGGATCGTTTGCAAGAGTTTAGCACCATTTCTGAGTGAACTGCAGAACGTCAGATTTTTGCTGAAATTGCTAAGGGATTTTTTCAAAAAAAGGTGGTCAGACGTCGAGGGCTAATTCTGTTTCCGATGATAAAAACCCACCTGTTTCCACTGAAAAACCTTTCAGGGGATCGTTTGCAACAGTTTGGCACCATTTCTGAGTGAATTGCAGAACGTCAGAAATTTTGAAGAAATTGTGACCGCGCGGCTAAGGGATTTTTTCAAAAAAATTTATTCAGACATCGAGGGCTAATTCTGTTTCCCATGATATATACCCACCTGTTTGCACCGAAAAACCCTTCAGGGGATTGTTTGCAACAGTTTGGCACCATTTGTGAGTGAATTGCAGAACGTCAGAAATTTTGAAGAAATTGTGACCGCGCGGCTTAGGGATTTTTTCAAAAAAAGTTGTTCAGACGTCGAGGGCTAATTCTTTTTCCCATGATAAATACCCACCTGTTTCCACCGAAAAACCCTTCAGGGGATCGTTTGCAACAGTTTAGCACCATCTTTGAATGAATAGCAGAACGTCAGATTTTTGAAGAAATTGTGACCGCGCGGCTTAGGGATTTTTTCAAAAAAAGTTGTTCAGACGTCGAGGGCTAATTCTGTTTCCCATGATAAATACCCACCTGTTTCCACCGAAAATCCTTTCAGGGGATCGTTTGTAAGAGTTTAGCACCATTTCTGAGTGAATTGCAGAACGTCAGATTTTTGCTGAAATTGTGACCGCGTGGCTTAGGGATTTTTTTAAAAAAAGTTGTTCAGACATCGAGGGCTAATTCTGTTTCCGATGATAAATACCCACCTTTTTCCACCGAAAAACCCTTCAGGGGATTGTTTGTAACAGTTTAGCACCATCTTTGAATGAATTGCAGAACGACACATTTTTGCTGAAATTGTGACCGCGCGGCTTAGGGATTTTTTCAAAAAAAGGTGGTCAGACGTCGAGGGCTAATTCTGTTTCCGATGATAAAAACCCACCTGTTTCCACTGAAAAACCCTTCAGGGGATTGTTTGCAACACATTGGCACCATTTCTGAGTGAACTGCAGAACGTCAGAAATTTTGAAGAAATTGTGACCGCTCGGCTTAGGGATTTTTTCAAAAAAAGTTGTTCAGACGTCGAGCGCTAATTCTGTTTCCGATGATAAAAACCCACCTGTATCCGCCGAAAAACCTTTCAGGGGATCGTTTACAACATTTTGGAACCATTTCTGAGTGAATTGCAGAACGTCAGAAATTTTGAAGAAATTGTGACCGCGCGGCTTAGGAATTTTTTCAAAAAAAGTTGTTCAGACCTCGAGGGCTAATTCTGTTTCCGATGATAAATACCCACCTGTTTCCACTGAAAAACCCTTCAGGGGATCGTTTGCAGCAGTTTGGCACCATTTCTGAGTGAATTGCAGAACGTCAGAAATTTTGAAGAAATTGTGACCGCGCGGCTTAGGGATTTTTTCAAAAAAAGTTGTTCAGACCTCGAGGGTTAATTCTGTTTCCGATGATAAATACCCACCTGTTTCCACCGAAAAACCCTTCAGGGGATCGTTTGCAACAGTTTAGCACCATCTTTGAATGAATTGCAGAACGTCAGATTTTTGAAGAAATTGTGACCGTGCGGCTTAGGGATTTTTTCAAAAAAAGTTGTTCAGACGTCGAGCGCTAATTCTGTTTCCGATGATAAAAACCCACCTGTTTCCACCGAAAAACCTTTCAGGGGATCGTTTGCAACATTTTGGCACCATCTTTGAGTGAATTGCAGAACGTCAGAAATTTTGAAGAAATTGTGACCGCGCGGCTTAGGGATTTTTTCAAAAAAAGTTGTTCAGATGTCGAGGGCTAATTCTGTTTCCGATGATAAATACCCACCTGTTTCCACTGAAAAACCCTTCAGAGGATCGTTTGCAACAGTTTGGCACCATCTTTGAATGAACTGCAGAACGTCAGATTTTTGCTGAAATTGTGACCGCGCGGCTTAGGGATTTTTTCAAAAAAAGTTGTTCAGATGTCGAGGGCTAATTCTGTTTCCGATGATAAATACCCACCTGTTTCCACCGAAAAACCTTTCAGGGGATCGTTTGCAACAGTTTGGCACCATTTCTGAGTGAATTGCAGAACGTCAGATTTTGGCTGAAATTGTGATCGTTTGCAACAGTTTGGCACCATTTCTGAGTGAATTGCAGAACGTCAGAAATTTGGAAGAAATTGTGACCGCGCGGCTAAGGGATTTTTTCAAAAAAAGTTGTTCAGACATCGAGGGCTAATTCTGTTTCCCATGATATATACCCACCTGTTTCCACCGAAAAACCCTTCAGGGGATTGTTTGCAACAGTTTGGCACCATTTCTGAGTGAATTGCAGAACGTCAGAAATTTTGAAGAAATTGTGACCGCTCGGCTTAGGGATTTTTTCAAAAAAAGTTGTTCAGACGTCGAGCGCTAATTCTGTTTCCGATGATAAAAACCCACCTGTTTCTGCCGAAAAACCCTTCAGGGGATCATTTGCAGCAGTTTGGCACCATTTCTGAGTGAATTGCAGAACGTCAGAAATTTTGAAGAAATTGTGACCGCGCGGCTTAGGGATTTTTTCAAAAAAAGTTGTTCAGACCTCGAGGGTTAATTCTGTTTCCGATGATAAATACCCACCTGTTTCCACCGAAAAACCCTTCAGGGGATCGTTTGCAACAGTTTAGCACCATCTTTGAATGAATTGCAGAACGTCAGATTTTTGAAGAAATTGTGACCGTGCGGCTTAGGGATTTTTTCAAAAAAAGTTGTTCAGACGTCGAGCGCTAATTCTGTTTCCGATGATAAAAACCCACCTGTTTCCACCGAAAATCCTTTCAGGGGATCGTTTGCAACATTTTGGCACCATCTTTGAGTGAATTGCAGAACGTCAGAAATTTTGAAGAAATTGTGACCGCGTGGCTTAGGGATTTTTTTAAAAAAAGTTGTTCAGACGTCGAGGGCTAATTCTGTTTCCGATGATAAATACCCACCTTTTTCCACCGAAAAACCCTTCAGGGGATTGTTTGTAACAGTTTAGCACCATCTTTGAATGAATTGCAGAACGACACATTTTTGCTGAAATTGTGACCGCGCGGCTTAGGGATTTTTTCAAAAAAAGGTGGTCAGACGTCGAGGGCTAATTCTGTTTCCGATGATAAAAACCCACCTGTTTCCACTGAAAAACCTTTCTGGGGATCGTTTGCAACATTTTGGCACCATTTCTGAGTGAATTGCAGAACGTCAGAAATTTTGAAGAAATTGTGACCGCGCGGCTAAGGGATTTTTTCAAAAAAAGTTGTTCAGACATCGAGGGCTAATTCTGTTTCCCATGATATATACCCACCTGTTTCCACCGAAAAACCCTTCAGGGGATTGTTTGCAACAGTTTGGCACCATTTCTGAGTGAATTGCAGAACGTCAGAAATTTTGAAGAAATTGTGACCGCTCGGCTTAGGGATTTTTTCAAAAAAAGTTGTTCAGACGTTGAGCGCTAATTCTGTTTCCGATGATAAAAACCCACCTGTTTCCGCCCAAAAACCTTTCAGGGGATCGTTTACAACATTTTGGCACCATTTCTGAGTGAATTGCAGAACGTCAGAAATTTTGAAGAAATTGTGACCGCGCGGCTTAGGAATTTTTTCACAAAAAGTTGTTCAGACCTCGAGGGCTAATTCTGTTTCCGATGATAAATACCCACCTGTTTCCACCGAAAAACCCTTCAGGGGATCGTTTGCAGCAGTTTGGCACCATTTCTGAGTGAATTGCAGAACGTCAGAAATTTTGAAGAAATTGTGACCGCGCGGCTTAGGGATTTTTTCAAAAAAAGTTGTTCAGACCTCGAGGGTTAATTCCGTTTCCGATGATAAATACCCACCTGTTTCCACCGAAAAACCCTTCAGGGGATCGTTTGCAACAGTTTAGCACCATCTTTGAATGAATAGCAGAACGTCAGATTTTTGAAGAAATTGTGACCGCGCGGCTTAGGGATTTTTTCAAAAAAAGTTGTTCAGACGTCGAGGGCTAATTCTGTTTCCCATGATAAATACCCACCTGTTTCCACCGAAAAACCTTTCAGGGGATCGTTTGTAAGAGTTTAGCACCATTTCTGAGTGAATTGCAGAACGTCAGATTTTTGCTGAAATTGTGACCGCGTGGCTTAGGGATTTTTTCAAAAAAAGTTCTTCAGACGTCGAGGGCTAATTCTGTTTCCGATGATAAATACCCACCTGTTTCCACCGAAAAACCCTTCAGGGGATTGTTTGTAACAGTTTAGCACCATCTTTGAATGAATTGCAGAACGACACATTTTTGCTGAAATTGTGACCGCGCGGCTTAGGGATTTTTTCAAAAAAAGGTGGTCAGACGTCGAGGGCTAATTCTGTTTCCGATGATAAAAACCCACCTGTTTCCACTGAAAAACCTTTCAGGGGATCGTTTGCAACAGTTTGGCACCATTTCTGAGTGAATTGAAGAACGTCAGAAATTTTGAAGAAATTGTGACCGCGCGGCTAAGGGATTTTTTCAAAAAAAGTTGTTCAGACATCGAGGGCTAATTCTGTTTCCCATGATATATACCCACCTGTTTCCACCGAAAAACCCTTCAGGGGATTGTTTGCAACAGTTTGGCACCATTTCTGAGTGAATTGCAGAACGTCAGAAATTTTGAAGAAATTGTGACCGCTCGGCTTAGGGATTTTTTCAAAAAAAGTTGTTCAGACGTCGAGGGCTAATTCTGTTTCCGATGATAAATACCCACCTGTTTCCACCGAAAAACCCTTCAGGGGATCGTTTGCAGCAGTTTGGCACCATTTCTGAGTGAATTGCAGAACGTCAGAAATTTTGAAGAAATTGTGACCGCGCGACTTAGGGATTTTTTCAAAAAAAGTTGTTCAGACCTCGAGGGTTAATTCTGTTTCCGATGATAAATACCCACCTGTTTCCACCGAAAAACCCTTCAGGGGATCGTTTGCAACATTTTGGCACCATTTCTGAGTGAATTGCAGATCGTCAGAAATTTTGAAGAAATTGTGACCGCGCGGCTTAAGGATTTTTTCAAAAAAAGTTGTTCAGATGTCGAGGGCTAATTCTGTTTCCGATGATAAATACCCACCTGTTTCCACCGAAAAACCTTTCAGGGGATCGTTTGCAGCAGTTTGGCACCTTTTTCTGAGTGAATTGCAGAACGTCAGATTTTGGCTGAAATTATGACCGCGCGGCTTAGGGATTTTTTCAAAAAAAGTTGTTCAGACATCGAGGGCTAATTCTGTTTCCCATGATAAATACCCACCTGTTTCCACCGAAAAAGCATTCAGGGGATCGTTTGCAACAGTTTAGAACCATCTTTGAATGAATTGCAGAACGTCAGATTTTTGAAGAAATTGTGACCGCGCGGCTTAGGGATTTTTTCAAAAAAAGTTGTTCAGACGTCGAGGGCTAATTCTGTTTCCGATGATAAAAACCCACCTGTTTCCACTGAAAAAGTTTTCAGGGGATCGTTTGCAACAGTTTGGCACCATTTCTGAGTAAATTGCAGAACAACAGAAATTTTGAAGAAATTGTGACCGCGCGGCTTATGGATTTTTTCAAAAAAAGTTGTTCAGACGTCGAGGGCTAATTCTCTTTCCCATGATATAGACCCACCTGTTTCCACCAAAAAACCCTTCAGGGGATTGTTTGCAACAGTTTGGCACCATTTCTGAGTGAATTGCAGAACTTCAGAAATTTTGAAGAAATTGTGACCGCGCGGCTTAGGGATTTTTTCAAAAAAAGTTGTTCAGACGTCGAGGGCTAATTCTGTTTCCCATGATAAATACCCACCTGTTTCCACCGAAAAAGCCTTCAGGGGATCGTTTGCAACAGTTTGGCACCATCTTTGAATGAATTGCAGAACGTCAGATTTTTGCTGAAATTGTGACCGCGCGGCTTAGGGATTTTTTCAAAAAAAGTTGTTCAGACGTCGAGGGTTTAATTCTGTTTCCGATGATAAATACCCACCTGTTTCCACCGAAAAACCTTTCAGTGGATCGTTTGCAAGAGTTTAGCACCATTTCTGAGTGAACTGCAGAACGTCAGATTTTTGCTGAAATTGCTAAGGGATTTTTTCAAAAAAAGGTGGTCAGACGTCGAGGGCTAATTCTGTTTCCGATGATAAAAACCCACCTGTTTCCACTGAAAAACCTTTCAGGGGATCGTTTGCAACAGTTTGGCACCATTTCTGAGTGAATTGCAGAACGTCAGAAATTTTGAAGAAATTGTGACCGCGCGGCTTAGGGATTTTTTCAAAAAAAGTTGTTCAGACGTCGAGGGCTAATTCTTTTTCCCATGATAAATACCCACCTGTTTCCACCGAAAAACCCTTCAGGGGATCGTTTGCAACAGTTTAGCACCATCTTTGAATGAATAGCAGAACGTCAGATTTTTGAAGAAATTGTGACCGCGCGGCTTAGGGATTTTTTCAAAAAAAGTTGTTCAGACGTCGAGGGCTAATTCTGTTTCCCATGATAAATACCCACCTGTTTCCACCGAAAATCCTTTCAGGGGATCGTTTGTAAGAGTTTAGCACCATTTCTGAGTGAATTGCAGAACGTCAGATTTTTGCTGAAATTGTGACCGCGTGGCTTAGGGATTTTTTTAAAAAAAGTTGTTCAGACATCGAGGGCTAATTCTGTTTCCGATGATAAATACCCACCTTTTTCCACCGAAAAACCCTTCAGGGGATTGTTTGTAACAGTTTAGCACCATCTTTGAATGAATTGCAGAACGACACATTTTTGCTGAAATTGTGACCGCGCGGCTTAGGGATTTTTTCAAAAAAAGGTGGTCAGACGTCGAGGGCTAATTCTGTTTCCGATGATAAAAACCCACCTGTTTCCACTGAAAAACCTTTCTGGGGATCGTTTGCAACATTTTGGCACCATTTCTGAGTGAATTGCAGAACGTCAGAAATTTTGAAGAAATTGTGACCGCGCGGCTAAGGGATTTTTTCAAAAAAAGTTGTTCAGACATCGAGGGCTAATTCTGTTTCCCATGATATATACCCACCTGTTTCCACCGAAAAACCCTTCAGGGGATTGTTTGCAACAGTTTGGCACCATTTCTGAGTGAATTGCAGAACGTCAGAAATTTTGAAGAAATTGTGACCGCTCGGCTTAGGGATTTTTTCAAAAAAAGTTGTTCAGACGTTGAGCGCTAATTCTGTTTCCGATGATAAAAACCCACCTGTTTCCGCCCAAAAACCTTTCAGGGGATCGTTTACAACATTTTGGCACCATTTCTGAGTGAATTGCAGAACGTCAGAAATTTTGAAGAAATTGTGACCGCGCGGCTTAGGAATTTTTTCACAAAAAGTTGTTCAGACCTCGAGGGCTAATTCTGTTTCCGATGATAAATACCCACCTGTTTCCACCGAAAAACCCTTCAGGGGATCGTTTGCAGCAGTTTGGCACCATTTCTGAGTGAATTGCAGAACGTCAGAAATTTTGAAGAAATTGTGACCGCGCGGCTTAGGGATTTTTTCAAAAAAAGTTGTTCAGACCTCGAGGGTTAATTCCGTTTCCGATGATAAATACCCACCTGTTTCCACCGAAAAACCCTTCAGGGGATCGTTTGCAACAGTTTAGCACCATCTTTGAATGAATAGCAGAACGTCAGATTTTTGAAGAAATTGTGACCGCGCGGCTTAGGGATTTTTTCAAAAAAAGTTGTTCAGACGTCGAGGGCTAATTCTGTTTCCCATGATAAATACCCACCTGTTTCCACCGAAAAACCTTTCAGGGGATCGTTTGTAAGAGTTTAGCACCATTTCTGAGTGAATTGCAGAACGTCAGATTTTTGCTGAAATTGTGACCGCGTGGCTTAGGGATTTTTTCAAAAAAAGTTCTTCAGACGTCGAGGGCTAATTCTGTTTCCGATGATAAATACCCACCTGTTTCCACCGAAAAACCCTTCAGGGGATTGTTTGTAACAGTTTAGCACCATCTTTGAATGAATTGCAGAACGACACATTTTTGCTGAAATTGTGACCGCGCGGCTTAGGGATTTTTTCAAAAAAAGGTGGTCAGACGTCGAGGGCTAATTCTGTTTCCGATGATAAAAACCCACCTGTTTCCACTGAAAAACCTTTCAGGGGATCGTTTGCAACAGTTTGGCACCATTTCTGAGTGAATTGAAGAACGTCAGAAATTTTGAAGAAATTGTGACCGCGCGGCTAAGGGATTTTTTCAAAAAAAGTTGTTCAGACATCGAGGGCTAATTCTGTTTCCCATGATATATACCCACCTGTTTCCACCGAAAAACCCTTCAGGGGATTGTTTGCAACAGTTTGGCACCATTTCTGAGTGAATTGCAGAACGTCAGAAATTTTGAAGAAATTGTGACCGCTCGGCTTAGGGATTTTTTCAAAAAAAGTTGTTCAGACGTCGAGGGCTAATTCTGTTTCCGATGATAAATATCCACCTGTTTCCACCGAAAAACCCTTCAGGGGATCGTTTGCAGCAGTTTGGCACCATTTCTGAGTGAATTGCAGAACGTCAGAAATTTTGAAGAAATTGTGACCGCGCGACTTAGGGATTTTTTCAAAAAAAGTTGTTCAGACCTCGAGGGTTAATTCTGTTTCCGATGATAAATACCCACCTGTTTCCACCGAAAAACCCTTCAGGGGATCGTTTGCAACATTTTGGCACCATTTCTGAGTGAATTGCAGATCGTCAGAAATTTTGAAGAAATTGTGACCGCGCGGCTTAAGGATTTTTTCAAAAAAAGTTGTTCAGATGTCGAGGGCTAATTCTGTTTCCGATGATAAATACCCACCTGTTTCCACCGAAAAACCTTTCAGGGGATCGTTTGCAGCAGTTTGGCACCTTTTTCTGAGTGAATTGCAGAACGTCAGATTTTGGCTGAAATTATGACCGCGCGGCTTAGGGATTTTTTCAAAAAAAGTTGTTCAGACATCGAGGGCTAATTCTGTTTCCCATGATAAATACCCACCTGTTTCCACCGAAAAAGCATTCAGGGGATCGTTTGCAACAGTTTAGAACCATCTTTGAATGAATTGCAGAACGTCAGATTTTTGAAGAAATTGTGACCGCGCGGCTTAGGGATTTTTTCAAAAAAAGTTGTTCAGACGTCGAGGGCTAATTCTGTTTCCGATGATAAAAACCCACCTGTTTCCACTGAAAAAGTTTTCAGGGGATCGTTTGCAACAGTTTGGCACCATTTCTGAGTAAATTGCAGAACAACAGAAATTTTGAAGAAATTGTGACCGCGCGGCTTATGGATTTTTTCAAAAAAAGTTGTTCAGACGTCGAGGGCTAATTCTCTTTCCCATGATATAGACCCACCTGTTTCCACCAAAAAACCCTTCAGGGGATTGTTTGCAACAGTTTGGCACCATTTCTGAGTGAATTGCAGAACTTCAGAAATTTTGAAGAAATTGTGACCGCGCGGCTTAGGGATTTTTTCAAAAAAAGTTGTTCAGACGTCGAGGGCTAATTCTGTTTCCCATGATAAATACCCACCTGTTTCCACCGAAAAAGCCTTCAGGGGATCGTTTGCAACAGTTTGGCACCATCTTTGAATGAATTGCAGAACGTCAGATTTTTGCTGAAATTGTGACCGCGCGGCTTAGGGATTTTTTCAAAAAAAGTTGTTCAGACGTCGAGGGTTTAATTCTGTTTCCGATGATAAATACCCACCTGTTTCCACCGAAAAACCTTTCAGTGGATCGTTTGCAAGAGTTTAGCACCATTTCTGAGTGAACTGCAGAACGTCAGATTTTTGCTGAAATTGCTAAGGGATTTTTTCAAAAAAAGGTGGTCAGACGTCGAGGGCTAATTCTGTTTCCGATGATAAAAACCCACCTGTTTCCACTGAAAAACCTTTCAGGGGATCGTTTGCAACAGTTTGGCACCATTTCTGAGTGAATTGCAGAACGTCAGAAATTTTGAAGAAATTGTGACCGCGCGGCTTAGGGATTTTTTCAAAAAAAGTTGTTCAGACGTCGAGGGCTAATTCTTTTTCCCATGATAAATACCCACCTGTTTCCACCGAAAAACCCTTCAGGGGATCGTTTGCAACAGTTTAGCACCATCTTTGAATGAATAGCAGAACGTCAGATTTTTGAAGAAATTGTGACCGCGCGGCTTAGGGATTTTTTCAAAAAAAGTTGTTCAGACGTCGAGGGCTAATTCTGTTTCCCATGATAAATACCCACCTGTTTCCACCGAAAATCCTTTCAGGGGATCGTTTGTAAGAGTTTAGCACCATTTCTGAGTGAATTGCAGAACGTCAGATTTTTGCTGAAATTGTGACCGCGTGGCTTAGGGATTTTTTTAAAAAAAGTTGTTCAGACATCGAGGGCTAATTCTGTTTCCGATGATAAATACCCACCTTTTTCCACCGAAAAACCCTTCAGGGGATTGTTTGTAACAGTTTAGCACCATCTTTGAATGAATTGCAGAACGACACATTTTTGCTGAAATTGTGACCGCGCGGCTTAGGGATTTTTTCAAAAAAAGGTGGTCAGACGTCGAGGGCTAATTCTGTTTCCGATGATAAAAACCCACCTGTTTCCACTGAAAAACCTTTCAGGGGATCGTTTGCAACATTTTGGCACCATTTCTGAGTGAATTGCAGAACGTCAGAAATTTTGAAGAAATTGTGACCGCGCGGCTAAGGGATTTTTTCAAAAAAAGTTGTTCTGACATCGAGGGCTAATTCTGTTTCCCATGATATATACCCACCTGTTTCCACCGAAAAACCCTTCAGGGGATTGTTTGCAACACATTGGCACCATTTCTGAGTGAACTGCAGAACGTCAGAAATTTTGAAGAAATTGTGACCGCTCGGCTTAGGGATTTTTTCAAAAAAAGTTGTTCAGACGTCGAGCGCTAATTCTGTTTCCGATGATAAAAACCCACCTGTATCCGCCGAAAAACCTTTCAGGGGATCGTTTACAACATTTTGGAACCATTTCTGGGTGAATTGCAGAACGTCAGAAATTTTGAAGAAATTGTGACCGCGCGGCTTAGGAATTTTTTCAAAAAAAGTTGTTCAGACCTCGAGGGCTAATTCTGTTTCCGATGATAAATACCCACCTGTTTCCACTGAAAAACCCTTCAGGGGATCGTTTGCAGCAGTTTGGCACCATTTCTGAGTGAATTGCAGAACGTCAGAAATTTTGAAGAAATTGTGACCGCGCGGCTTAGGGATTTTTTCAAAAAAAGTTGTTCAGACCTCGAGGGTTAATTCTGTTTCCGATGATAAATACCCACCTGTTTCCACCGAAAAACCCTTCAGGGGATCGTTTGCAACAGTTTAGCACCATCTTTGAATGAATTGCAGAACGTCAGATTTTTGAAGAAATTGTGACCGTGCGGCTTAGGGATTTTTTCAAAAAAAGTTGTTCAGACGTCGAGCGCTAATTCTGTTTCCGATGATAAAAACCCACCTGTTTCCACCGAAAAACCTTTCAGGGGATCGTTTGCAACATTTTGGCACCATCTTTGAGTGAATTGCAGAACGTCAGAAATTTTGAAGAAATTGTGACCGCGCGGCTTAGGGATTTTTTCAAAAAAAGTTGTTCAGATGTCGAGGGCTAATTCTGTTTCCGATGATAAATACCCACCTGTTTCCACTGAAAAACCCTTCAGAGGATCGTTTGCAACAGTTTGGCACCATCTTTGAATGAACTGCAGAACGTCAGATTTTTGCTGAAATTGTGACCGCGCGGCTTAGGGATTTTTTCAAAAAAAGTTGTTCAGATGTCGAGGGCTAATTCTGTTTCCGATGATAAATACCCACCTGTTTCCACCGAAAAACCTTTCAGGGGATCGTTTGCAACAGTTTGGCACCATTTCTGAGTGAATTGCAGAACGTCAGATTTTGGCTGAAATTGTGATCGTTTGCAACAGTTTGGCACCATTTCTGAGTGAATTGCAGAACGTCAGAAATTTGGAAGAAATTGTGACCGCGCGGCTAAGGGATTTTTTCAAAAAAAGTTGTTCAGACATCGAGGGCTAATTCTGTTTCCCATGATATATACCCACCTGTTTCCACCGAAAAACCCTTCAGGGGATTGTTTGCAACAGTTTGGCACCATTTCTGAGTGAATTGCAGAACGTCAGAAATTTTGAAGAAATTGTGACCGCTCGGCTTAGGGATTTTTTCAAAAAAAGTTGTTCAGACGTCGAGCGCTAATTCTGTTTCCGATGATAAAAACCCACCTGTTTCTGCCGAAAAACCTTTCAGGGGATCGTTTACAACATTTTGGCACCATTTCTGAGTGAATTGCAGAACGTCAGAAATTTTGAAGAAATTGTGACCGCGCGGCTTAGGAATTTTTTCAAAAAAAGTTGTTCAGACCTCGAGGGCTAATTCTGTTTCCGATGATAAATACCCACCTGTTTCCACCGAAAAACCCTTCAGGGGATCATTTGCAGCAGTTTGGCACCATTTCTGAGTGAATTGCAGAACGTCAGAAATTTTGAAGAAATTGTGACCGCGCGGCTTAGGGATTTTTTCAAAAAAAGTTGTTCAGACCTCGAGGGTTAATTCTGTTTCCGATGATAAATACCCACCTGTTTCCACCGAAAAACCCTTCAGGGGATCGTTTGCAACAGTTTAGCACCATCTTTGAATGAATTGCAGAACGTCAGATTTTTGAAGAAATTGTGACCGTGCGGCTTAGGGATTTTTTCAAAAAAAGTTGTTCAGACGTCGAGCGCTAATTCTGTTTCCGATGATAAAAACCCACCTGTTTCCACCGAAAATCCTTTCAGGGGATCGTTTGCAACATTTTGGCACCATCTTTGAGTGAATTGCAGAACGTCAGAAATTTTGAAGAAATTGTGACCGCGTGGCTTAGGGATTTTTTTAAAAAAAGTTGTTCAGACGTCGAGGGCTAATTCTGTTTCCGATGATAAATACCCACCTTTTTCCACCGAAAAACCCTTCAGGGGATTGTTTGTAACAGTTTAGCACCATCTTTGAATGAATTGCAGAACGACACATTTTTGCTGAAATTGTGACCGCGCGGCTTAGGGATTTTTTCAAAAAAAGGTGGTCAGACGTCGAGGGCTAATTCTGTTTCCGATGATAAAAACCCACCTGTTTCCACTGAAAAACCTTTCAGGGGATCGTTTGCAACATTTTGGCACCATTTCTGAGTGAATTGCAGAACGTCAGAAATTTTGAAGAAATTGTGACCGCGCGGCTAAGGGATTTTTTCAAAAAAAGTTGTTCAGACATCGAGGGCTAATTCTGTTTCCCATGATATATACCCACCTGTTTCCACCGAAAAACCCTTCAGGGGATTGTTTGCAACAGTTTGGCACCATTTCTGAGTGAATTGCAGAACGTCAGAAATTTTGAAGAAATTGTGACCGCTCGGCTTAGGGATTTTTTCAAAAAAAGTTGTTCAGACGTTGAGCGCTAATTCTGTTTCCGATGATAAAAACCCACCTGTTTCCGCCCAAAAACCTTTCAGGGGATCGTTTACAACATTTTGGCACCATTTCTGAGTGAATTGCAGAACGTCAGAAATTTTGAAGAAATTGTGACCGCGCGGCTTAGGAATTTTTTCACAAAAAGTTGTTCAGACCTCGAGGGCTAATTCTGTTTCCGATGATAAATACCCACCTGTTTCCACCGAAAAACCCTTCAGGGGATCGTTTGCAGCAGTTTGGCACCATTTCTGAGTGAATTGCAGAACGTCAGAAATTTTGAAGAAATTGTGACCGCGCGGCTTAGGGATTTTTTCAAAAAAAGTTGTTCAGACCTCGAGGGTTAATTCCGTTTCCGATGATAAATACCCACCTGTTTCCACCGAAAAACCCTTCAGGGGATCGTTTGCAACAGTTTAGCACCATCTTTGAATGAATTGCAGAACGTCAGATTTTGGCTGAAATTGTGATCGTTTGCAACAGTTTGGCACCATTTCTGAGTAAATTGCAGAACGTCAGTAATTTTGAAGAAATTGTGACCGCGCGGCTTATGGATTTTTTCAAAAAAAGTTGTTCAGACGTCGAGGGCTAATTCTGTTTCCCATGATATATACCCACATGTTTCCATCAAAAAACCCTTCAGGGGATTGTTTGGAACAGTTTGGCACCATTTCTGAGTGAATTGCAGAACGTCAGAAATTTTGAAGAAATTGTGACCGCGCGGCTTATGGATTTTTTCAAAAAAAAGTTGTTCAGACGTCGAGGGCTAATTCTGTTTCCCATGATAAATACCCAACTGTTTCCACCGAAAAAGCCTTCAGGGGATCGTTTGCAACAGTTTGGCACCATCTTTGAATGAATTGCAGAACGTCAGATTTTTGCTGAAATTGTGACCGCGCAGCTTAGGGATTTTTTCAAAAAAAGTTGTTCAAACGTCGAGCACTAATTCTGTTTCCGATGATAAAAACACACCTGTTTCCACCGAAAAACCTTTCAGGGGATCGTTTGCAACATTTTGGCACCATTTCTGACTGAATTGCAGAACGTCAGAAATTTTGAAGAAATTGTGACCGCGCGGCTTAGGGATTTTTTCAAAAAAAGTTGTTCAGACGTCGAGCTCTAATTCTGTTTCCGATGATAAAAACCGACCTGTTTCCACCGAAAAACCTTTCAGGGGATCGTTTGCAACATTTTGGCACCATTTCTGAGTGAATTGCAGAACGTCAGAAATTTTGAAGAAATTGTGACCGCGCGGCTTAGGGATTTTTTCAAAAAAAGTTGTTCAGATGTCGAGGGCTAATTCTGTTTCCGATGATAAATACCCACCTGTTTCCACTGAAAAACCCTTCAGAGGATCGTTTGCAACAGTTTGGCACCATCTTTGAAGGAACTGCAGAACGTCAGATTTTTGCTGAAATTGTGACCGCGCGGCTTAGGGATTTTTTCAAAAAAAGTTGTTCAGACGTCGAGGGCTAATTCTGTTTCCCATGATAAATACCCACCTGTTTCCACCGAAAAAGCCTTCAGGGGATCGTTTGCAACAGTTTGGCACCATCTTTGAATGAATTGCAGAACGTCAAAAATTTTGAAGAAATTGTGACCGCGCGGCTTATGGATTTTTTCAAAAAAAGTTGTTCAGACGTCGAGGGCTAATTCTGTTTCCGATGATAAATACCCACCTGTTTCCACTGAAAAACCCTTCAGAGGATCGTTTGCAACAGTTTGGCACCATCTTTGAATGAACTGCAGAACGTCAGATTTTTGCTGAAATTGTGACCGCGCGGCTTAGGGATTTTTTCAAAAAAAGTTGTTCAGATGTCGAGGGCTAATTCTGTTTCCGATGATAAATACCCACCTGTTTCCACCGAAAAACCTTTCAGGGGATCGTTTGCAGCAGTTTGGCACCATTTCTGAGTGAATTGCAGAACGTCAGATTTTGGCTGAAATTGTGACCGCGCGGCTTAGGGATTTTTTCAAAAAAAGTTGTTCAGACGTCGAGGGTTTAATTCTGTTTCCGATGATAAATACCCACCTGTTTCCACCGAAAAACCTTTCAGGGGATCGTTTGTAAGAGTTTAGCACCATTTCTGAGTGAATTGCAGAACGTCAGATTTTTGCTGAAATTGTGACCGCGTGGCTTAGGGATTTTTTCAAAAAAAGTTGTTCAGACGTCGAGGGCTAATTCTGTTTCCGATGATAAATACCCACCTGTTTCCACCGAAAAACCCTTCAGGGGATCGTTTGCAACAGTTTAGCACCATCTTTGAATGAATTGCAGAACGTCAGATTTTTGAAGAAATTGTGACCGTGCGGCTTAGGGATTTTTTCAAAAAAAGTTGTTCAGACGTCGAGCGCTAATTCTGTTTCCGATGATAAAAACCCACCTGTTTCCACCGAAAAACCTTTCAGGGGATCGTTTGCAACATTTTGGCACCATCTTTGAGTGAATTGCAGAACGTCAGAAATTTTGAAGAAATTGTGACCACGCGGCTTAGGGATTTTTTCAAAAAAAGGTGTTCAGATGTCGAGGGCTAATTCTGTTTCCGATGATAAATACCCACCTGTTTCCACTGAAAAACCCTTCAGAGGATCGTTTGCAACACTTTGGCACCATCTTTGAATGAACTGCAGAACGTCAGATTTTTGCTGAAATTGTGACCGCGCGGCTTAGGGATTTTTTCAAAAAAGGTTGTTCAGACGTAGAGGGCTAATTCTGTTTCCGATGATAAATACCCACCTTTTCCCATCGAAAAACCCTTCAGGGGATTGTTTGTAACAGTTTAGCACCATCTTTGAATGAATTGCAGAACGACACATTTTTGCTGAAATTGTGACCGCGCGGCTTAGGGATTTTTTCAAAAAAAGGTGGTCAGACGTCGAGGGCTAATTCTGTTTCCGATGATAAAAACCCACCTGTTTCCAAAGAAAAACCTTTCAGGGGATCGTTTGCAACATTTTGGCACCATTTCTGAGTGAATTGCAGAACGTCAGAAATTTTGAAGAAATTGTGACCGCGCGGCTAAGGGATTTTTTCAAAAAAAGTTGTTCAGACATCGAGGGCTAATTCTGTTTCCCATGATATATACCCACCTGTTTCCACCGAAAAACCCTTCAGGGGATTGTTTGCAACAGTTTGGCACCATTTCTGAGTGAATTGCAGAACGTCAGAAATTTTGAAGAAATTGTGACCGCTCGGCTTAGGGATTTTTTCAAAAAAAGTTGTTCAGACGTCGAGCGCTAATTCTGTTTCCGATGATAAAAACCCACCTGTTTCCGCCGAAAAACCTTTCAGGGGATCGTTTACAACATTTTGGCACCATTTCTGAGTGAATTGCAGAACGTCAGAAATTTTGAAGAAATTATGACCGCGCGGCTTAGGGATTTTTTCAAAAAAAGTTGTTCAGATGTCGAGGGCTAATTCTGTTTCCGATGATAAATACCCACCTGTTTCCACCGAAAAACCTTTCAGGGGATCGTTTGCAGCAGTTTGGCACCATTTCTGAGTGAATTGCAGAACGTCAGATTTTGGCTGAAATTGTGACCGCGCGGCTTAGGGATTTTTTCAAAAAAAGTTGTTCAGACATCGAGGGCTAATTCTGTTTCCCATGATAAATACCCACCTGTTTCCACCGAAAAAGCATTCAGGGGATCGTTTGCAACAGTTTAGCACCATCTTTGAATGAATTGCAGAACGTCAGATTTTTGAAGAAATTGTGACCGCGCGGCATAGGGATTTTTTCAAAAAAAGTTGTTCAGACGTCGAGGGCTAATTCTGTTTCCGATGATAAAAACCCACCTGTTTCCACTGAAAAACCTTTCAGGGGATCGTTTGCAACAGTTTGGCACCATTTCTGAGTAAATTGCAGAACATCAGAAATTTTGAAGAAATTGTGACCGCGCGGCTTATGGATTTTTTCAAAAAAAGTTCTTCAGACGTCGAGGGCTAATTCTGTTTCCCATGATATATACCCACCTGTTTCCACCAAAAAACCCTTCAGGGGATTGTTTGCAACAGTTTGGCACCATTTCTGAGTGAATTGCAGAACGTCAGAAATTTTGAAGAAATTGTGACCGCGCGGCTTAGGGATTTTTTCAAAAAAAGTTGTTCAGATGTCGAGGGCTAATTCTGTTTCCGATGATAAATACCCACCTGTTTCCACTGAAAAACCCTTCAGAGGATCGTTTGCAACAGTTTGGCACCATCTTTGAAGGAACTGCAGAACGTCAGATTTTTGCTGAAATTGTGACCGCACGGCTTAGGGATTTTTTCAAAAAAAGTTGTTCAGACGTCGAGGGCTAATTCTGTTTCCGATGATAAAAACCCACCTGTTTCCACTGAAAAACCTTTCAGGGGATCGTTTGCAACAGTTTGGCACCATTTCTGAGTAAATTGCAGAACGTCAGAAATTTTGAAGAAATTGTGACCGCGCGGCTTAAGGATTTTTTCAAAAAAAGTTGTTCAGACGTCGAGCGCTAATTCTGTTTCCGATGATAAAAACCCACCTGTTTCCACCGAAAAACCTTTCAGGGGATCGTTTGCAACATTTTGGCACCATCTTTGAGTGAATTGCAGAACGTCAGAAATTTTGAAGAAATTGTGACCACGCGGCTTAGGGATTTTTTCAAAAAAAGGTGTTCAGATGTCGAGGGCTAATTCTGTTTCCGATGATAAATACCCACCTGTTTCCACTGAAAAACCCTTCAGAGGATCGTTTGCAACACTTTGGCACCATCTTTGAATGAACTGCAGAACGTCAGATTTTTGCTGAAATTGTGACCGCGCGGCTTAGGGATTTTTTCAAAAAAGGTTGTTCAGACGTAGAGGGCTAATTCTGTTTCCGATGATAAATACCCACCTTTTCCCATCGAAAAACCCTTCAGGGGATTGTTTGTAACAGTTTAGCACCATCTTTGAATGAATTGCAGAACGACACATTTTTGCTGAAATTGTGACCGCGCGGCTTAGGGATTTTTTCAAAAAAAGGTGGTCAGACGTCGAGGGCTAATTCTGTTTCCGATGATAAAAACCCACCTGTTTCCAAAGAAAAACCTTTCAGGGGATCGTTTGCAACATTTTGGCACCATTTCTGAGTGAATTGCAGAACGTCAGAAATTTTGAAGAAATTGTGACCGCGCGGCTAAGGGATTTTTTCAAAAAAAGTTGTTCAGACATCGAGGGCTAATTCTGTTTCCCATGATATATACCCACCTGTTTCCACCGAAAAACCCTTCAGGGGATTGTTTGCAACAGTTTGGCACCATTTCTGAGTGAATTGCAGAACGTCAGAAATTTTGAAGAAATTGTGACCGCTCGGCTTAGGGATTTTTTCAAAAAAAGTTGTTCAGACGTCGAGCGCTAATTCTGTTTCCGATGATAAAAACCCACCTGTTTCCGCCGAAAAACCTTTCAGGGGATCGTTTACAACATTTTGGCACCATTTCTGAGTGAATTGCAGAACGTCAGAAATTTTGAAGAAATTATGACCGCGCGGCTTAGGGATTTTTTCAAAAAAAGTTGTTCAGATGTCGAGGGCTAATTCTGTTTCCGATGATAAATACCCACCTGTTTCCACCGAAAAACCTTTCAGGGGATCGTTTGCAGCAGTTTGGCACCATTTCTGAGTGAATTGCAGAACGTCAGATTTTGGCTGAAATTGTGACCGCGCGGCTTAGGGATTTTTTCAAAAAAAGTTGTTCAGACATCGAGGGCTAATTCTGTTTCCCATGATAAATACCCACCTGTTTCCACCGAAAAAGCATTCAGGGGATCGTTTGCAACAGTTTAGCACCATCTTTGAATGAATTGCAGAACGTCAGATTTTTGAAGAAATTGTGACCGCGCGGCATAGGGATTTTTTCAAAAAAAGTTGTTCAGACGTCGAGGGCTAATTCTGTTTCCGATGATAAAAACCCACCTGTTTCCACTGAAAAACCTTTCAGGGGATCGTTTGCAACAGTTTGGCACCATTTCTGAGTAAATTGCAGAACATCAGAAATTTTGAAGAAATTGTGACCGCGCGGCTTATGGATTTTTTCAAAAAAAGTTCTTCAGACGTCGAGGGCTAATTCTGTTTCCCATGATATATACCCACCTGTTTCCACCAAAAAACCCTTCAGGGGATTGTTTGCAACAGTTTGGCACCATTTCTGAGTGAATTGCAGAACGTCAGAAATTTTGAAGAAATTGTGACCGCGCGGCTTAGGGATTTTTTCAAAAAAAGTTGTTCAGATGTCGAGGGCTAATTCTGTTTCCGATGATAAATACCCACCTGTTTCCACTGAAAAACCCTTCAGAGGATCGTTTGCAACAGTTTGGCACCATCTTTGAAGGAACTGCAGAACGTCAGATTTTTGCTGAAATTGTGACCGCACGGCTTAGGGATTTTTTCAAAAAAAGTTGTTCAGACGTCGAGGGCTAATTCTGTTTCCGATGATAAAAACCCACCTGTTTCCACTGAAAAATCTTTCAGGGGATCGTTTGCAACAGTTTGGCACCATTTCTGAGTAAATTGCAGAACGTCAGAAATTTTGAAGAAATTGTGACCGCGCGGCTTAAGGATTTTTTCAAAAAAAGTTGTTCAGATGTCGAGGGCTAATTCTGTTTCCGATGATAAATACCCACCTGTTTCCACTGAAAAACCCTTCAGAGGATCGTTTGCAACAGTTTGGCACCATCTTTGAATGAACTGCAGAACGTCAGATTTTTGCTGAAATTGTGACCGCGCGGCTTAGGGATTTTTTCAAAAAAAGTTGTTCAGATGTCGAGGGCTAATTCTGTTTCCGATGATAAATACCCACCTGTTTCCACCGAAAAACCTTTCAGGGGATTGTTTGCAGCAGTTTGGCACCATTTCTGAGTGAATTGCAGAACGTCAGATTTTGGCTGAAATTATGACCGCGCGGCTTAGGGATTTTTTCAAAAAAAGTTGTTCAGACATCGAGGGCTAATTCTGTTTCCCATGATAAATACCCACCTGGTTCCACCGAAAAAGCATTCAGGGGATCGTTTGCAACAGTTTAGCACCATCTTTGAATGAATTGCAGAACGTCAGATTTTTGAAGAAATTGTGACCGCGCGGCTTAGGGATTTTTTCAAAAAAAGTTGTTCAGACGTCGAGGGCTAATTCTGTTTCCGATGATAAAAACCCACCTGTTTCCACTGAAAAACCTTTCAGGGGATCGTTTGCAACAGTTTGGCACCATTTCTGAGTAAATTGCAGAACATCAGAAATTTTGAAGAAATTGTGACCGCGCGGCTTAGGGATTTTTTCAAAAAAAGTTGTTCAGACGTCGAGGGCTAATTCTGTTTCCCATGATATATACCCACCTGTTTCCACCAAAAAAACCCTTCAGGGGATTGTTTGCAACAGTTTGGCACCATTTCTGAGTGAATTGCAGAACGCCAGAAATTTTGAAGAAATTGTGACCGCGCGGCTTAGGGATTTTTTCAAAAAAAGTTGTTCAGACGTCGAGGGCTAATTCTGTTTCCCATGATAAATACCCACCTGTTTCCACCGAAAAAGCCTTCAGGGGATCGTTTGCAACAGTTTGGCACCATCTTTGAATGAATTGCAGAACGTCAGATTTGTGCTGAAATTGTGACCGCGCGGCTTAGGGATTTTTTCAAAAAAAGTTGTTCAGACGTCGAGGGTTTAATTCTGTTTCCGATGATAAATACCCACCTGTTTCCACCGAAAAACCTTTCAGGGGATCGTTTGTAAGAGTTTAGCACCATTTCTGAGTGAATTGCAGAACGTCAGATTTTTGCTGAAATTGTGACCGCGTGGCTTAGGGATATTTTCAAAAAAAGTTGTTCAGACGTCGAGGGCTAATTCTGTTTCCGATGATAAATACCCACCTGTTTCCACCGAAAAACCCTTCAGGGGATCGTTTGCAACAGTTTAGCACCATCTTTGAATGAATTGCAGAACGTCAGATTTTTGAAGAAATTGTGACCGTGCGGCTTAGGGATTTTTTCAAAAAAAGTTGTTCAGACGTCGAGCGCTAATTCTGTTTCCGATGATAAAAACCCACCTGTTTCCACCGAAAAACCTTTCAGGGGATCGTTTGCAACATTTTGGCACCATCTTTGAGTGAATTGCAGAACGTCAGAAATTTTGAAGAAATTGTGACCGCGCGGCTTAGGGATTTTTTCAAAAAAAGGTGTTCAGATGTCGAGGGCTAATTCTGTTTCCGATGATAAATACCCACCTGTTTCCACTGAAAAACCCTTCAGAGGATCGTTTGCAACACTTTGGCACCATCTTTGAATGAACTGCAGAACGTCAGATTTTTGCTGAAATTGTGACCGCGCGGCTTAGGGATTTTTTCAAAAAAGGTTGTTCAGACGTAGAGGGCTAATTCTGTTTCCGATGATAAATACCCACCTTTTTCCACCGAAAAACCCTTCAGGGGATTGTTTGTAACAGTTTGGCACCATCTTTGAATGAACTGCAGAACGTCAGATTTTTGCTGAAATTGTGACCGCGCGACTTAGGGATTTTTTCAAAAAAAGTTGTTCAGATGTCGAGGGCTAATTCTGTTTCCGATGATAAATACCCACCTGTTTCCACCGAAAAACCTTTCAGGGGATCGTTTGCAACAGTTTGGCACCATTTCTGAGTGAATTGCAGAACGTCAGATTTTGGCTGAAATTGTGATCGTTTGCAACAGTTTGGCACCATTTCTGAGTAAATTGCAGAACGTCAGTAATTTTGAAGAAATTGTGACCGCGCGGCTTATGGATTTTTTCAAAAAAAGTTGTTCAGACGTCGAGGGCTAATTCTGTTTCCCATGATATATACCCACATGTTTCCATCAAAAAACCCTTCAGGGGATTGTTTGGAACAGTTTGGCACCATTTCTGAGTGAATTGCAGAACGTCAGAAATTTTGAAGCAATTGTGACCGCGCGGCTTAGGGATTTTTTAAAAAAAATTTGTTCAGACGTCGAGGGCTAATTCTGTTTCCCATGATAAATACCCACCTGTTTCCACCGAAAAAGCCTTCAGGGGATCGTTTGCAACAGTTTAGCACCATCTTTGAATGAATTGCAGAACGTCAGATTTTTAAAGAAATTGTGACCGCGCAGCTTAGGGATTTTTTCAGAAAAAGTTGTTCAAACGTCGAGCACTAATTCTGTTTCCGATGATAAAAACACACCTGTTTCCACCGAAAAACCTTTCAGGGGATCGTTTGCAACATTTTGGCACCATTTCTGAGTGAATTGCAGAACGTCAGAAATTTTGAAGAAATTGTGACCGCGCGGCTTAGGGATTTTTTCAAAAAAAGTTGTTCAGACGTCGAGCGCTAATTCTGTTTCCGATGATAAAAACCGACCTGTTTCCACCGAAAAACCTTTCAGGGGATCGTTTGCAACATTTTGGCACCATTTCTGAGTGAATTGTAGAACGTCAGAAATTTTGAAGAAATTGTGACCGCGCGGCTTAGGGATTTTTTCAAAAAAAGTTGTTCAGATGTCGAGGGCTAATTCTGTTTCCGATGATAAATACCCACCTGTTTCCACTGAAAAACCCTTCAGAGGATCGTTTGCAACAGTTTGGCACCATCTTTGAAGGAACTGCAGAACGTCAGATTTTTGCTGAAATTGTGACCGCGCGGCTTAGGGATTTTTTCAAAAAAAGTTGTTCAGACGTCGAGGGCTAATTCTGTTTCCCATGATATATACCCACATGTTTCCATCAAAAAACCCTTCAGGGGATTGTTTGCAACAGTTTGGCACCATTTCTGAGTGAATTGCAGAACGTCAGAAATTTTGAAGAAATTGTGACCGCGCGGCTTATGGATTTTTTCAAAAAAAGTTCTTCAGACGTCGAGGGCTAATTCTGTTTCCCATGATAAATACCCACCTGTTTCCACCGAAAAAGCCTTCAGGGGATCGTTTGCAACAGTTTGGCACCATCTTTGAATGAATTGCAGAACGTCAAAAATTTTGAAGAAATTGTGACCGCGCAG
Organism: Podarcis melisellensis; assembly: GCF_964234715.1. Classification (NCBI taxonomy): domain Eukaryota; kingdom Metazoa; phylum Chordata; class Lepidosauria; order Squamata; family Lacertidae; genus Podarcis; species Podarcis melisellensis. Next base: position 422,261 of record NW_028113119.1, on the reverse strand, counting down.
CTTAGGGATTTTTTCAAAAAAAGTTGTTCAGACGTCGAGCGCTAATTCTGTTTCCGATGATAAATACCCACCTGTTTCCACTGAAAAACCCTTCAGAGGATCGTTTGCAACAGTTTGGCACCATCTTTGAATGAACTGCAGAACGTCAGATTTTTGCTGAAATTGTGACCGCGCGGCTTAGGGATTTTTTCAAAAAAAGTTGTTCAGATGTCGAGGGCTAATTCTGTTTCCGATGATAAATACCCACCTGTTTCCACCGAAAAACCTTTCAGGGGATCGTTTGCAGCAGTTTGGCACCATTTCTGAGTGAATTGCAGAACGTCAGATTTTGGCTGAAATTGTGACCGCGCGGCTTAGGGATTTTTTCAAAAAAAGTTGTTCAGACGTAGAGGGCTAATTCTGTTTCCCATGATAAATACCCACCTGTTTCCACCGAAAAAGCATTCAGGGGATCGTTTGCAACAGTTTAGCACCATCTTTGAATGAATTGCAGAACGTCAGATTTTTGAAGAAATTGTGACCGCGCGGCTTAGGGATTTTTTCAAAAAAAGTTGTTCAGACGTCGAGGGCTAATTCTGTTTCCGATGATAAAAACCCACCTGTTTCCACCAAAAACCCCTTCAGGGGATTGTTTGCAACAGTTTGGCACCATTTCTGAGTGAATTGCAGAACGTCAGATTTTTGCTGAAATTGTGACCGCGCGGCTTAGGGATTTTTTCAAAAAAAGTTGTTCAGATGTCGAGGGCTAATTCTGTTTCCGATGATAAATACCCACCTGTTTCCACTGAAAAACCCTTCAGAGGATCGTTTGCAACAGTTTGGCACCATCTTTGAATGAACTTCAGAACGTCAGATTTTTGCTGAAATTGTGACCGCGCGGCTTAGGGATTTTTTCAAAAAAAGTTGTTCAGATGTCGAGGGCTAATTCTGTTTCCGATGATAAATACCCACCTGTTTCCACCGAAAAACCTTTCAGGGGATCGTTTGCAGCAGTTTGGCACCATTTCTGAGTGAATTGCAGAACGTCAGATTTTGGCTGAAATTGTGACCGCGCGGCTTAGGGATTTTTTCAAAAAAAGTTGTTCAGACATCGAGGGCTAATTCTGTTTCCCATGATAAATACCCACCTGTTTCCACCGAAAAAGCATTCAGGGGATCGTTTGCAACAGTTTAGCACCATCTTTTAATGAATTGCAGAACGTCAGATTTTTGAAGAAATTGTGACCGCGCGGCTTAGGGATTTTTTCAAAAAAAGTTGTTCAGACGTCGAGGGCTAATTCTGTTTCCGATGATAAAAACCCACCTGTTTCCACCAAAAAACCCTTCAGGGGATTGTTTGCAACAGTTTGGCACCATTTCTGAGTGAATTGCAGAACGTCAGAAATTTTGAAGAAATTGTGACCGCGCGGCTTAGGGATTTTTTCAAAAAAAGTTGTTCAGACGTCGAGGGCTAATTCTGTTTCCCATGATAAATACCCACCTGTTTCCACCGAAAAACCCTTCAGGGGATCGTTTGCAACAGTTTAGCACCATCTTTGAATGAATAGCAGAACGTCAGATTTTTGAAGAAATTGTGACCGCGCAGCTTAGGGATTTTTTCAAAAAAAAGGTGGTCAGACGTCGAGGGCTAATTCTGTTTCCGATGATAAAAACCCACCTGTTTCCACTGAAAAACCTTTCAGTGGATCGTTTGCAAGAGTTTAGCACCATTTCTGAGTGAACTGCAGAACGTCAGATTTTTGCTGAAATTGTGACCGCGCGGCTTAGGGATTTTTTCAAAAAAAAGGTGGTCAGACGTCGAGGGCTAATTCTGTTTCCGATGATAAAAACCCACCTGTTTCCACTGAAAAACCTTTCAGGGGATCGTTTGCAACAGTTTGGCACCATTTCTGAGTGAATTGCAGAACGTCAGAAATTTTGAAGAAATTGTGACCGCGCGGCTAAGGGATTTTTTCAAAAAAAGTTGTTCAGACATCGAGGGCTAATTCTGTTTCCCATGATATATACCCACCTGTTTGCACCGAAAAACCCTTCAGGGGATTGTTTGCAACAGTTTGGCACCATTTCTGAGTGAATTGCAGAACGTCAGAAATTTTGAAGAAATTGTGACCGCGCGGCTTAGGGATTTTTTCAAAAAAAGTTGTTCAGACGTCGATGGCTAATTCTGTTTCCCATGATAAATACCCACCTGTTTCCACCGAAAAACCCTTCAGGGGATCGTTTGCAACAGTTTAGCACCATCTTTGAATGAATAGCAGAACGTCAGATTTTTGAAGAAATTGTGACCGCGCGGCTTAGGGATTTTTTCAAAAAATGTTGTTCAGACGTCGAGGGCTAATTCTGTTTCCCATGATAAATACCCACCTGTTTCCACCAAAAAACCTTTCAGGGGATCGTTTGTAAGAGTTTAGCACCATTTCTGAGTGAATTGCAGAACGTCAGATTTTTGCTGAAATTGTGACCGCGTGGCTTAGTGATTTTTTCAAAAAAAGGTAGTCAGACGTCGAGGGCTAATTCTGTTTCCGATGATAAAAACCCACCTGTTTCCACTGAAAAACCTTTCAGGGGATCGTTTGCAACAGTTTGGCACCATTTCTGAGTGAATTGCAGAACGTCAGAAATTTTGAAGAAATTGTGACCGCGCGGCTAAGGGATTTTTTCAAAAAAAGTTGTTCAGACATCGAGGGCTAATTCTGTTTCCCATGATAAATACCCACCTGTTTCCACCGAAAAACCCTTCAGGGGATCGTTTGCACCAGTTTGGCACCATTTCTGAGTGAATTGCAGAACGTCAGATTTTTGAAGAAATTGTGACCGTGCGGCTTAGGGATTTTTTCAAAAAAAGTTGTTCAGACGTCGAGCGCTAATTCTGTTTCCGATGATAAAAACCGACCTGTTTCCACCGAAAAACCTTTCAGGGGATCGTTTGCAACATTTTGGCACCATCTTTGAGTGAATTGCAGAACGTCAGAAATTTTGAAGAAATTGTGACCGCGCGGCTTAGGGATTTTTTCAAAAAAAGTTGTTCAGACCTCGAGGGCTAATTCTGTTTCCGATGATAAATACCCACCTGTTTCCACCGAAAAACCCTTCAGGGGATCGTTTGCAGCAGTTTGGCACCATTTCTGAGTGAATTGCAGAACGTCAGAAATTTTGAAGAAATTGTGACCGCGCCGCTTAGGGATTTTTTCAAAAAAAGTTGTTCAGAGGTCGAGGACTAATTCTGTTTCCGATGATAAAAACCCACCTGTTTCCACCGAAAAACCCTCCAGGGGATCGTTTGTAACAGTTTAGCACCATCTTTGAATGAATTGCAGAACGTCACATTTTTGCTGAAATTGTGACCGCGCGGCTTAAGGATTTTTTCAAAAAAAGGTAGTCAGAGGTCGAGGGCTAATTCTCTTTCCGATGATAAAAACCCACCTGTTTCCACTGAAAAACCTTTCAGGGGATCGTTTGCAACAGTTTGGCACCATTTCTGAGTGAATTGCAGAACGTCAGAAATTTTGAAGAAATTGTGACCGCGCGGCTAAGGGATTTTTTCAAAAAAAGTTGTTCAGACATCGAGGGCTAATGATTTTTGCCATGATATATACCCACCTGTTTCCACCCAAAAACCCTTCAGGGGATTGTTTGCAACAGTTTGGCACCATTTCTGAGTGAATTGCAGAACGTCAGAAATTTTGAAGAAATTGTGACCGCGCGGCTTAGGGATTTTTTCAAAAAAAGGTAGTCAGACGTCGAGGGCTAATTCTGTTTCCCATGATAAATACCCACCTGTTTTCACCGAAAAACCCTTCAGGGGATCGTTTGCAAAAGTTTAGCACCATCTTTGAATGAATTGCAGAACGTCAGTTTTTTGCTGAAATTGTGACCGCGCGGCTTAGGGATTTTTTCAAAAAAAGTTGTTCAGACGTCGAGGGCTAATTCTGTTTCCCATGATAAATACCCACCTGTTTCCACCGAAAAACCCTTCAGGGGATCGTTTGCACCAGTTTGGCACCATTTCTGAGTGAATTGCAGAACGTCAGAAATTTTGAAGAAATCGTGACCGCGCGGCTTAGGGATTTTTTCAAAAAAAGTTGATCAGACCTCGAGGGCTAATTCTGTTTCCGATGATAAATACCCACCTGTTTCCACCGAAAAACCCTTCAGGGGATCGTTTGCAACAGTTTAGCACCAACTTTGAATGAATTGCAGAACGTCAGATTTTTGAAGAAATTGTGACCGCGCGGCTTAGGGATTTTTTCAAAAAAAGTTGTTCAGACGTCGAGCGCTAATTCTGTTTCCGATGATAAAAACGCACCTGTTTCCACCGAAAAACCTTTCAGGGGATCATTTGCAACATTTTGGCACCATTTCTGAGTGAATTGCAGAACGTCAGAAATTTTGAAGAAATTGTGACCGCGCGGCTTAGGGATTTTTTCAAAAAAAGTTGTTCAGACGTCGAGGGCTAATTCTGTTTCCCATGATAAATACCCACCTGTTTCCACCGAAAAACCCTTCAGGGGATCGTTTGCAACAGTTTAGCACCATCTTTGAATGAATTGCAGAACGTCAGATTTTTGCTTAAATTGTGACCGCGCGGCTTAGGGATTTTTTCAAAAAAAGTTGTTCAGACGTCGAGGGCTAATTCTGTTTCCGATGATAAAAACCCACCTGTTTCCACTGAAAAACCTTTCAGGGGATCGTTTGCAACAGTTTGGCACCATTTCTGAGTAAATTTCAGAACGTTAGATTTTTGCTGAAATTGTGACCGCGCGGCTTAGGGATTTTTTCATAAAAAGTTGTTCAGACGTCGAGGGCTAATTCTGTTTCCGATGATAAAAACCCACCTGTTTCCACTGAAAAACCTTTCAGGGGATCGTTTGCAACAGTTTGATCCATTTCTGAGTAAATTGCAGAACGTCAGAAATTTTGAAGAAATTGTGACCGCGCGGCTTAGGGATTGTTTCAAGAAAAGTTGTTCAGACGTTGAGCGCTAATTCTGTTTCCGATGATAAAAACCCACCTGTTTCCACCAAAAAACCTTTCAGGGGATTGTTTGCAACATTTTGGCACCATTTCTGAGTGAATTGCAGAACGTCACAAATTTTGAAGAAATAGTGACCGCGCGGCTTAGGGATTTTTTCAAAAAAAGTTGTTCAGATGTCGAGGGCTAATTCTGTTTCCGATGATAAATACCCAACTGTTTCCACCGAAAAACCTTTCAGGGGATCGTTTGCACCAGTTTGGCACCATTTCTGAGTGAATTGCAGAACGTCAGAAATTTTGAAGAAATTGTGACCGCGCAGCTTAGGGATTTTTTCAAAAAAAGTTGTTCAGACGTCGAGGGCTAATTCTGTTTCCCATGATAAATACCCACCTGTTTCCACCGAAAAACCCTTCAGGGGATCGTTTGCAACAGTTTAGCACCATCTTTGAATGAATTGCAGAACGTCAGATTTTTGCTTAAATTGTGACCGCGCGGCTTAGGGATTTTTTCAAAAAAAGTTGTTCAGACGTCGAGGGCTAATTCTGTTTCCGATGATAAAAACCCACCTGTTTCCACTGAAAAACCTTTCAGGGGATCGTTTGCAACAGTTTGGCACCATTTCTGAGTAAATTTCAGAACGTTAGATTTTTGCTGAAATTGTGACCGCACGGCTTAGGGATTTTTTCATAAAAAGTTGTTCAGACGTCGAGGGCTAATTCTGTTTCCGATGATAAAAACCCACCTGTTTCCACTGAAAAACCTTTCAGGGGATCGTTTGCAACAGTTTGATCCATTTCTGAGTAAATTGCAGAACGTCAGAAATTTTGAAGAAATTGTGACCGCGCGGCTTAGGGATTGTTTCAAGAAAAGTTGTTCAGACGTTGAGCGCTAATTCTGTTTCCGATGATAAAAACCCACCTGTTTCCACCAAAAAACCTTTCAGGGGATTGTTTGCAACATTTTGGCACCATTTCTGAGTGAATTGCAGAACGTCAGAAATTTTGAAGAAATTGTGACCGCGCAGCTTAGGGATTTTTTCAAAAAAAGTTGTTCAGACGTCGAGGGCTAATTCTGTTTCCCATGATAAATTCCCACCTGTTTCCACCGAAAAACCCTTCAAGGGATCGTTTGCAACAGTTTGGCACCATTTCTGAGTGAATTGCAGAACGTCAGAAATTTTGAAGAAATTGTGACCGCACGGCTTAGGGATTTTTTCAAAAAAAGTTGATCAGACCTCGAGGGCTAATTCTGTTTCCGATGATAAATACCCACCTGTTTCCACCGAAAAACCCTTCAGGGGATCGTTTGCAACAGTTTAGCACCATCTTTGAATGAATTGCAGAACGTCAGATTTTTGAAGAAATTGTGACCGCGCGGCTTAGGGATTTTTTCAAAAAAAGTTTTTCAGACGTCGAGTGCTAATTCTGTTTCCGATGATAAAAACGCACCTGTTTCCACCGAAAAACCTTTCAGGGGATCATTTGCAACATTTTGGCACCATTTCTGAGTGAATTGCAGAACGTCAGAAATTTTGAAGAAATTGTGACCGCGCGGCTTAGGGATTTTTTCAAAAAAAGTTGTTCAGACGTCGAGGGCTAATTCTGTTTCCCATGATAAATACCCACCTGTTTCCACCGAAAAACCCTTCAGGGGATCGTTTGCAACAGTTTAGCACCATCTTTGAATGAATTGCAGAACGTCAGATTTTTGCTTAAATTGTGACCGCGCGGCTTAGGGATTTTTTCAAAAAAAGTTGTTCAGACGTTGAGGGCTAATTCTGTTTCCGATGATAAAAACCCACCTGTTTCCACTGAAAAACCTTTCAGGGGATCGTTTGCAACAGTTTGGCACCATTTCTGAGTAAATTTCAGAACGTTAGATTTTTGCTGAAATTGTGACCGCGCGGCTTAGGGATTTTTTCATAAAATGTTGTTCAAACGTCGAGGGCTAATTCTTTTTCCGATGATAAAAACCCACCTGTTTCCACTGAAAAACCTTTCAGGGGATCGTTTGCAACAGTTTGATCCATTTCTGAGTAAATTGCAGAACGTCAGAAATTTTGAAGAAATTGTGACCGCGCGGCTTAGGGATTTTTTCATAAAAAGTTGTTCAGACGTCGAGGGCTAATTCTGTTTCCCATGATATATACCCACCTGTTTCCACTGAAAAACCTTTCAGGGGATCGTTTGCAACAGTTTGATCCATTTCTGAGTAAATTGCAGAACGTCAGAAATTTTGAAGAAATTGTGACCGCGCGGCTTAGGGATTGTTTCAAGAAAAGTTGTTCAGACGTTGAGCGCTAATTCTGTTTCCGATGATAAAAACCCACCTGTTTCCACCAAAAAACCTTTCAGGGGATTGTTTGCAACATTTTGGCACCATTTCTGAGTGAATTGCAGAACGTCACAAATTTTGAAGAAATAGTGACCGCGCGGCTTAGGGATTTTTTCAAAAAAAGTTGTTCAGATGTCGAGGGCTAATTCTGTTTCCGATGATAAATACCCAACTGTTTCCACCTAAAAACCTTTCAGGGGATCGTTTGCACCAGTTTGGCACCATTTCTGAGTGAATTGCAGAACGTCAGAAATTTTGAAGAAATTGTGACCGCGCAGCTTAGGGATTTTTTCAAAAAAAGTTGTTCAGACGTCGAGGGCTAATTCTGTTTCCCATGATAAATTCCCACCTGTTTCCACCGAAAAACCCTTCAGGGGATCGTTTGCAACAGTTTGGCACCATTTCTGAGTGAATTGCAGAACGTCAGAAATTTTGAAGAAATTGTGACCGCGCGGCTTAGGGATTTTTTCAAAAAAAGTTTTTCAGACGTCGAGTGCTAATTCTGTTTCCGATGATAAAAACGCACCTGTTTCCACCGAAAAACCTTTCAGGGGATCATTTGCAACATTTTGGCACCATTTCTGAGTGAATTGCAGAACGTCAGAAATTTTGAAGAAATTGTGACCGCGCGGCTTAGGGATTTTTTCAAAAAAAGTTGTTCAGACGTCGAGGGCTAATTCTGTTTCCCATGATAAATACCCACCTGTTTCCACCGAAAAACCCTTCAGGGGATCGTTTGCAACAGTTTAGCACCATCTTTGAATGAATTGCAGAACGTCAGATTTTTGCTTAAATTGTGACCGCGCGGCTTAGGGATTTTTTCAAAAAAAGTTGTTCAGACGTCGAGGGCTAATTCTGTTTCCGATGATAAAAACCCACCTGTTTCCACTGAAAAACCTTTCAGGGGATCGTTTGCAACAGTTTGGCACCATTTCTGAGTAAATTTCAGAACTTTAGATTTTTGCTGAAATTGTGACCGCGCGGCTTAGGGATTTTTTCATAAAAAGTTGTTCAGACGTCGAGGGCTAATTCTGTTTCCGATGATAAAAACCCACCTGTTTCCACTGAAAAACCTTTCAGGGGATCGTTTGCAACAGTTTGATCCATTTCTGAGTAAATTGCAGAACGTCAGAAATTTTGAAGAAATTGTGACCGCGCGGCTTAGGGATTGTTTCAAGAAAAGTTGTTCAGACGTTGAGCGCTAATTCTGTTTCCGATGATAAAAACCCACCTGTTTCCACCAAAAAACCTTTCAGGGGATTGTTTGCAACATTTTGGCACCATTTCTGAGTGAATTGCAGAACGTCAGAAATTTTGAAGAAATTGTGACCGCGCAGCTTAGGGATTTTCTCAAAAAAAGTTGTTCAGACGTCGAGGGCTAATTCTGTTTCCCATGATAAATTCCCACCTGTTTCCACCGAAAAACCCTTCAAGGGATCGTTTGCAACAGTTTGGCACCATTTCTGAGTGAATTGCAGAACGTCAGAAATTTTGAAGAAATTGTGACCGCGCGGCTTAGGGATTTTTTCAAAAAAAGTTGATCAGACCTCGAGGGCTAATTCTGTTTCCGATGATAAATACCCACCTGTTTCCACCGAAAAACCCTTCAGGGGATCGTTTGCAACAGTTTAGCACCATCTTTGAATGAATTGCAGAACGTCAGATTTTTGAAGAAATTGTGACCGCGCGGCTTAGGGATTTTTTCAAAAAAAGTTTTTCAGACGTCGAGTGCTAATTCTGTTTCCGATGATAAAAACGCACCTGTTTCCACCGAAAAACCTTTCAGGGGATCATTTGCAACATTTTGGCACCATTTCTGAGTGAATTGCAGAACGTCAGAAATTTTGAAGAAATTGTGACCGCGCGGCTTAGGGATTTTTTCAAAAAAAGTTGTTCAGACGTCGAGGGCTAATTCTGTTTCCCATGAAAAATACCCACCTGTTTCCACCGAAAAACCCTTCAGGGGATCGTTTGCAACAGTTTAGCACCATCTTTGAATGAATTGCAGAACGTCAGATTTTTGCTTAAATTCTGACCGCGCGGCTTAGGGATTTTTTCAAAAAAAGTTGTTCAGACGTCGAGGGCTAATTCTGTTTCCGATGATAAAAACCCACCTGTTTCCACTGAAAAACCTTTCAGGGGATCGTTTGCAACAGTTTGGCACCATTTCTGAGTAAATTTCAGAACGTTAGATTTTTGCTGAAATTGTGACCGCGCGGCTTAGGGATTTTTTCATAAAATGTTGTTCAAACGTCGAGGGCTAATTCTGTTTCCGATGATAAAAACCCACCTGTTTCCACTGAAAAACCTTTCAGGGGATCGTTTGCAACAGTTTGATCCATTTCTGAGTAAATTGCAGAACGTCAGAAATTTTGAAGAAATTGTGACCGCGCGGCTTAGGGATTTTTTCATAAAAAGTTGTTCAGACGTCGAGGGCTAATTCTGTTTCCGATGATAAAAACCCACCTGTTTCCACTGAAAAACCTTTCAGGGGATCGTTTGCAACAGTTTGATCCATTTCTGAGTAAATTGCAGAACGTCAGAAATTTTGAAGAAATTGTGACCGCGCGGCTTAGGGATTGTTTCAAGAAAAGTTGTTCAGACGTTGAGCGCTAATTCTGTTTCCGATGATAAAAACCCACCTGTTTCCACCAAAAAACCTTTCAGGGGATTGTTTGCAACATTTTGGCACCATTTCTGAGTGAATTGCAGAACGTCAGAAATTTTGAAGAAATTGTGACCGCGCAGCTTAGGGATTTTCTCAAAAAAAGTTGTTCAGACGTCGAGGGCTAATTCTGTTTCCCATGATAAATTCCCACCTGTTTCCACCGAAAAACCCTTCAAGGGATCGTTTGCAACAGTTTGGCACCATTTCTGAGTGAATTGCAGAACGTCAGAAATTTTGAAGAAATTGTGACCGCGCGGCTTAGGGATTTTTTCAAAAAAAGTTGATCAGACCTCGAGGGCTAATTCTGTTTCCGATGATAAATACCCACCTGTTTCCACCGAAAAACCCTTCAGGGGATCGTTTGCAACAGTTTAGCACCATCTTTGAATGAATTGCAGAACGTCAGATTTTTGAAGAAATTGTGACCGCGCGGCTTAGGGATTTTTTCAAAAAAAGTTTTTCAGACGTCGAGTGCTAATTCTGTTTCCGATGATAAAAACGCACCTGTTTCCACCGAAAAACCTTTCAGGGGATCATTTGCAACATTTTGGCACCATTTCTGAGTGAATTGCAGAACGTCAGAAATTTTGAAGAAATTGTGACCGCGCGGCTTAGGGATTTTTTCAAAAAAAGTTGTTCAGACGTCGAGGGCTAATTCTGTTTCCCATGAAAAATACCCACCTGTTTCCACCGAAAAACCCTTCAGGGGATCGTTTGCAACAGTTTAGCACCATCTTTGAATGAATTGCAGAACGTCAGATTTTTGCTTAAATTCTGACCGCGCGGCTTAGGGATTTTTTCAAAAAAAGTTGTTCAGACGTCGAGGGCTAATTCTGTTTCCGATGATAAAAACCCACCTGTTTCCACTGAAAAACCTTTCAGGGGATCGTTTGCAACAGTTTGGCACCATTTCTGAGTAAATTTCAGAACGTTAGATTTTTGCTGAAATTGTGACCGCGCGGCTTAGGGATTTTTTCATAAAATGTTGTTCAAACGTCGAGGGCTAATTCTGTTTCCGATGATAAAAACCCACCTGTTTCCACTGAAAAACCTTTCAGGGGATCGTTTGCAACAGTTTGATCCATTTCTGAGTAAATTGCAGAACGTCAGAAATTTTGAAGAAATTGTGACCGCGCGGCTTAGGGATTTTTTCATAAAAAGTTGTTCAGACGTCGAGGGCTAATTCTGTTTCCGATGATAAAAACCCACCTGTTTCCACTGAAAAACCTTTCAGGGGATCGTTTGCAACAGTTTGATCCATTTCTGAGTAAATTGCAGAACGTCAGAAATTTTGAAGAAATTGTGACCGCGCGGATTAGGGATTGTTTCAAGAAAAGTTGTTCAGACGTTGAGCGCTAATTCTGTTTCCGATGATAAAAACCCACCTGTTTCCACCAAAAAACCTTTCAGGGGATTGTTTGCAACATTTTGGCACCATTTCTGAGTGAATTGCAGAACGTCAGAAATTTTGAAGAAATAGTGACCGCGCGGCTTAGGGATTTTTTCAAAAATAGTTGTTCAGACGTCGAGGGCTAATTCTGTTTCCCATGATAAATTCCCACCTGTTTCCACCGAAAAACCCTTCAGGGGATCGTTTGCAGCAGTTTGGCACCATTTCTGAGTGAATTGCAGAACGTCAGAAATTTTGAAGAAATTGTGACCGCGCCGCTTAGGGATTTTTTCAAAAAAAGTTGTTCAGAGGTCGAGGACTAATTCTGTTTCCGATGATAAAAACCCACCTGTTTCCACCGAAAAACCCTCCAGGGGATCGTTTGTAACAGTTTAGCACCATCTTTGAATGAATTGCAGAACGTCACATTTTTGCTGAAATTGTGACCGCGCGGCTTAAGGATTTTTTCAAAAAAAGGTAGTCAGAGGTCGAGGGCTAATTCTCTTTCCGATGATAAAAACCCACCTGTTTCCACTGAAAAACCTTTCAGGGGATCGTTTGCAACAGTTTGGCACCATTTCTGAGTGAATTGCAGAACGTCAGAAATTTTGAAGAAATTGTGACCGCGCGGCTAAGGGATTTTTTCAAAAAAAGTTGTTCAGACATCGAGGGCTAATGATTTTTGCCATGATATATACCCACCTGTTTCCACCCAAAAACCCTTCAGGGGATTGTTTGCAACAGTTTGGCACCATTTCTGAGTGAATTGCAGAACGTCAGAAATTTTGAAGAAATTGTGACCGCGCGGCTTAGGGATTTTTTCAAAAAAAGGTAGTCAGACGTCGAGGGCTAATTCTGTTTCCCATGATAAATACCCACCTGTTTTCACCGAAAAACCCTTCAGGGGATCGTTTGCAAAAGTTTAGCACCATCTTTGAATGAATTGCAGAACGTCAGTTTTTTGCTGAAATTGTGACCGCGCGGCTTAGGGATTTTTTCAAAAAAAGTTGTTCAGACGTCGAGGGCTAATTCTGTTTCCCATGATAAATACCCACCTGTTTCCACCGAAAAACCCTTCAGGGGATCGTTTGCACCAGTTTGGCACCATTTCTGAGTGAATTGCAGAACGTCAGAAATTTTGAAGAAATCGTGACCGCGCGGCTTAGGGATTTTTTCAAAAAAAGTTGATCAGACCTCGAGGGCTAATTCTGTTTCCGATGATAAATACCCACCTGTTTCCACCGAAAAACCCTTCAGGGGATCGTTTGCAACAGTTTAGCACCAACTTTGAATGAATTGCAGAACGTCAGATTTTTGAAGAAATTGTGACCGCGCGGCTTAGGGATTTTTTCAAAAAAAGTTGTTCAGACGTCGAGCGCTAATTCTGTTTCCGATGATAAAAACGCACCTGTTTCCACCGAAAAACCTTTCAGGGGATCATTTGCAACATTTTGGCACCATTTCTGAGTGAATTGCAGAACGTCAGAAATTTTGAAGAAATTGTGACCGCGCGGCTTAGGGATTTTTTCAAAAAAAGTTGTTCAGACGTCGAGGGCTAATTCTGTTTCCCATGATAAATACCCACCTGTTTCCACCGAAAAACCCTTCAGGGGATCGTTTGCAACAGTTTAGCACCATCTTTGAATGAATTGCAGAACGTCAGATTTTTGCTTAAATTGTGACCGCGCGGCTTAGGGATTTTTTCAAAAAAAGTTGTTCAGACGTCGAGGGCTAATTCTGTTTCCGATGATAAAAACCCACCTGTTTCCACTGAAAAACCTTTCAGGGGATCGTTTGCAACAGTTTGGCACCATTTCTGAGTAAATTTCAGAACGTTAGATTTTTGCTGAAATTGTGACCGCGCGGCTTAGTGATTTTTTCATAAAAAGTTGTTCAGACGTCGAGGGCTAATTCTGTTTCCGATGATAAAAACCCACCTGTTTCCACTGAAAAACCTTTCAGGGGATCGTTTGCAACAGTTTGATCCATTTCTGAGTAAATTGCAGAACGTCAGAAATTTTGAAGAAATTGTGACCGCGCGGCTTAGGGATTGTTTCAAGAAAAGTTGTTCAGACGTTGAGCGCTAATTCTGTTTCCGATGATAAAAACCCACCTGTTTCCACCAAAAAACCTTTCAGGGGATTGTTTGCAACATTTTGGCACCATTTCTGAGTGAATTGCAGAACGTCACAAATTTTGAAGAAATAGTGACCGCGCGGCTTAGGGATTTTTTCAAAAAAAGTTGTTCAGATGTCGAGGGCTAATTCTGTTTCCGATGATAAATACCCAACTGTTTCCACCGAAAAACCTTTCAGGGGATCGTTTGCACCAGTTTGGCACCATTTCTGAGTGAATTGCAGAACGTCAGAAATTTTGAAGAAATTGTGACCGCGCAGCTTAGGGATTTTTTCAAAAAAAGTTGTTCAGACGTCGAGGGCTAATTCTGTTTCCCATGATAAATACCCACCTGTTTCCACCGAAAAACCCTTCAGGGGATCGTTTGCAACAGTTTAGCACCATCTTTGAATGAATTGCAGAACGTCAGATTTTTGCTTAAATTGTGACCGCGCGGCTTAGGGATTTTTTCAAAAAAAGTTGTTCAGACGTCGAGGGCTAATTCTGTTTCCGATGATAAAAACCCACCTGTTTCCACTGAAAAACCTTTCAGGGGATCGTTTGCAACAGTTTGGCACCATTTCTGAGTAAATTTCAGAACGTTAGATTTTTGCTGAAATTGTGACCGCACGGCTTAGGGATTTTTTCATAAAAAGTTGTTCAGACGTCGAGGGCTAATTCTGTTTCCGATGATAAAAACCCACCTGTTTCCACTGAAAAACCTTTCAGGGGATCGTTTGCAACAGTTTGATCCATTTCTGAGTAAATTGCAGAACGTCAGAAATTTTGAAGAAATTGTGACCGCGCGGCTTAGGGATTGTTTCAAGAAAAGTTGTTCAGACGTTGAGCGCTAATTCTGTTTCCGATGATAAAAACCCACCTGTTTCCACCAAAAAACCTTTCAGGGGATTGTTTGCAACATTTTGGCACCATTTCTGAGTGAATTGCAGAACGTCAGAAATTTTGAAGAAATTGTGACCGCGCAGCTTAGGGATTTTTTCAAAAAAAGTTGTTCAGACGTCGAGGGCTAATTCTGTTTCCCATGATAAATTCCCACCTGTTTCCACCGAAAAACCCTTCAAGGGATCGTTTGCAACAGTTTGGCACCATTTCTGAGTGAATTGCAGAACGTCAGAAATTTTGAAGAAATTGTGACCGCACGGCTTAGGGATTTTTTCAAAAAAAGTTGATCAGACCTCGAGGGCTAATTCTGTTTCCGATGATAAATACCCACCTGTTTCCACCGAAAAACCCTTCAGGGGATCGTTTGCAACAGTTTAGCACCATCTTTGAATGAATTGCAGAACGTCAGATTTTTGAAGAAATTGTGACCGCGCGGCTTAGGGATTTTTTCAAAAAAAGTTTTTCAGACGTCGAGTGCTAATTCTGTTTCCGATGATAAAAACGCACCTGTTTCCACCGAAAAACCTTTCAGGGGATCATTTGCAACATTTTGGCACCATTTCTGAGTGAATTGCAGAACGTCAGAAATTTTGAAGAAATTGTGACCGCGCGGCTTAGGGATTTTTTCAAAAAAAGTTGTTCAGACGTCGAGGGCTAATTCTGTTTCCCATGATAAATACCCACCTGTTTCCACCGAAAAACCCTTCAGGGGATCGTTTGCAACAGTTTAGCACCATCTTTGAATGAATTGCAGAACGTCAGATTTTTGCTTAAATTGTGACCGCGCGGCTTAGGGATTTTTTCAAAAAAAGTTGTTCAGACGTCGAGGGCTAATTCTGTTTCCGATGATAAAAACCCACCTGTTTCCACTGAAAAACCTTTCAGGGGATCGTTTGCAACAGTTTGGCACCATTTCTGAGTAAATTTCAGAACGTTAGATTTTTGCTGAAATTGTGACCGCGCGGCTTAGGGATTTTTTCATAAAATGTTGTTCAAACGTCGAGGGCTAATTCTGTTTCCGATGATAAAAACCCACCTGTTTCCACTGAAAAACCTTTCAGGGGATCGTTTGCAACAGTTTGATCCATTTCTGAGTAAATTGCAGAACGTCAGAAATTTTGAAGAAATTGTGACCGCGCGGCTTAGGGATTTTTTCATAAAAAGTTGTTCAGACGTCGAGGGCTAATTCTGTTTCCCATGATATATACCCACCTGTTTCCACTGAAAAACCTTTCAGGGGATCGTTTGCAACAGTTTGATCCATTTCTGAGTAAATTGCAGAACGTCAGAAATTTTGAAGAAATTGTGACCGCGCGGCTTAGGGATTGTTTCAAGAAAAGTTGTTCAGACGTTGAGCGCTAATTCTGTTTCCGATGATAAAAACCCACCTGTTTCCACCAAAAAACCTTTCAGGGGATTGTTTGCAACATTTTGGCACCATTTCTGAGTGAATTGCAGAACGTCACAAATTTTGAAGAAATAGTGACCGCGCGGCTTAGGGATTTTTTCAAAAAAAGTTGTTCAGATGTCGAGGGCTAATTCTGTTTCCGATGATAAATACCCAACTGTTTCCACCGAAAAACCTTTCAGGGGATCGTTTGCACCAGTTTGGCACCATTTCTGAGTGAATTGCAGAACGTCAGAAATTTTGAAGAAATTGTGACCGCGCAGCTTAGGGATTTTTTCAAAAAAAGTTGTTCAGACGTCGAGGGCTAATTCTGTTTCCCATGATAAATTCCCACCTGTTTCCACCGAAAAACCCTTCAGGGGATCGTTTGCAACAGTTTGGCACCATTTCTGAGTGAATTGCAGAACGTCAGAAATTTTGAAGAAATTGTGACCGCGCGGCTTAGGGATTTTTTCAAAAAAAGTTTTTCAGACGTCGAGTGCTAATTCTGTTTCCGATGATAAAAACGCACCTGTTTCCACCGAAAAACCTTTCAGGGGATCATTTGCAACATTTTGGCACCATTTCTGAGTGAATTGCAGAACGTCAGAAATTTTGAAGAAATTGTGACCGCGCGGCTTAGGGATTTTTTCAAAAAAAGTTGTTCAGATGTCGAGGGCTAATTCTGTTTCCCATGATAAATACCCACCTGTTTCCACCGAAAAACCCTTCAGGGGATCGTTTGCAACAGTTTAGCACCATCTTTGAATGAATTGCAGAACGTCAGATTTTTGCTTAAATTGTGACCGCGCGGCTTAGGGATTTTTTCAAAAAAAGTTGTTCAGACGTCGAGGGCTAATTCTGTTTCCGATGATAAAAACCCACCTGTTTCCACTGAAAAACCTTTCAGGGGATCGTTTGCAACAGTTTGGCACCATTTCTGAGTAAATTTCAGAACTTTAGATTTTTGCTGAAATTGTGACCGCGCGGCTTAGGGATTTTTTCATAAAAAGTTGTTCAGACGTCGAGGGCTAATTCTGTTTCCGATGATAAAAACCCACCTGTTTCCACTGAAAAACCTTTCAGGGGATCGTTTGCAACAGTTTGATCCATTTCTGAGTAAATTGCAGAACGTCAGAAATTTTGAAGAAATTGTGACCGCGCGGCTTAGGGATTGTTTCAAGAAAAGTTGTTCAGACGTTGAGCGCTAATTCTGTTTCCGATGATAAAAACCCACCTGTTTCCACCAAAAAACCTTTCAGGGGATTGTTTGCAACATTTTGGCACCATTTCTGAGTGAATTGCAGAACGTCAGAAATTTTGAAGAAATTGTGACCGCGCAGCTTAGGGATTTTCTCAAAAAAAGTTGTTCAGACGTCGAGGGCTAATTCTGTTTCCCATGATAAATTCCCACCTGTTTCCACCGAAAAACCCTTCAAGGGATCGTTTGCAACAGTTTGGCACCATTTCTGAGTGAATTGCAGAACGTCAGAAATTTTTAAGAAATTGTGACCGCGCGGCTTAGGGATTTTTTCAAAAAAAGTTGATCAGACCTCGAGGGCTAATTCTGTTTCCGATGATAAATACCCACCTGTTTCCACCGAAAAACCCTTCAGGGGATCGTTTGCAACAGTTTAGCACCATCTTTGAATGAATTGCAGAACGTCAGATTTTTGAAGAAATTGTGACCGCGCGGCTTAGGGATTTTTTCAAAAAAAGTTTTTCAGACGTCGAGTGCTAATTCTGTTTCCGATGATAAAAACGCACCTGTTTCCACCGAAAAACCTTTCAGGGGATCATTTGCAACATTTTGGCACCATTTCTGAGTGAATTGCAGAACGTCAGAAATTTTGAAGAAATTGTGACCGCGCGGCTTAGGGATTTTTTCAAAAAAAGTTGTTCAGACGTCGAGGGCTAATTCTGTTTCCCATGAAAAATACCCACCTGTTTCCACCGAAAAACCCTTCAGGGGATCGTTTGCAACAGTTTAGCACCATCTTTGAATGAATTGCAGAACGTCAGATTTTTGCTTAAATTCTGACCGCGCGGCTTAGGGATTTTTTCAAAAAAAGTTGTTCAGACGTCGAGGGCTAATTCTGTTTCCGATGATAAAAACCCACCTGTTTCCACTGAAAAACCTTTCAGGGGATCGTTTGCAACAGTTTGGCACCATTTCTGAGTAAATTTCAGAACGTTAGATTTTTGCTGAAATTGTGACCGCGCGGCTTAGGGATTTTTTCATAAAATGTTGTTCAAACGTCGAGGGCTAATTCTGTTTCCGATGATAAAAACCCACCTGTTTCCACTGAAAAACCTTTCAGGGGATCGTTTGCAACAGTTTGATCCATTTCTGAGTAAATTGCAGAACGTCAGAAATTTTGAAGAAATTGTGACCGCGCGGCTTAGGGATTTTTTCATAAAAAGTTGTTCAGACGTCGAGGGCTAATTCTGTTTCCGATGATAAAAACCCACCTGTTTCCACTGAAAAACCTTTCAGGGGATCGTTTGCAACAGTTTGATCCATTTCTGAGTAAATTGCAGAACGTCAGAAATTTTGAAGAAATTGTGACCGCGCGGCTTAGGGATTGTTTCAAGAAAAGTTGTTCAGACGTTGAGCGCTAATTCTGTTTCCGATGATAAAAACCCACCTGTTTCCACCAAAAAACCTTTCAGGGGATTGTTTGCAACATTTTGGCACCATTTCTGAGTGAATTGCAGAACGTCAGAAATTTTGAAGAAATTGTGACCGCGCAGCTTAGGGATTTTCTCAAAAAAAGTTGTTCAGACGTCGAGGGCTAATTCTGTTTCCCATGATAAATTCCCACCTGTTTCCACCGAAAAACCCTTCAAGGGATCGTTT
Source organism: Podarcis melisellensis (assembly GCF_964234715.1). Taxonomy (NCBI): domain Eukaryota; kingdom Metazoa; phylum Chordata; class Lepidosauria; order Squamata; family Lacertidae; genus Podarcis; species Podarcis melisellensis. Next base: position 403,629 of record NW_028113119.1, on the reverse strand, counting down.
GCAACAGTTTGGCACCATTTCTGAGTGAATTGCAGAACGTCAGAAATTTTGAAGAAATTGTGACCGCGCGGCTTAGGGATTTTTTCAAAAAAAGTTGATCAGACCTCGAGGGCTAATTCTGTTTCCGATGATAAATACCCACCTGTTTCCACCGAAAAACCCTTCAGGGGATCGTTTGCAACAGTTTAGCACCATCTTTGAATGAATTGCAGAACGTCAGATTTTTGAAGAAATTGTGACCGCGCGGCTTAGGGATTTTTTCAAAAAAAGTTTTTCAGACGTCGAGTGCTAATTCTGTTTCCGATGATAAAAACGCACCTGTTTCCACCGAAAAACCTTTCAGGGGATCATTTGCAACATTTTGGCACCATTTCTGAGTGAATTGCAGAACGTCAGAAATTTTGAAGAAATTGTGACCGCGCGGCTTAGGGATTTTTTCAAAAAAAGTTGTTCAGACGTCGAGGGCTAATTCTGTTTCCCATGAAAAATACCCACCTGTTTCCACCGAAAAACCCTTCAGGGGATCGTTTGCAACAGTTTAGCACCATCTTTGAATGAATTGCAGAACGTCAGATTTTTGCTTAAATTCTGACCGCGCGGCTTAGGGATTTTTTCAAAAAAAGTTGTTCAGACGTCGAGGGCTAATTCTGTTTCCGATGATAAAAACCCACCTGTTTCCACTGAAAAACCTTTCAGGGGATCGTTTGCAACAGTTTGGCACCATTTCTGAGTAAATTTCAGAACGTTAGATTTTTGCTGAAATTGTGACCGCGCGGCTTAGGGATTTTTTCATAAAATGTTGTTCAAACGTCGAGGGCTAATTCTGTTTCCGATGATAAAAACCCACCTGTTTCCACTGAAAAACCTTTCAGGGGATCGTTTGCAACAGTTTGATCCATTTCTGAGTAAATTGCAGAACGTCAGAAATTTTGAAGAAATTGTGACCGCGCGGCTTAGGGATTTTTTCATAAAAAGTTGTTCAGACGTCGAGGGCTAATTCTGTTTCCGATGATAAAAACCCACCTGTTTCCACTGAAAAACCTTTCAGGGGATCGTTTGCAACAGTTTGATCCATTTCTGAGTAAATTGCAGAACGTCAGAAATTTTGAAGAAATTGTGACCGCGCGGATTAGGGATTGTTTCAAGAAAAGTTGTTCAGACGTTGAGCGCTAATTCTGTTTCCGATGATAAAAACCCACCTGTTTCCACCAAAAAACCTTTCAGGGGATTGTTTGCAACATTTTGGCACCATTTCTGAGTGAATTGCAGAACGTCAGAAATTTTGAAGAAATAGTGACCGCGCGGCTTAGGGATTTTTTCAAAAATAGTTGTTCAGACGTCGAGGGCTAATTCTGTTTCCCATGATAAATTCCCACCTGTTTCCACCGAAAAACCCTTCAAGGGATCGTTTGCAACAGTTTGGCACCATTTCTGAGTGAATTGCAGAACGTCAGAAATTTTGAAGAAATTGTGACCGCGCGGCTTAGGGATTTTTTCAAAAAAAGGTGATCAGACCTCGAGGGCTAATTCTGTTTCCGATGATAAATACCCACCTGTTTCCACCGAAAAACCCTTCAGGGGATCGTTTGCAACAGTTTAGCACCATCTTTGAATGAATTGCAGAACGTCAGATTTTTGAAGAAATTGTGACCGCGCGGCTTAGGGATTTTTTCAAAAAAAGTTTTTCAGACGTCGAGTGCTAATTCTGTTTCCGATGATAAAAACGCACCTGTTTCCACCGAAAAACCTTTCAGGGGATCATTTGCAACATTTTGGCACCATTTCTGAGTGAATTGCAGAACGTCAGAAATTTTGAAGAAATTGTGACCGCGCGGCTTAGGGATTTTTTCAAAAAAAGTTGTTCAGACGTCGAGGGCTAATTCTGTTTCCCATGATAAATACCCACCTGTTTCCACCGAAAAACCCTTCAGGGGATCGTTTGCAACAGTTTAGCACCATCTTTGAATGAATTGCAGAACGTCAGATTTTTGCTTAAATTCTGACCGCGCGGCTTAGGGATTTTTTCAAAAAACGTTGTTCAGACGTCGAGGGCTAATTCTGTTTCCGATGATAAAAACCCACCTGTTTCCACTGAAAAACCTTTCAGGGGATCGTTTGCAACAGTTTGGCACCATTTCTGAGTAAATTTCAGAACGTTAGATTTTTGCTGAAATTGTGACCGCGCGGCTTAGGGATTTTTTCATAAAATGTTGTTCAAACGTCGAGGGATAATTCTGTTTCCGATGATAAAAACCCACCTGTTTCCACTGAAAAACCTTTCAGGGGATCGTTTGCAACAGTTTGATCCATTTCTGAGTAAATTGCAGAACGTCAGAAATTTTGAAGAAATTGTGACCGCGCGGCTTAGGGATTTTTTCAAAAAAAGTTGTTCAGACGTCGAGGGCTAATTCTGTTTCCGATGATAAAAACCCACCTGTTTCCACTGAAAAACCTTTCAGGGGATCGTTTGCAACAGTTTGGCACCATTTCTGAGTAAAATGCAGAACATCAGAAATTTTGAAGAAATTGTGACCGCGCGGCTTAGGGATTTTTTCAAAAAAAGTTGTTCAGACGTCGAGGGCTAATTCTGTTTCCCATGATATATACCCACCTGTTTCCACCAAAAAACCCTTCAGGGGATTGTTTGCAACAGTTTGGCACCATTTCTGAGTGAATTGCAGAACGTCAGATTTTTGAAGAAATTGTGACCGCGCAGCTTAGGGATTTTTTCAAAAAAAAGGTGGTCAGACGTCGAGGGCTAATTCTGTTTCCGATGATAAAAACCCACCTGTTTCCACTGAAAAACCTTTCAGTGGATCGTTTGCAAGAGTTTAGCACCATTTCTGAGTGAACTGCAGAACGTCAGATTTTTGCTGAAATTGTGACCGCGCGGCTTAGGGATTTTTTCAAAAAAAAGGTGGTCAGACGTCGAGGGCTAATTCTGTTTCCGATGATAAAAACCCACCTGTTTCCACTGAAAAACCTTTCAGGGGATCGTTTGCAACAGTTTGGCACCATTTCTGAGTGAATTGCAGAACGTCAGAAATTTTGAAGAAATTGTGACCGCGCGGCTAAGGGATTTTTTCAAAAAAAGTTGTTCAGACATCGAGGGCTAATTCTGTTTCCCATGATATATACCCACCTGTTTGCACCGAAAAACCCTTCAGGTGATTGTTTGCAACAGTTTGGCACCATTTCTGAGTGAATTGCAGAACGTCAGAAATTTTGAAGAAATTGTGACCGCGCGGCTTAGGGATTTTTTCAAAAAAAGTTGTTCAGACGTCGATGGCTAATTCTGTTTCCCATGATAAATACCCACCTGTTTCCACCGAAAAACCCTTCAGGGGATCGTTTGCAACAGTTTAGCACCATCTTTGAATGAATAGCAGAACGTCAGATTTTTGAAGAAATTGTGACCGCGCGGCTTAGGGATTTTTTCAAAAAATGTTGTTCAGACGTCGAGGGCTAATTCTGTTTCCCATGATAAATACCCACCTGTTTCCACCAAAAAACCTTTCAGGGGATCGTTTGTAAGAGTTTAGCACCATTTCTGAGTGAATTGCAGAACGTCAGATTTTTGCTGAAATTGTGACCGCGTGGCTTAGTGATTTTTTCAAAAAAAGGTAGTCAGACGTCGAGGGCTAATTCTGTTTCCGATGATAAAAACCCACCTGTTTCCACTGAAAAACCTTTCAGGGGATCGTTTGCAACAGTTTGGCACCATTTCTGAGTGAATTGCAGAACGTCAGAAATTTTGAAGAAATTGTGACCGCGCGGCTAAGGGATTTTTTCAAAAAAAGTTGTTCAGACATCGAGGGCTAATTCTGTTTCCCATGATAAATACCCACCTGTTTCCACCGAAAAACCCTTCAGGGGATCGTTTGCACCAGTTTGGCACCATTTCTGAGTGAATTGCAGAACGTCAGATTTTTGAAGAAATTGTGACCGTGCGGCTTAGGGATTTTTTCAAAAAAAGTTGTTCAGACGTCGAGCGCTAATTCTGTTTCCGATGATAAAAACCGACCTGTTTCCACCGAAAAACCTTTCAGGGGATCGTTTGCAACATTTTGGCACCATCTTTGAGTGAATTGCAGAACGTCAGAAATTTTGAAGAAATTGTGACCGCGCGGCTTAGGGATTTTTTCAAAAAAAGTTGTTCAGACCTCGAGGGCTAATTCTGTTTCCGATGATAAATACCCACCTGTTTCCACCGAAAAACCCTTCAGGGGATCGTTTGCAGCAGTTTGGCACCATTTCTGAGTGAATTGCAGAACGTCAGAAATTTTGAAGAAATTGTGACCGCGCCGCTTAGGGATTTTTTCAAAAAAAGTTGTTCAGAGGTCGAGGACTAATTCTGTTTCCGATGATAAAAACCCACCTGTTTCCACCGAAAACCCTCCAGGGGATCGTTTGTAACAGTTTAGCACCATCTTTGAATGAATTGCAGAACGTCACATTTTTGCTGAAATTGTGACCGCGCGGCTTAAGGATTTTTTCAAAAAAAGGTAGTCAGAGGTCGAGGGCTAATTCTCTTTCCGATGATAAAAACCCACCTGTTTCCACTGAAAAACCTTTCAGGGGATCGTTTGCAACAGTTTGGCACCATTTCTGAGTGAATTGCAGAACGTCAGAAATTTTGAAGAAATTGTGACCGCGCGGCTAAGGGATTTTTTCAAAAAAAGTTGTTCAGACATCGAGGGCTAATGATTTTTGCCATGATATATACCCACCTGTTTCCACCCAAAAACCCTTCAGGGGATTGTTTGCAACAGTTTGGCACCATTTCTGAGTGAATTGCAGAACGTCAGAAATTTTGAAGAAATTGTGACCGCGCGGCTTAGGGATTTTTTCAAAAAAAGGTAGTCAGACGTCGAGGGCTAATTCTGTTTCCCATGATAAATACCCACCTGTTTTCACCGAAAAACCCTTCAGGGGATCGTTTGCAACAGTTTAGCACCATCTTTGAATGAATTGCAGAACGTCAGTTTTTTGCTGAAATTGTGACCGCGCGGCTTAGGGATTTTTTCAAAAAAAGTTGTTCAGACGTCGAGGGCTAATTCCGTTTCCCATGATAAATACCCACCTGTTTCCACCGAAAAACCCTTCAGGGGATCGTTTGCACCAGTTTGGCACCATTTCTGAGTGAATTGCAGAACGTCAGAAATTTTGAAGAAATTGTGACCGCGCGGCTTAGGGATTTTTTCAAAAAAAGTTGATCAGACCTCGAGGGCTAATTCTGTTTCCGATGATAAATACCCACCTGTTTCCACCGAAAAACCCTTCAGGGGATCGTTTGCAACAGTTTAGCACCAACTTTGAATGAATTGCAGAACGTCAGATTTTTGAAGAAATTGTGACCGCGCGGCTTAGGGATTTTTTCAAAAAAAGTTGTTCAGACGTCGAGCGCTAATTCTGTTTCCGATGATAAAAACCGACCTGTTTCCACCGAAAAACCTTTCAGGGGATCGTTTGCAACATTTTGGCACCATCTTTGAGTGAATTGCAGAACGTCAGAGTTTTGAAGAAATTGTGACCGCGCGGCTTAGGGATTTTTTCAAAAAAAGTTGTTCAGACGTCGAGCGCTATTTCTGTTTCCGATGATAAATACCCACCTGTTTCCACTGAGAAACCTTTCAGGGGATCGTTTGCAACATTTTGGCACCATTTCTGAGTGAATTGCAGAACGTCAGAAATAGTGAAGAAATTGTGACCGCGCGGCTTAGGAATTTTTCCAAAAAAAGTTGTTCAGATGTCGAGGTCTAATTCTGTTTCCCATGATAAATTCCAACCTATTTCCACCGAAAAACCCTTCAGGGGATCGTTTGCAACAGTTTGGCACCATTTCTGAGTGAATTGCAAAACGTCAGAAATTTTGAAGAAATTGTGACCGCGCGGCTTAGGGATTTTTTCAAAAAAAGTTGTTCAGACCTCGAGGGCTAATTCTGTTTCCGATGATAAATACCCACCTGTTTCCACCGAAAAACCTTTCAGGGGATCGTTTGCAACAGTTTGGCACCATTTCTGAGTGAATTGCAGAAGGTCAGATTTTTGCTGAAATTGTGACCGCGCCGCTTAGGGATTTTTTCAAAAAAAGTTGTTCAGACGTCGAGGGCTAATTCTGTTTCCGATGATAAAAACCCACCTGTTTCCACCGAAAAACCCTTCAGGGGATCGTTTGTAACAGTTTAGCACCATCTTTGAATGAATTGCAGAACGTCAGTTTTTTGCTGAAATTGTGACCGCGCGGCTTAGGGATTTTTTCTAAAAAAGTTGTTCAGACGTTGAGGGCTAATTCTGTTTCCGATGATAAAAACCGACCTGTTTCCACCGAAAAACCTTTCAGGGGATCGTTTGCACCAGTTTGGCACCATTTCTGAGTGAATTGCAGAACGTCAGAAATTTTGAAGAAATTTTGACCGCGCAGCTAAGGGATTTTTTCAAAAAAAGTTGTTCAGACATCAAGGGCTAATTCTGTTTCCCATGATATATACCCACCTGTTTGCACCGAAAAACCCTTCAGGGGATCGTTTGCAACAGTTTAGCACCATCTTTGAATGAATTGCAGAACGTCAGAATTTTGAAGAAATTGTGACCGCGCGGCTTAGGGATTTTTTCAAAAAAACTTGTTCAGACGTCGAGCGCTAATTCTGTTTCCAATGATAAAAACACACCTGTTTCCACTGAAAAACCTTTCAGGGGATCGTTTGCAAGAGTTTAGCACCATTTCTGAGTGAATTGCAGAAAGTCAGATTTTTGCTGAAATTGTGACCGCGCGGCTTAGGGATTTTTTCAAAAAAAGTTGTTCAGACGTCGAGGGCTAATTCTGTTTCCGATGATAAAAAACCAACTGTTTCCACTGAAAAACCTTTCAGGGGATCGTTTGCAACAGTTTGGCACCATTTCTGAGTAAATTGCAGAACGTCAGAAATTTTGAGGAAATTGTGACCGCGCGGCTTAGGGATTTTTTCAAAAAAAGTTGTTCAGACATCAAGGGCTAATTCTGTTTCCGATGATAAATACCCACCTGTTTCCAACGAAAAACCCTTCAGGGGATCGTTTGCAACAGTTTAGCACCATCTTTGAATGAATTGCAGAACGTCAGATTTTGGCTGAAATTGTGACCGCGCGGCTTAGGGATTTTTTCATAAAAAGTTGTTCAGACGTCGAGGGCTAATTCTGTTTCCGATGATAAAAACCCACCTGTTTCCACTGAAAAACCTTTCAGGGAATCGTTTGCAACAGTTTGATCCATTTCTGAGTAAATTGCAGAACGTCAGAAATTTTGAAGAAATTGTGACCGCGCAGCTTAGGGATTGTTTCAAGACAAGTTGTTCAGACGTTGAGCGCTAATTCTGTTTCCGATGATAAAAACCCACCTGTTTCCACCAAAAAACCTTTCAGGGGATTGTTTGCAACATTTTGGCACCATTTCTGAGTAAATTGCAGAACGTCAGAAATTTTGAAGAAATAGTGACCGCGCGGCTTACGGATTTTTTCAAAAAAGTTGTTCAGATGTCGAGGGCTAATTCTGTTTCCGATGATAAATACCCACCTGTTTCCACCGAAAAACTCTTCAGGGGATCGTTTGCAACAGTTTAGCACCATCTTTGAATGAATTGCAGAACGTCAGAGTTTTGAAGAAATTGTGACCGCGCGGCTTAGGGATTTTTTCAAAAAAAGTTGTTCAGACGTCGAGCGCTATTTCTGTTTCCGATGATAAATACCCACCTGTTTCCACTGAGAAACCTTTCAGGGGATCGTTTGCAACATTTTGGCACCATTTCTGAGTGAATTGCAGAACGTCAGAAATTTTGAAGAAATTGTGACCGCGCGGCTTAGGAATTTTTCCAAAAAAAGTTGTTCAGACATCAAGGGCTAATTCTGTTTCCGATGATAAATACCCACCTGTTTCCAACGAAAAACCCTTCAGGGGATCGTTTGCAACAGTTTAGCACCATCTTTGAATGAATTGCAGAACGTCAGATTTTGACTGAAATTGTGACCGCGCGGCTTAGGGATTTTTTCATAAAAAGTTGTTCAGACGTCGAGGGCTAATTCTGTTTCCGATGATAAAAACCCACCTGTTTCCAATGAAAAACCTTTCAGGGGATCGTTTGCAACAGTTTGATCCATTTCTGAGTAAATTGCAGAACGTCAGAAATTTTGAAGAAATTGTGACCGCACGGCTTAGGGATTTTTTCTAAAAAAGTTGTTCAGACGTTGAGGGCTAATTCTGTTTCCGATGATAAAAACCGACCTGTTTCCACCGAAAAACCTTTCAGGGGATCGTTTGCACCAGTTTGGCACCATTTCTGAGTGAATTGCAGAACGTCAGAAATTTTGAAGAAATTGTGACCGCGCAGCTAAGGGATTTTTTCAAAAAAAGTTGTTCAGACATCAAGGGCTAATTCTGTTTCCCATGATATATACCCACCTGTTTGCACCGAGAAACCCTTCACGGGATCGTTTGCAACAGTTTAGCACCATCTTTGAATGAATTGCAGAACGTCAGTTTTTTGCTGAAATTTTGACCGCGCGGCTTAGGGATTTTTTCAAAAAAAGTTGTTCAGACGTTGAGGGCTAATTCTGTTTCCGATGATAAAAACCGACCTGTTTCCACCGAAAAACCTTTCAGGGGATCGTTCGCACCAGTTTGGCACCATTTCTGAGTGAATTGCAGAACGTCAGAAATTTTGACGAAATTGTGACCGCGCGGCTTAGGGATTTTTTCAAAAAAAGTTGTTCAGATGTCGAGGGCTAATTCTGTTTCCGATGATAAATACCCACCTGTTTCCACAGAAAAACCCTTCAGGGGATCGTTTGCAACAGTTTAGCACCATCTTTGAATGAATTGCAGAACGTCAGAATTTTGAAGAAATTGTGACCGCGCGGCTTAGGGATTTTTTCAAAAAAACTTGTTCAGACGTCGAGCGCTAATTCTGTTTCCGATGATAAAAACACACCTGTTTCCACCGAAAAACTCTTCAGGGGATCGTTTGCAACAGTTTAGCACCATCTTTGAATGAATTGCAGAACGTCAGAGTTTTGAAGAAATTGTGAACGCGCGGCTTAGGGATTTTTTCAAAAAAAGTTGTTCAGACGTCGAGCGCTATTTCTGTTTCCGATGATAAATACCCACCTGTTTCCACTGAGAAACCTTTCAGGGGATCGTTTGCAACATTTTGGCACCATTTCTGAGTGAATTGCAGAACGTCAGAAATTTTGAAGAAATTGAGACCGCGCGGCTTAGGAATTTTTCCAAAAAAAGTTGTTCAGATGTCGAGGTCTAATTCTGTTTCCCATGATAAATTCCAACCTATTTCCACCGAAAAACCCTTCAGGGGATCGTTTGCAACAGTTTGGCACCATTTCTGAGTGAATTGCAAAACGTCAGAAATTTTGAAGAAATTGTGACCGCGCGGCTAAGGGATTTTTTCAAAAAAAGTTGTTCAGACCTCGAGGGCTAATTCTGTTTCCGATGATAAATACCCACCTGTTTCCACCGAAAAACCTTTCAGGGGATCGTTTGCAACAGTTTGGCACCATTTCTGAGTGAATTGCAGAACGTCAGATTTTTGCTGAAATTGTGACCGCGCCGCTTAGGGATTTTTTCAAAAAAAGTTGTTCAGACGTTGAGGGCTAATTCTGTTTCCCATGATATATACCCACCTGTTTGCACCGAAAAACCCTTCACGGGATCGTTTGCAACAGTTTAGCACCATCTTTGAATGAATTGCAGAACGTCAGTTTTTTGCTGAAATTGTGACCGCGCGGCTTAGGGATTTTTTCAAAAAAAGTTGTTCAGACGTTGAGGGCTAATTCTGTTTCCGATGATAAAAACCGACCTGTTTCCACCGAAAAACCTTTCAGGGGATCGTTTGCACCAGTTTGGCACCATTTCTGAGTGAATTGCAGAACGTCAGAAATTTTGAAGAAATTGTGACCGCGCGGCTTAGGGATTTTTTCAAAAAAAGTTGTTCAGATGTCGAGGGCTAATTCTGTTTCCGATGATAAATACCCACCTGTTTCCACAGAAAAACCCTTCAGGGGATCGTTTGCAACAGTTTAGCACCATCTTTGAATGAATTGCAGAACGTCAGTTTTTTGCTGAAATTGTGACCGCGCGGCTTAGGGATTTTTTCAAAAAAAGTTGTTCAGACGTTGAGGGCTAATTCTGTTTCCGATGATAAAAACCGACCTGTTTCCACCGAAAAACCTTTCAGGGGATCGTTTGCACCAGTTTGGCACCATTTCTGAGTGAATTGCAGAACGTCAGAAATTTTGAAGAAATTGTGACCGCGCGGCTTAGGGATTTTTTCAAAAAAAGTTGTTCAGACGTCGAGGGCTAATTCTGTTTCCGATGATAAAAACCCACCTGTTTCCACTGAAAAACCTTTCAGGGGATCGTTTGCAACAGTTTGGCACCATTTCTGAGTAAATTGCAGAACGTCAGAAATTTTGAGGAAATTGTGACCGCGCGGCTTAGGGATTTTTTCAAAAAAAGTTGTTCAGACGTCGAGGGCTAATTCTGTTTCCCATGAAATATACCCACCTGTTTCCACCGAAAAACCCGTCAGGGGATTGTATGCAACAGTTTGGCACCATTTCTGAGTGAATTGCAGAACGTCAGAAATTTTGAAGAAATTGTGACCGCGCGGCTTAGGGATTTTTTCAAAAAAAGTTGTTCAGACGTCGAGGGCTAATTCTTTTTCCCATGATAAATACCCACCTGTTTCCACCGAAAAAGCCTTCAGGGGATCGTTTGCAACAGTTTAGCACCATCTTTGAATGAATTGCAGAACGTCAGATTTTTGAAGAAATTGTGACCGCGCAGCTTAGGGATTTTTTCAAAAAAAGTTGTTCAGACGTCGAGCACTAATTCTGTTTCCGATGATAAAAACACACCTGTTTCCACCGAAAAACCTTTCAGGGGATCGTTTGCAACATTTTGGCACCATTTATGAGTGAATTGCAGAACGTCAGAAATTTTGAAGAAATTGTGACCACACGGCTTAGGGATTTTTTCAAAAAAAGTTATTCAGAAGTCGAGGGCTAATTCTGTTTCCGATGATAAATACCCACCTGTTTCCACAGAAAAACCCTTCAGGGGATCGTTTGCAACAGTTTAGCACCATCTTTGAATGAATTGCAGAACGTCAGAATTTTGAAGAAATTGTGACCGCGCGGCTTAGGGATTTTTTTAAAAAACTTGTTCAGACGTTGAGGGCTAATTCTGTTTCCGATGATAAAAACCGACCTGTTTCCACCGAAAAACCTTTCAGGGGATCGTTTGCAAGAGTTTAGCACCATCTTTGAATGAATTGCAGAACGTCAGATTTTTGAAGAAATTGTGACCGCGCGGCTTAGGGATTTTTTTAAAAAACTTGTTCAGACGTTGAGGGCTAATTCTGTTTCCGATGATAAAAACCGACCTGTTTCCACCGAAAAACCTTTCAGGGGATCGTTTGCAAGAGTTTAGCACCATCTTTGAATGAATTGCAGAACGTCAGATTTTTGAAGAAATTGTGACCGCGGCTTAGGGATTTTTTCAAAAAAAGTTGTTCAGACGTTGAGCGCTAATTCTGTTTCCGATGATAAAAACCCACCTGTTTCCACCAAAAAACCTTTCATGGGATCGTTTGCAACATTTTGGCACCATTTCAGAGTGAATTGCAGAACGTCAGAAATTTTGAAGAAATTGTGAGCGCGCGGCTTAGGGATTTTTTCAAAAAAAGTTGTTCAGATGTCGAGGGCTAATTCTGTTTCCAAAGATAAATACCCACCTGTTTCCACCGAAAAACCCTTCAGGGGATCGTTTGCAACAGTTTAGCACCATCTTTGAATGAATTGCAGAACGTCAGATTTTTGAAGAAATTGTGACCGCGCGGCTTAGGGATTTTTTCAAAAAAAGTTGTTCAGACGTCGAGGGCTAATTCTGTTTCCCATGATAAATACCCACCTGTTTCCACCGAAAAAGCCTTCAGGGTGTCGTTTGCAACAGTTTAGCACCATCTTTGAATGAATTGCAGAACGTCAGATTTTTGAAGAAATTGTGACCGCGCAGCTTAGGGATTTTTTCAAAAACAGTTGTTCAGACGTTGAGGGCTAATTCTGTTTCCGATGATAAAAACCGACCTGTTTCCACCGAAAAACCTTTCAGGGGATCGTTTGCACCAGTTTGGCACCATTTCTGAGTGAATTGCAGAACGTCAGAAATTTTGAAGAAATTGTGACCGCGCGGCTTAGGGATTTTTTCAAAAAAAGTTGTTCAGATGTCGAGGGCTAATTCTGTTTCCGATGATAAATACCCACCTGTTTCCACAGAAAAACCCTTCAGGGGATCGTTTGCAACAGTTTAGCACCATCTTTGAATGAATTGCAGAACGTCAGAATTTTGAAGAAATTGTGACCGCGCGGCTTAGGGATTTTTTCAAAAAAACTTGTTCAGACGTCGAGCGCTAATTCTGTTTCCGATGATAAAAACACACCTGTTTCCACCGAAAAACTCTTCAGGGGATCGTTTGCAACAGTTTAGCACCATCTTTGAATGAATTGCAGAACGTCAGAGTTTTGAAGAAATTGTGAACGCGCGGCTTAGGGATTTTTTCAAAAAAAGTTGTTCAGACGTCGAGCGCTATTTCTGTTTCCGATGATAAATACCCACCTGTTTCCACTGAGAAACCTTTCAGGGGATCGTTTGCAACATTTTGGCACCATTTCTGAGTGAATTGCAGAACGTCAGAAACTTTGAAGAAATTGTGACCGCGCGGCTTAGGAATTTTTCCAAAAAAAGTTGTTCAGATGTCGAGGTCTAATTCTGTTTCCCATGATAAATTCCAACCTATTTCCACCGAAAAACCCTTCAGGGGATCGTTTGCAACAGTTTGGCACCATTTCTGAGTGAATTGCAAAACGTCAGAAATTTTGAAGAAATTGTGACCGCGCGGCTTAGGGATTTTTTCAAAAAAAGTTGTTCAGACCTCGAGGGCTAATTCTGTTTCCGATGATAAATACCCACCTGTTTCCACCGAAAAACCTTTCAGGGGATCGTTTGCAACAGTTTGGCACCATTTCTGAGTGAATTGCAGAACGTCAGATTTTTGCTGAAATTGTGACCGCGCCGCTTAGGGATTTTTTCAAAAAAAGTTGTTCAGACGTTGAGGGCTAATTCTGTTTCCCATGATATATACCCACCTGTTTGCACCGAAAAACCCTTCACGGGATCGTTTGCAACAGTTTAGCACCATCTTTGAATGAATTGCAGAACGACAGTTTTTTGCTGAAATTGTGACCGCGCGGCTTAGGGATTTTTTCAAAAAAAGTTGTTCAGACGTTGAGGGCTAATTCTGTTTCCGATGATAAAAACCGACCTGTTTCCACCGAAAAACCTTTCAGGGGATCGTTTGCACCAGTTTGGCACCATTTCTGAGTGAATTGCAGAACGTCAGAAATTTTGAAGAAATTGTGACCGCGCGGCTTAGGGATTTTTTCAAAAAAAGTTGTTCAGATGTCGAGGGCTAATTCTGTTTCCGATGATAAATACCCACCTGTTTCCACAGAAAAACCCTTCAGGGGATCGTTTGCAACAGTTTAGCACCATCTTTGAATGAATTGCAGAACGTCATATTTTTGCTGAAATTGTGACCGCGCGGCTTAGGGATTTTTTCAAAAAAAGTTGTTCAGACGTCGAGGGCTAATTCTGTTTCCGATGATAAAAACCCACCTGTTTCCACTGAAAAACCTTTCAGGGGATCGTTTGCAACAGTTTGGCACCATTTCTGAGTAAATTGCAGAACGTCAGAAATTTTGAGGAAATTGTGACCGCGCGGCTTAGGGATTTTTTCAAAAAAAGTTGTTCAGACGTCGAGGGCTAATTCTGTTTCCCATGAAATATACCCACCTGTTTCCACCGAAAAACCCGTCAGGGGATTGTATGCAACAGTTTGGCACCATTTCTGAGTGAATTGCAGAACGTCAGAAATTTTGAAGAAATTGTGACCGCGCGGCTTAGGGATTTTTTCAAAAAAAGTTGTTCAGACGTCGAGGGCTAATTCTTTTTCCCATGATAAATACCCACCTGTTTCCACCGAAAAAGCCTTCAGGGGATCGTTTGCAACAGTTTAGCACCATCTTTGAATGAATTGCAGAACGTCAGATTTTTGAAGAAATTGTGACCGCGCAGCTTAGGGATTTTTTCAAAAAAAGTTGTTCAGACGTCGAGCACTAATTCTGTTTCCGATGATAAAAACACACCTGTTTCCACCGAAAAACCTTTCAGGGGATCGTTTGCAAGAGTTTAGCACCATCTTTGAATGAATTGCAGAACGTCAGATTTTTGAAGAAATTGTGACCGCGCGGCTTAGGGATTTTTTAAAAAAACTTGTTCAGACGTTGAGGGCTAATTCTGTTTCCGATGATAAAAACCGACCTGTTTCCACCGAAAAACCTTTCAGGGGATCGTTTGCAAGAGTTTAGCACCATCTTTGAATGAATTGCAGAACGTCAGATTTTTGAAGAAATTGTGACCGCGGCTTAGGGATTTTTTCAAAAAAAGTTGTTCAGACGTTGAGCGCTAATTCTGTTTCCGATGATAAAAACCCACCTGTTTCCACCAAAAAACCTTTCATGGGATCGTTTGCAACATTTTGGCACCATTTCAGAGTGAATTGCAGAACGTCAGAAATTTTGAAGAAATTGTGAGCGCGCGGCTTAGGGATTTTTTCAAAAAAAGTTGTTCAGATGTCGAGGGCTAATTCTGTTTCCGAAGATAAATACCCACCTGTTTCCACCGAAAAACCCTTCAGGGGATCGTTTGCAACAGTTTAGCACCATCTTTGAATGAATTGCAGAACGTCAGATTTTTGAAGAAATTGTGACCGCGCGGCTTAGGGATTTTTTCAAAAAAAGTTGTTCAGACGTCGAGGGCTAATTCTGTTTCCCATGATAAATACCCACCTGTTTCCACCGAAAAAGCCTTCAGGGTGTCGTTTGCAACAGTTTAGCACCATCTTTGAATGAATTGCAGAACGTCAGATTTTTGAAGAAATTGTGACCGCGCAGCTTAGGGATTTTTTCAAAAAAAGTTGTTCAGACGTCGAGCACTAATTCTGTTTCCGATGATAAAAACACACCTGTTTCCACCGAAAAACCTTTCAGGGGATCGTTTGCAACATTTTTGGCACCATTTCTGAGTGAATTGCAGAACGTCAGAAATTTTGAAGAAATTGTGACCGCACGGCTTAGGGATTTTTTCAAAAAAAGTTGTTCAGAAGTCGAGGGCTAATTCTGTTTCCGATGATAAATACCCACCTGTTTCCACAGAAAAACCCTTCAGGGGATCGTTTGCAACAGTTTAGCACCATCTTTGAATGAATTGCAGAACGTCAGAATTTTGAAGAAATTGTGACCGCGCGGCTTAGGGATTTTTTTAAAAAACTTGTTCAGACGTTGAGGGCTAATTCTGTTTCCGATGATAAAAACCGACCTGTTTCCACCAAAAAACCTTTCAGGGGATCGTTTGCAAGAGTTTAGCACCATCTTTGAATGAATTGCAGAACGTCAGGTTTTTGAAGAAATTGTGACCGCGCGGCTTAGGGATTTTTTCAAAAAAAAGTTGTTCAGACGTTGAGCACTAATTCTGTTTCCGATGATAAAAACACACCTGTTTCCACCGAAAAACCTTTCAGGGGATCGTTTGCAACATTTTGGCACCATTTCTGAGTGAATTGCAGAACGTCAGAAATTTTGAAGAAATTGTGACCGCGCGGCTTAGGAATTTTTCCAAAAAAAGTTGTTCAGACATCAAGGGCTAATTCTGTTCCCGATGATAAATACCCACCTGTTTCCAACGAAAAACCCTTCAGGGGATCGTTTGCAACAGTTTAGCACCATCTTTGAATGAATTGCAGAACGTCAGATTTTGGCTGAAATTGTGACCGCGCGGCTTAGGGATTTTTTCATAAAAAGTTGTTCAGACCTCGAGGGCTAATTCTGTTTCCGATGATAAAAACCCACCTGTTTCCAATGAAAAACCTTTCAGGGGATCGTTTGTAACAGTTTGATCCATTTCTGAGTAAATTGCAGAACGTCAGAAATTTTGAAGAAATTGTGACCGCGCGGCTTAGGGATTGTTTCAAGAAAAGTTGTTCAGACGTTGAGCGCTAATTCTGTTTCCGATGATAAAAACCCACCTGTTTCCACCAAAAAACCTTTCAGGGGATTGTTTGCAACATTTTGGCACCATTTCTAAGTGAATTGCAGAACGTCAGAAATTTTGAAGAAATAGTGACCGCGTGGCTTAGGGATTTTTTCAAAAAAAGTTGTTCAGATGTCGAGGGCTAATTCTGTTTCCGATGATAAATACCCACCTGTTTCCACCGAAAAACTCTTCAGGGGATCGTTTGCAACAGTTTAGCACCATCTTTGAATGAATTGCAGAACGTCAGAGTTTTGAAGAAATTGTGACCGCGCGGCTTAGGGATTTTTTCAAAAAAAGTTGTTCAGACTTCGAGCGCTATTTCTGTTTCCGATGATAAATACCCACCTGTTTCCACTGAGAAACCTTTCAGGGGATCGTTTGCAACATTTTGGCACCATTTCTGAGTGAATTGCAGAACGTCAGAAATTTTGAAGAAATTGTGACCGCGCGGCTTAGGAATTTTTCCAAAAAAAGTTGTTCAGATGTCGAGGTCTAATTCTGTTTCTCATGATAAATTCCAACCTATTTCCACCGAAAAACCCTTCAGGGGATCGTTTGCAACAGTTTGGCACCATTTCTGAGTGAATTGCAAAACGTCAGAAATTTTGAAGAAATTGTGACCGCGCGGCTTAGGGATTTTTTCAAAAAAAGTTGTTCAGACCTCGAGGGCTAATTCTGTTTCCGATGATAAATACCCACCTGTTTCCACCGAAAAACCTTTCAGGGGATCGTTTGCAACAGTTTGGCACCATTTCTGAGTGAATTGCAGAACGTCAGATTTTTGCTGAAATTGTGACCGCGCCGCTTAGGGATTTTTTCAAAAAAAGTTGTTCAGACGTCGAGGGCTAATTCTGTTTCCGATGATAAAAACCCACCTGTTTCCACCGAAAAACCCTTCAGGGGATCGTTTGTAACAGTTTAGCACCATCTTTGAATGAATTGCAGAACGTCAGTTTTTTGCTGAAATTGTGACCGCGCGGCTTAGGGATTTTTTCTAAAAAAGTTGTTCAGACGTTGAGGGCTAATTCTGTTTCCGATGATAAAAACCAACCTGTTTCCACCGAAAAACCTTTCAGGGGATCGTTTGCACCAGTTTGGCACCATTTCTGAGTGAATTGCAGAACGTCAGAAATTTTGAAGAAATTGTGACCGCGCAGCTAAGGGATTTTTTCAAAAAAAGTTGTTCAGACATCAAGGGCTAATTCTGTTTCCCATGATATATACCCACCTGTTTGCACCGAAAAACCCTTCAGGGGATCGTTTGCAACAGTTTAGCACCATCTTTGAATGAATTGCAGAACGTCAGTTTTTTGCTGAAATTGTGACCGCGCGGCTTAGGGATTTTTTCAAAAAAAGTTGTTCAGACTTTGAGGGCTAATTCTGTTTCCGATGATAAAAACCGACCTGTTTCCACCGAAAAACCTTTCAGGGGATCGTTTGCACCAGTTTGGCACCATTTCTGAGTGAATTGCAGAACGTCAGAAATTTTGAAGAAATTGTGACCGCGCGGCTTAGGGATTTTTTCAAAAAAAGTTGTTCAGATGTCAAGGGCTAATTCTGTTTCCGATGATAAATACCCACCTGTTTCCACAGAAAAACCCTTCAGGGGATCGTTTGCAACAGTTTAGCACCATCTTTGAATGAATTGCAGAACGTCAGAATTTTGAAGAAATTGTGACCGCGCGGCTTAGGGATTTTTTCAAAAAAACTTGTTCAGACGTCGAGCGCTAATTCTGTTTCCGATGATAAAAACACACCTGTTTCCACCGAAAAACCTTTCAGGGGATCGTTTGCAAGAGTTTAGCACCATTTCTGAGTGAATTGCAGAAAGTCATATTTTTGCTGAAATTGTGACCGCGCGGCTTAGGGATTTTTTCAAAAAAAGTTGTTCAGACGTCGAGGGCTAATTCTGTTTCCGATGATAAAAACCCACCTGTTTCCACTGAAAAACCTTTCAGGGGATCGTTTGCCACAGTTTGGCACCATTTCTGAGTAAATTGCAGAACGTCAGAAATTTTGAGAAAATTGTGACCGCGCGGCTTAGGGATTTTTTCAAAAAACGTTCAGACGTCGAGGGCTAATTCTGTTTCCCATGAAATATACCCACCTGTTTCCACCGAAAAACCCTTCAGGGGATTGTATGCAACAGTTTGGCACCATTTCTGAGTGAATTGCAGAACGTCAAAAATTTTGAAGAAATTGTGACCGCGCGGCTTAGGGATTTTTTCAAAAAAAGTTGTTCAGACGTCGAGGGCTAATTCTGTTTCCCATGATAAATACCCACCTGTTTCCACCGAAAAAGCCTTCAGGGGATCGTTTGCAACAGTTTAGCACCATCTTTGAATGAATTGCAGAACGTCAGATTTTTGAAGAAATTGTGACCGCGCAGCTTAGGGATTTTTTCAAAAAAAGTTGTTCAGACGTCGAGCACTAATTCTGTTTCCGATGATAAAAACACACCTGTTTCCACCGAAAAACCTTTCAGGGGATCGTTTGCAACATTTTGGCACCATTTATGAGTGAATTGCAGAAGGTCAGAAATTTTGAAGAAATTGTGACCGCACGGCTTAGGGATTTTTTCAAAAAAAGTTATTCAGAAGTCGAGGGCTAATTCTGTTTCCGATGATAAATACCCACCTGTTTCCACAGAAAAACCCTTCAGGGGATCGTTTGCAACAGTTTAGCACCATCTTTGAATGAATTGCAGAACGTCAGAATTTTGAAGAAATTGTGACCGCGCGGCTTAGGGATTTTTTTAAAAAACTTGTTCAGACGTTGAGGGCTAATTCTGTTTCCGATGATAAAAACCGACCTGTTTCCACCGAAAAACCTTTCAGGGGATCGTTTGCAAGAGTTTAGCACCATCTTTGAATGAATTGCAGAACGTCAGATTTTTGAAGAAATTGTGACCGCGGCTTAGGGATTTTTTCAAAAAAAGTTGTTTAGACGTCGAGCGCTAATTCTGTTTCCGATGATAAAAACCCACCTGTTTCCACCAAAAAACCTTTCATGGGATCGTTTGCAACATTTTGGCACCATTTCAGAGTGAATTGCAGAACGTCAGAAATTTTGAAGAAATTGTGAGCGCGCGGCTTAGGGATTTTTTCAAAAAAAGTTGTTCAGATGTCGAGGGCTAATTCTGTTTCCGATGATAAATACCCACCTGTTTCCACCGAAAAACCCTTCAGGGGATCGTTTGCAACAGTTTAGCACCATCTTTGAATGAATTGCAGAACGTCAGATTTTTGAATAAATTGTGACCGCGCGGCTTAGGGATTTTTTCAAAAAAAGTTGTTCAGACGTCGAGGGCTAATTCTGTTTCCCATGATAAATACCCACCTGTTTCCACCGAAAAAGCCTTCAGGGGATCGTTTGCAACAGTTTAGCACCATCTTTGAATGAATTGCAGAACGTCAGATTTTTGAAGAAATTGTGACCGCGCAGCTTAGGGATTTTTTCAAAAAAAGTTGTTCAGACGTCGAGCACTAATTCTGTTTCCGATGATAAAAACACACCTGTTTCCACCGAAAAACCTTTCAGGGGATCGTTTGCAACATTTTGGCACCATTTCTGAGTGAATTGCAGAACGTCAGAAATTTTGAAGAAATTGTGACCGCACGGCTTAGGGATTTTTTCAAAAAAGTTGTTCAGAAGTCGAGGGCTAATTCTGTTTCCGATGATAAATACCCACCTGTTTCCACAGAAAAACCCTTCAGGGGATCGTTTGCAACAGTTTAGCACCATCTTTGAATGAATTGCAGAACGTCAGAATTTTGAAGAAATTGTGACCGCGCGGCTTAGGGATTTTTTTAAAAAACTTGTTCAGACGTTGAGGGCTAATTCTGTTTCCGATGATAAAAACCGACCTGTTTCCACCAAAAAACCTTTCAGGGGATCGTTTGCAAGAGTTTAGCACCATCTTTGAATGAATTGCAGAACGTCAGGTTTTTGAAGAAATTGTGACCGCGCGGCTTAGGGATTTTTTCAAAAGAAGTTGTTCAGACGTGGAGCACTAATTCTGTTTCCGATGATAAAAACACACCTGTTTCCACCGAAAAACCTTTCAGGGGATCGTTTGCAACATTTTGGCACCATTTCTGAGTGAATTGCAGAACGTCAGAAATTATGAAGAAATTGTGAGCGCGCGGCTTAGGGATTTTTTCAAAAAAAGTTGTTCAGATGTCGAGGGCTAATTCTGTTTCCGATGATAAATACCCACCTGTTTCCACCGAAAAACCCTTCAGGGGATCGTTTGCAACAGTTTAGCACCATCTTTGAATGAATTGCAGAACGTCAGATTTTTGAAGAAATTGTGACCGCGCGGCTTAGGGATTTTTTCAAAAAAAGTTGTTCAGACGTCGAGGGCTAATTCTGTTTCCCATGATAAATACCCACCTGTTTCCACCGAAAAAGCCTTCAGGGGATCGTTTGCAACAGTTTAGCACCATCTTTGAATGAATTGCAGAACGTCAGATTTTTGAAGAAATTGTGACCGCGCAGCTTAGGGATTTTTTCAAAAAAAGTTGTTCAGACGTTGAGGGCTAATTCTGTTTCCGATGATAAAAAACGACCTGTTTCCACCGAAAAACCTTTTAGGGGATCGTTTGCAACATTTTGGCACCATTTCTGAGTGAATTGCAGAACGTCAGAAATTTTGAAGAAATTGTGACCGCACGGCTTAGGGATTTTTTCAAAAAAAGTTGTTCAGAAGTCGAGGGCTAATTCTGTTTCCGATGATAAATACCCACCTGTTTCCACAGAAAAACCTTTCAGGGGATCGTTTGCAAGAGTTTAGCACCATCTTTGAATGAATTGCAGAACGTCAGGTTTTTGAAGAAATTGTGACCGCGCGGCTTAGGGATTTTTTCAAAAAAAGTTGTTCAGACGTTGAGCACTAATTCTGTTTCCGATGATAAAAACACACCTGTTTCCACCGAAAAACCTTTCAGGGGATCGTTTGCAACATTTTGGCACCATTTCTAAGTGAATTGCAGAACGTCAGAAATTTTGAAGAAATAGTGACCGCGTGGCTTAGGGATTTTTTCAAAAAAAGTTGTTCAGATGTCGAGGGCTAATTCTGTTTCCGATGATAAATACCCACCTGTTTCCACCGAAAAACTCTTCAGGGGATCGTTTGCAACAGTTTAGCACCATCTTTGAATGAATTGCAGAACGTCAGAGTTTTGACGAACTTGTGACCGCGCGGCTTAGGGATTTTTTCAAAAAAAGTTGTTCAGACGTCGAGCGCTATTTCTGTTTCCGATGATAAATACCCACCTGTTTCCACTGAGAAACCTTTCAGGGGATCGTTTGCAACATTTTGGCACCATTTCTGAGTGAATTGCAGAACGTCAGAAATTTTGAAGAAATTATGACCGCGCGGCTTAGGAATTTTTCCAAAAAAAGTTGTTCAGATGTCGAGGTCTAATTCTGTTTCCCATGATAAATTCCAACCTATTTCCACCGAAAAACCCTTCAGGGGATCGTTTGCAACAGTTTGGCACCATTTCTGAGTGAATTGCAAAACGTCAGAAATTTTGAAGAAATTGTGACCGCGCGGCTTAGGGATTTTTTCAAAAAAAGTTGTTCAGACCTCGAGGGCTAATTCTGTTTCCGATGATAAATACCCACCTGTTTCCACCGAAAAACCTTTCAGTGGATCGTTTGCAACAGTTTGGCACCATTTCTGAGTGAATTGCAGAACGTCAGATTTTTGCTGAAATTGTGACCGCGCCGCTTAGGGATTTTTTCTAAAAAAGTTGTTCAGACGTTGAGGGCTAATTCTGTTTCCGATGATAAAAACCAACCTGTTTCCACCGAAAAACCTTTCAGGGGATCGTTTGCACCAGTTTGGCACCATTTCTGAGTGAATTGCAGAACGTCAGAAATTTTGAAGAAATTGTGACCGCGCAGCTAAGGGATTTTTTCAAAAAACGTTGTTCAGACATCAAGGGCTAATTCTGTTTCCCATGATATATACCCACCTGTTTGCACCGAAAAACCCTTCAGGGGATCGTTTGCAACAGTTTAGCACCATCTTTGAATGAATTGCAGAACGTCAGTTTTTTGCTGAAATTGTGACCGCGCGGCTTAGGGATTTTTTCAAAAAAAGTTGTTCAGACGTTGAGGGCTAATTCTGTTTCCGATGATAAAAACCGACCTGTTTCCACCGAAAAACCTTTCAGGGGATCGTTTGCACCAGTTTGGCACCATTTCTGAGTGAATTGCAGAACGTCAGAAATTTTGAAGAAATTGTGACCGCGCGGCTTAGGGATTTTTTCAAAAAAAGTTGTTCAGATGTCGAGGGCTAATTCTGTTTCCGATGATAAATACCCACCTGTTTCCACAGAAAAACCCTTCAGGGGATCGTTTGCAACAGTTTAGCACCATCTTTGAATGAATTGCAGAACGTCAGAATTTTGAAGAAATTGTGACCGCGCGGCTTAGGGATTTTTTCAAAAAAACTTGTTCAGACGTCGAGCGCTAATTCTGTTTCCGATGATAAAAACACACCTGTTTCCACCGAAAAACCTTTCAGGGGATCGTTTGCAAGAGTTTAGCACCATTTCTGAGTGAATTGCAGAAAGTCATATTTTTGCTGAAATTGTGACCGCGCGGCTTAGGGATTTTTTCAAAAAAAGTTGTTCAGACGTCGAGGGCTAATTCTGTTTCCGATGATAAAAACCCACCTGTTTCCACTGAAAAACCTTTCAGGGGATCGTTTGCAACAGTTTGGAACCATTTCTGAGTAAATTGCAGAACGTCAGAAATTTTGAGGAAATTGTGACCGCGCGGCTTAGGGATTTTTTCAAAAAACGTTGTTCAGACGTCGAGGGCTAATTCTGTTTCCCATGAAATATACCCACCTGTTTCCACCGAAAAAACCTTCAGGGGATTGTATGAAACAGTTTGGCACCATTTCTGAGTGAATTGCAGAACGTCAAAAATTTTGAAGAAATTGTGACCGCGCGGCTTAGGGATTTTTTCAAAAAAAGTTGTTCAGACGTCGAGGGCTAATTCTGTTTCCCATGATAAATACCCACCTGTTTCCACCGAAAAAGCCTTCAGGGGATCGTTTGCAACAGTTTAGCACCATCTTTGAATGAATTGCAGAACGTCAGATTTTTGAAGAAATTGTGACCGCGCAGCTTAGGGATTTTTTCAAAAAAAGTTGTTCAGACGTCGAGCACTAATTCTGTTTCCGATGATAAAAACACACCTGTTTCCACCGAAAAACCTTTCAGGGGATCGTTTGCAACATTTTGGCACCATTTATGAGTGAATTGCAGAACGTCAGAAATTTTGAAGAAATTGTGACCGCACGGCTTAGGGATTTTTTCAAAAAAAGTTATTCAGAAGTCGAGGGCTAATTCTGTTTCCGATGATAAATACCCACCTGTTTCCACAGAAAAACCCTTCAGGGGATCGTTTGCAACAGTTTAGCACCATCTTTGAATGAATTGCAGAACGTCAGAATTTTGAAGAAATTGTGACCGCGCGGCTTAGGGATTTTTTTAAAAAACTTGTTCAGACGTTGAGGGCTAATTCTGTTTCCGATGATAAAAACCGACCTGTTTCCACCGAAAAACCCTTCAGGGGATCGTTTGCAACAGTTTGGCACCATTTCTGAGTGAATTGCAAAACGTCAGAAATTTTGAAGAAATTGTGACCGCGCGGCTTAGGGATTTTTTCAAAAAAAGTTGTTCAGACCTCGAGGGCTAATTCTGTTTCCGATGATAAATACCCACCTGTTTCCACCGAAAAACCTTTCAGTGGATCGTTTGCAACAGTTTGGCACCATTTCTGAGTGAATTGCAGAACGTCAGATTTTTGCTGAAATTGTGACCGCGCCGCTTAGGGATTTTTTCAAAAAAAGTTGTTCAGACGTCGAGGGCTAATTCTGTTTCCGATGATAAAAACCCACCTGTTTCCACCGAAAAACCCTTCAGGGGATCGTTTGCAACAGTTTAGCACCATCTTTGAATGAATTGCAGAACGTCAGTTTTTTGCTGAAATTGTGACCGCGCGGCTTAGGGATTTTTTCTAAAAAAGTTGTTCAGACGTTGAGGGCTAATTCTGTTTCCGATGATAAAAACACACCTGTTTCCACCGAAAAACCTTTCAGGGGATCGTTTGCACCAGTTTGGCACCATTTCTGAGTGAATTGCAGAACGTCAGAAATTTTGAAGAAATTGTGACCGCGCAGCTAAGGGATTTTTTCAAAAAACGTTGTTCAGACATCAAGGGCTAATTCTGTTTCCCATGATATATACCCACCTGTTTGCACCGAAAAACCCTTCAGGGGATCGTTTGCAACAGTTTAGCACCATCTTTGAATGAATTGCAGAACGTCAGTTTTTTGCTGAAATTGTGACCGCGCGGCTTAGGGATTTTTTCAAAAAAAGTTGTTCAGACGTTGAGGGCTAATTCTGTTTCCGATGATAAAAAGCGACCTGTTTCCACCGAAAAACCCTTCAGGGGATCGTTTGCAAGAGTTTAGCACCATTTCTGAGTGAATTGCAGAAAGTCATATTTTTGCTGAAATTGTGACCGCGCGGCTTAGGGATTTTTTCAAAAAAAGTTGTTCAGACGTCGAGGGCTAATTCTGTTTCCGATGATAAAAACCCACCTGTTTCCACTGAAAAACCTTTCAGGGGATCGTTTGCAACAGTTTGGAACCATTTCTGAGTAAATTGCAGAACGTCAGAAATTTTGAGGAAATTGTGACCGCGCGGCTTAGGGATTTTTTCAAAAAACGTTGTTCAGACGTCGAGGGCTAATTCTGTTTCCCATGAAATATACCCACCTGTTTCCACCGAAAAAACCTTCAGGGGATTGTATGAAACAGTTTGGCACCATTTCTGAGTGAATTGCAGAACGTCAAAAATTTTGAAGAAATTGTGACCGCGCGGCTTAGGGATTTTTTCAAAAAAAGTTGTTCAGACGTCAAGGGCTAATTCTGTTTCCCATGATAAATACCCACCTGTTTCCACCGAAAAAGCCTTCAGGGGATCGTTTGCAACAGTTTAGCACCATCTTTGAATGAATTGCAGAACGTCAGATTTTTGAAGAAATTGTGACCGCGCAGCTTAGGGATTTTTTCAAAAAAAGTTGTTCAGACGTCGAGCACTAATTCTGTTTCCGATGATAAAAACACACCTGTTTCCACCGAAAAACCTTTCAGGGGATCGTTTGCAACATTTTTGGCACCATTTCTGAGTGAATTGCAGAACGTCAGAAATTTTGAAGAAATTGTGACCGCACGGCTTAGGGATTTTTTCAAAAAAAGTTATTCAGAAGTCGAGGGCTAATTCTGTTTCCGATGATAAATACCCACCTGTTTCCACCGAAAAAGCCTTCAGGGGATCGTTTGCAACAGTTTAGCACCATCTTTGAATGAATTGCAGAACGTCAGATTTTTGAAGAAATTGTGACCGCGCAGCTTAGGGATTTTTTCAAAAAAAGTTGTTCAGACGTCGAGCACTAATTCTGTTTCCGATGATAAAAACACACCTGTTTCCACCGAAAAACCTTTCAGGGGATCGTTTGCAACATTTTGGCACCATTTCTGAGTGAATTGCAGAACGTCAGAAATTTTGAAGAAATTGTGACCGCACGGCTTAGGGATTTTTTCAAAAAAGTTGTTCAGAAGTCGAGGGCTAATTCTGTTTCCGATGATAAATACCCACCTGTTTCCACAGAAAAACCCTTCAGGGGATCGTTTGCAACAGTTTAGCACCATCTTTGAATGAATTGCAGAACGTCAGAATTTTGAAGAAATTGTGACCGCGCGGCTTAGGGATTTTTTTAAAAAACTTGTTCAGACGTTGAGGGCTAATTCTGTTTCCGATGATAAAAACCGACCTATTTCCACCAAAAAACCTTTCAGGGGATCGTTTGCAAGAGTTTAGCACCATCTTTGAATGAATTGCAGAACGTCAGGTTTTTGAAGAAATTGTGACCGCGCGGCTTAGGGATTTTTTCAAAAGAAGTTGTTCAGACGTGGAGCACTAATTCTGTTTCCGATGATAAAAACACACCTGTTTCCACCGAAAAACCTTTCAGGGGATCGTTTGCAACATTTTGGCACCATTTCTGAGTGAATTGCAGAACGTCAGAAATTATGAAGAAATTGTGAGCGCGCGGCTTAGGGATTTTTTCAAAAAAAGTTGTTCAGATGTCGAGGGCTAATTCTGTTTCCGATGATAAATACCCACCTGTTTCCACCGAAAAACCCTTCAGGGGATCGTTTGCAACAGTTTAGCACCATCTTTGAATGAATTGCAGAACGTCAGATTTTTGAAGAAATTGTGACCGCGCGGCTTAGGGATTTTTTCAAAAAAAGTTGTTCAGACGTCGAGGGCTAATTCTGTTTCCCATGATAAATACCCACCTGTTTCCACCGAAAAAGCCTTCAGGGGATCGTTTGCAACAGTTTAGCACCATCTTTGAATGAATTGCAGAACGTCAGATTTTTGAAGAAATTGTGACCGCGCAGCTTAGGGATTTTTTCAAAAAAAGTTGTTCAGACGTTGAGGGCTAATTCTGTTTCCGATGATAAAAAACGACCTGTTTCCACCGAAAAACCTTTTAGGGGATCGTTTGCAACATTTTGGCACCATTTCTGAGTGAATTGCAGAACGTCAGAAATTTTGAAGAAATTGTGACCGCACGGCTTAGGGATTTTTTCAAAAAAAGTTGTTCAGAAGTCGAGGGCTAATTCTGTTTCCGATGATAAATACCCACCTGTTTCCACAGAAAAACCTTTCAGGGGATCGTTTGCAAGAGTTTAGCACCATCTTTGAATGAATTGCAGAACGTCAGGTTTTTGAAGAAATTGTGACCGCGCGGCTTAGGGATTTTTTCAAAAAAAGTTGTTCAGACGTTGAGCACTAATTCTGTTTCCGATGATAAAAACACACCTGTTTCCACCGAAAAACCTTTCAGGGGATCGTTTGCAACATTTTGGCACCATTTCTAAGTGAATTGCAGAACGTCAGAAATTTTGAAGAAATAGTGACCGCGTGGCTTAGGGATTTTTTCAAAAAAAGTTGTTCAGATGTCGAGGGCTAATTCTGTTTCCGATGATAAATACCCACCTGTTTCCACCGAAAAACTCTTCAGGGGATCGTTTGCAACAGTTTAGCACCATCTTTGAATGAATTGCAGAACGTCAGAGTTTTGACGAACTTGTGACCGCGCGGCTTAGGGATTTTTTCAAAAAAAGTTGTTCAGACGTCGAGCGCTATTTCTGTTTCCGATGATAAATACCCACCTGTTTCCACTGAGAAACCTTTCAGGGGATCGTTTGCAACATTTTGGCACCATTTCTGAGTGAATTGCA
Source organism: Podarcis melisellensis (assembly GCF_964234715.1). Taxonomy (NCBI): domain Eukaryota; kingdom Metazoa; phylum Chordata; class Lepidosauria; order Squamata; family Lacertidae; genus Podarcis; species Podarcis melisellensis. The sequence goes on along the minus strand of NW_028113119.1, from coordinate 376,087 downwards.
GAACGTCAGAAATTTTGAAGAAATTATGACCGCGCGGCTTAGGAATTTTTCCAAAAAAAGTTGTTCAGATGTCGAGGTCTAATTCTGTTTCCCATGATAAATTCCAACCTATTTCCACCGAAAAACCCTTCAGGGGATCGTTTGCAACAGTTTGGCACCATTTCTGAGTGAATTGCAAAACGTCAGAAATTTTGAAGAAATTGTGACCGCGCGGCTTAGGGATTTTTTCAAAAAAAGTTGTTCAGACCTCGAGGGCTAATTCTGTTTCCGATGATAAATACCCACCTGTTTCCACCGAAAAACCTTTCAGTGGATCGTTTGCAACAGTTTGGCACCATTTCTGAGTGAATTGCAGAACGTCAGATTTTTGCTGAAATTGTGACCGCGCCGCTTAGGGATTTTTTCTAAAAAAGTTGTTCAGACGTTGAGGGCTAATTCTGTTTCCGATGATAAAAACCAACCTGTTTCCACCGAAAAACCTTTCAGGGGATCGTTTGCACCAGTTTGGCACCATTTCTGAGTGAATTGCAGAACGTCAGAAATTTTGAAGAAATTGTGACCGCGCAGCTAAGGGATTTTTTCAAAAAACGTTGTTCAGACATCAAGGGCTAATTCTGTTTCCCATGATATATACCCACCTGTTTGCACCGAAAAACCCTTCAGGGGATCGTTTGCAACAGTTTAGCACCATCTTTGAATGAATTGCAGAACGTCAGTTTTTTGCTGAAATTGTGACCGCGCGGCTTAGGGATTTTTTCAAAAAAAGTTGTTCAGACGTTGAGGGCTAATTCTGTTTCCGATGATAAAAACCGACCTGTTTCCACCGAAAAACCTTTCAGGGGATCGTTTGCACCAGTTTGGCACCATTTCTGAGTGAATTGCAGAACGTCAGAAATTTTGAAGAAATTGTGACCGCGCGGCTTAGGGATTTTTTCAAAAAAAGTTGTTCAGATGTCGAGGGCTAATTCTGTTTCCGATGATAAATACCCACCTGTTTCCACAGAAAAACCCTTCAGGGGATCGTTTGCAACAGTTTAGCACCATCTTTGAATGAATTGCAGAACGTCAGAATTTTGAAGAAATTGTGACCGCGCGGCTTAGGGATTTTTTCAAAAAAACTTGTTCAGACGTCGAGCGCTAATTCTGTTTCCGATGATAAAAACACACCTGTTTCCACCGAAAAACCTTTCAGGGGATCGTTTGCAAGAGTTTAGCACCATTTCTGAGTGAATTGCAGAAAGTCATATTTTTGCTGAAATTGTGACCGCGCGGCTTAGGGATTTTTTCAAAAAAAGTTGTTCAGACGTCGAGGGCTAATTCTGTTTCCGATGATAAAAACCCACCTGTTTCCACTGAAAAACCTTTCAGGGGATCGTTTGCAACAGTTTGGAACCATTTCTGAGTAAATTGCAGAACGTCAGAAATTTTGAGGAAATTGTGACCGCGCGGCTTAGGGATTTTTTCAAAAAACGTTGTTCAGACGTCGAGGGCTAATTCTGTTTCCCATGAAATATACCCACCTGTTTCCACCGAAAAAACCTTCAGGGGATTGTATGAAACAGTTTGGCACCATTTCTGAGTGAATTGCAGAACGTCAAAAATTTTGAAGAAATTGTGACCGCGCGGCTTAGGGATTTTTTCAAAAAAAGTTGTTCAGACGTCGAGGGCTAATTCTGTTTCCCATGATAAATACCCACCTGTTTCCACCGAAAAAGCCTTCAGGGGATCGTTTGCAACAGTTTAGCACCATCTTTGAATGAATTGCAGAACGTCAGATTTTTGAAGAAATTGTGACCGCGCAGCTTAGGGATTTTTTCAAAAAAAGTTGTTCAGACGTCGAGCACTAATTCTGTTTCCGATGATAAAAACACACCTGTTTCCACCGAAAAACCTTTCAGGGGATCGTTTGCAACATTTTGGCACCATTTATGAGTGAATTGCAGAACGTCAGAAATTTTGAAGAAATTGTGACCGCACGGCTTAGGGATTTTTTCAAAAAAAGTTATTCAGAAGTCGAGGGCTAATTCTGTTTCCGATGATAAATACCCACCTGTTTCCACAGAAAAACCCTTCAGGGGATCGTTTGCAACAGTTTAGCACCATCTTTGAATGAATTGCAGAACGTCAGAATTTTGAAGAAATTGTGACCGCGCGGCTTAGGGATTTTTTTAAAAAACTTGTTCAGACGTTGAGGGCTAATTCTGTTTCCGATGATAAAAACCGACCTGTTTCCACCGAAAAACCCTTCAGGGGATCGTTTGCAACAGTTTGGCACCATTTCTGAGTGAATTGCAAAACGTCAGAAATTTTGAAGAAATTGTGACCGCGCGGCTTAGGGATTTTTTCAAAAAAAGTTGTTCAGACCTCGAGGGCTAATTCTGTTTCCGATGATAAATACCCACCTGTTTCCACCGAAAAACCTTTCAGTGGATCGTTTGCAACAGTTTGGCACCATTTCTGAGTGAATTGCAGAACGTCAGATTTTTGCTGAAATTGTGACCGCGCCGCTTAGGGATTTTTTCAAAAAAAGTTGTTCAGACGTCGAGGGCTAATTCTGTTTCCGATGATAAAAACCCACCTGTTTCCACCGAAAAACCCTTCAGGGGATCGTTTGCAACAGTTTAGCACCATCTTTGAATGAATTGCAGAACGTCAGTTTTTTGCTGAAATTGTGACCGCGCGGCTTAGGGATTTTTTCTAAAAAAGTTGTTCAGACGTTGAGGGCTAATTCTGTTTCCGATGATAAAAACCAACCTGTTTCCACCGAAAAACCTTTCAGGGGATCGTTTGCACCAGTTTGGCACCATTTCTGAGTGAATTGCAGAACGTCAGAAATTTTGAAGAAATTGTGACCGCGCAGCTAAGGGATTTTTTCAAAAAACGTTGTTCAGACATCAAGGGCTAATTCTGTTTCCCATGATATATACCCACCTGTTTGCACCGAAAAACCCTTCAGGGGATCGTTTGCAACAGTTTAGCACCATCTTTGAATGAATTGCAGAACGTCAGTTTTTTGCTGAAATTGTGACCGCGCGGCTTAGGGATTTTTTCAAAAAAAGTTGTTCAGACGTTGAGGGCTAATTCTGTTTCCGATGATAAAAAGCGACCTGTTTCCACCGAAAAACCCTTCAGGGGATCGTTTGCAAGAGTTTAGCACCATTTCTGAGTGAATTGCAGAAAGTCATATTTTTGCTGAAATTGTGACCGCGCGGCTTAGGGATTTTTTCAAAAAAAGTTGTTCAGACGTCGAGGGCTAATTCTGTTTCCGATGATAAAAACCCACCTGTTTCCACTGAAAAACCTTTCAGGGGATCGTTTGCAACAGTTTGGAACCATTTCTGAGTAAATTGCAGAACGTCAGAAATTTTGAGGAAATTGTGACCGCGCGGCTTAGGGATTTTTTCAAAAAACGTTGTTCAGACGTCGAGGGCTAATTCTGTTTCCCATGAAATATACCCACCTGTTTCCACCGAAAAAACCTTCAGGGGATTGTATGAAACAGTTTGGCACCATTTCTGAGTGAATTGCAGAACGTCAAAAATTTTGAAGAAATTGTGACCGCGCGGCTTAGGGATTTTTTCAAAAAAAGTTGTTCAGACGTCAAGGGCTAATTCTGTTTCCCATGATAAATACCCACCTGTTTCCACCGAAAAAGCCTTCAGGGGATCGTTTGCAACAGTTTAGCACCATCTTTGAATGAATTGCAGAACGTCAGATTTTTGAAGAAATTGTGACCGCGCAGCTTAGGGATTTTTTCAAAAAAAGTTGTTCAGACGTCGAGCACTAATTCTGTTTCCGATGATAAAAACACACCTGTTTCCACCGAAAAACCTTTCAGGGGATCGTTTGCAACATTTTTGGCACCATTTCTGAGTGAATTGCAGAACGTCAGAAATTTTGAAGAAATTGTGACCGCACGGCTTAGGGATTTTTTCAAAAAAAGTTATTCAGAAGTCGAGGGCTAATTCTGTTTCCGATGATAAATACCCACCTGTTTCCACAGAAAAACCCTTCAGGGGATCGTTTGCAACAGTTTAGCACCATCTTTGAATGAATTGCAGAACGTCAGAAATTTTGAAGAAATTGTGACCGCGCGGCTTAGGGATTGTTTCAAGAAAAGTTGTTCAGACGTTGAGCGCTAATTCTGTTTCCGATGATAAAAACCCACCTGCTTCCACCAAAAAACCTTTCAGGGGATTGTTTACAACATTTTGGCACCATTTCTGAGTGAATTGCAGAACGTCAGAAATTTTGAAGAAATTGTGACCGCACGGCTTAGGGATTTTTTCAAAAAAAGTTGTTCAGAAGTCGAGGGCTAATTCTGTTTCCGATGATAAATACCCACCTGTTTCCACAGAAAAACCCTTCAGGGGATCGTTTGCAACAGTTTAGCACCATCTTTGAATGAATTGCAGAACGTCAGAATTTTGAAGAAATTGTGACCGCGCGGCTTAGGGATTTTTTAAAAAAACTTGTTCAGACGTTGAGGGCTAATTCTGTTTCCGATGATAAATACCCACCTGTTTCCACCAAAAAAGCCTTCAGGGGATCATTTGCAACAGTTTAGCACCATCTTTGAATGAATTGCAGAACGTCAGATTTTTGCTGAAATTGTGACCGCGCGGCTTAGGGATTTTTTCAAAAAAAGTTGTTCAGACGTCGAGGGCTAATTCTGTTTCCCATGATAAATACCCACCTGTTTCCACCGAAAAAGCCTTCAGGGGATCGTTTGCAACAGTTTGGCACCATCTTTGAATGAATTGCAGAACGTCAGATTTTTGCTGAAATTGTGACCGCGCGGCTTAGGGATTTTTTCAAAAAAAGTTGTTCAGACGTCGAGGGCTAATTCTGTTTCCGATGATAAATACCCACCTGTCTCCACCGAAAAACCTTTCAGGGGATCGTTTGCAACATTTTGGCACCATTTCTGAGTGAATTGCAGAACGTCAGAAATTATGAAGAAATTGTGAGCGCGCGGCTTAGGGATTTTTTCAAAAAAAGTTGTTCAGATGTCGAGGGCTAATTCTGTTTCCGATGATAAATACCCACCTGTTTCCACCGAAAAACCCTTCAGGGGATCGTTTGCAACAGTTTAGCACCATCTTTGAATGAATTGCAGAACGTCAGATTTTTGAAGAAATTGTGACCGCGCGGCTTAGGGATTTTTTCAAAAAAAGTTGTTCAGACGTCGAGGGCTAATTCTGTTTCCCATGATAAATACCCACCTGTTTCCACCGAAAAAGCCTTCAGGGGATCGTTTGCAACAGTTTAGCACCATCTTTGAATGAATTGCAGAACGTCAGATTTTTGAAGAAATTGTGACCGCGCAGCTTAGGGATTTTTTCAAAAAAAGTTGTTCAGACGTTGAGGGCTAATTCTGTTTCCGATGATAAAAAACGACCTGTTTCCACCGAAAAACCTTTTAGGGGATCGTTTGCAACATTTTGGCACCATTTCTGAGTGAATTGCAGAACGTCAGAAATTTTGAAGAAATTGTGACCGCACGGCTTAGGGATTTTTTCAAAAAAAGTTGTTCAGAAGTCGAGGGCTAATTCTGTTTCCGATGATAAATACCCACCTGTTTCCACAGAAAAACCTTTCAGGGGATCGTTTGCAAGAGTTTAGCACCATCTTTGAATGAATTGCAGAACGTCAGGTTTTTGAAGAAATTGTGACCGCGCGGCTTAGGGATTTTTTCAAAAAAAGTTGTTCAGACGTTGAGCACTAATTCTGTTTCCGATGATAAAAACACACCTGTTTCCACCGAAAAACCTTTCAGGGGATCGTTTGCAACATTTTGGCACCATTTCTAAGTGAATTGCAGAACGTCAGAAATTTTGAAGAAATAGTGACCGCGTGGCTTAGTGATTTTTTCAAAAAAAGTTGTTCAGATGTCGAGGGCTAATTCTGTTTCCGATGATAAATACCCACCTGTTTCCACCGAAAAACTCTTCAGGGGATCGTTTGCAACAGTTTAGCACCATCTTTGAATGAATTGCAGAACGTCAGAGTTTTGACGAACTTGTGACCGCGCGGCTTAGTGATTTTTTCAAAAAAAGTTGTTCAGACGTCGAGCGCTATTTCTGTTTCCGATGATAAATACCCACCTGTTTCCACTGAGAAACCTTTCAGGGGATCGTTTGCAACATTTTGGCACCATTTCTGAGTGAATTGCAGAACGTCAGAAATTTTGAAGAAATTATGACCGCGCGTCTTAGGAATTTTTCCAAAAAAAGTTGTTCAGATGTCGAGGTCTAATTCTGTTTCCCATGATAAATTCCAACCTATTTCCACCGAAAAACCCTTCAGGGGATCGTTTGCAACAGTTTAGCACCATCTTTGAATGAATTGCAGAACGTCAGATTTTTGAAGAAATTGTGACCGCGCGGCTTAGGGATTTTTTCAAAAAAAGTTGTTCAGACCTCGAGGGCTAATTCTGTTTCCGATGATAAATACCCACCTGTTTCCATCGAAAAACCTTTCAGTGGATCGTTTGCAACAGTTTGGCACCATTTCTGAGTGAATTGCAGAACGTCAGATTTTTGCTGAAATTGTGACCGCGCCGCTTAGGGATTTTTTCTAAAAAAGTTGTTCAGACGTTGAGGGCTAATTCTGTTTCCGATGATAAAAACCAACCTGTTTCCACCGAAAAACCTTTCAGGGGATCGTTTGCACCAGTTTGGCACCATTTCTGAGTGAATTGCAGAACGTCAGAAATTTTGAAGAAATTGTGACCGCGCAGCTAAGGGATTTTTTCAAAAAACGTTGTTCAGACATCAAGGGCTAATTCTGTTTCCCATGATATATACCCACCTGTTTGCACCGAAAAACCCTTCAGGGGATCGTTTGCAACAGTTTAGCACCATCTTTGAATGAATTGCAGAACGTCAGTTTTTTGCTGAAATTGTGACCGCGCGGCTTAGGGATTTTTTCAAAAAAAGTTGTTCAGACGTTGAGGGCTAATTCTGTTTCCGATGATAAAAACCGACCTGTTTCCACCGAAAAACCCTTCAGGGGATCGTTTGCAACAGTTTGGCACCATTTCTGAGTGAATTGCAAAACGTCAGAAATTTTGAAGAAATTGTGACCGCGCGGCTTAGGGATTTTTTCAAAAAAAGTTGTTCAGACCTCGAGGGCTAATTCTGTTTCCGATGATAAATACCCACCTGTTTCCACCGAAAAACCTTTCAGTGGATCGTTTGCAACAGTTTGGCACCATTTCTGAGTGAATTGCAGAACGTCAGATTTTTGCTGAAATTGTGACCGCGCCGCTTAGGGATTTTTTCAAAAAAAGTTGTTCAGACGTCGAGGGCTAATTCTGTTTCCGATGATAAAAACCCACCTGTTTCCACCGAAAAACCCTTCAGGGGATCGTTTGCAACAGTTTAGCACCATCTTTGAATGAATTGCAGAACGTCAGTTTTTTGCTGAAATTGTGACCGCGCGGCTTAGGGATTTTTTCTAAAAAAGTTGTTCAGACGTTGAGGGCTAATTCTGTTTCCGATGATAAAAACCAACCTGTTTCCACCGAAAAACCTTTCAGGGGATCGTTTGCACCAGTTTGGCACCATTTCTGAGTGAATTGCAGAACGTCAGAAATTTTGAAGAAATTGTGACCGCGCAGCTAAGGGATTTTTTCAAAAAACGTTGTTCAGACATCAAGGGCTAATTCTGTTTCCCATGATATATACCCACCTGTTTGCACCGAAAAACCCTTCAGGGGATCGTTTGCAACAGTTTAGCACCATCTTTGAATGAATTGCAGAACGTCAGTTTTTTGCTGAAATTGTGACCGCGCGGCTTAGGGATTTTTTCAAAAAAAGTTGTTCAGACGTTGAGGGCTAATTCTGTTTCCGATGATAAAAAGCGACCTGTTTCCACCGAAAAACCCTTCAGGGGATCGTTTGCAAGAGTTTAGCACCATTTCTGAGTGAATTGCAGAAAGTCATATTTTTGCTGAAATTGTGACCGCGCGGCTTAGGGATTTTTTCAAAAAAAGTTGTTCAGACGTCGAGGGATAATTCTGTTTCCGATGATAAAAACCCACCTGTTTCCACTGAAAAACCTTTCAGGGGATCGTTTGCAACAGTTTGGAACCATTTCTGAGTAAATTGCAGAACGTCAGAAATTTTGAGGAAATTGTGACCGCGCGGCTTAGGGATTTTTTCAAAAAACGTTGTTCAGACGTCGAGGGCTAATTCTGTTTCCCATGAAATATACCCACCTGTTTCCACCGAAAAAACCTTCAGGGGATTGTATGAAACAGTTTGGCACCATTTCTGAGTGAATTGCAGAACGTCAAAAATTTTGAAGAAATTGTGACCGCGCGGCTTAGGGATTTTTTCAAAAAAAGTTGTTCAGACGTCAAGGGCTAATTCTGTTTCCCATGATAAATACCCACCTGTTTCCACCGAAAAAGCCTTCAGGGGATCGTTTGCAACAGTTTAGCACCATCTTTGAATGAATTGCAGAACGTCAGATTTTTGAAGAAATTGTGACCGCGCAGCTTAGGGATTTTTTCAAAAAAAGTTGTTCAGACGTCGAGCACTAATTCTGTTTCCGATGATAAAAACACACCTGTTTCCACCGAAAAACCTTTCAGGGGATCGTTTGCAACATTTTTGGCACCATTTCTGAGTGAATTGCAGAACGTCAGAAATTTTGAAGAAATTGTGACCGCACGGCTTAGGGATTTTTTCAAAAAAAGTTATTCAGAAGTCGAGGGCTAATTCTGTTTCCGATGATAAATACCCACCTGTTTCCACAGAAAAACCCTTCAGGGGATCGTTTGCAACAGTTTAGCACCATCTTTGAATGAATTGCAGAACGTCAGAAATTTTGAAGAAATTGTGACCGCGCGGCTTAGGGATTGTTTCAAGAAAAGTTGTTCAGACGTTGAGCGCTAATTCTGTTTCCGATGATAAAAACCCACCTGCTTCCACCAAAAAACCTTTCAGGGGATTGTTTACAACATTTTGGCACCATTTCTGAGTGAATTGCAGAACGTCAGAAATTTTGAAGAAATTGTGACCGCACGGCTTAGGGATTTTTTCAAAAAAAGTTGTTCAGAAGTCGAGGGCTAATTCTGTTTCCGATGATAAATACCCACCTGTTTCCACAGAAAAACCCTTCAGGGGATCGTTTGCAACAGTTTAGCACCATCTTTGAATGAATTGCAGAACGTCAGAATTTTGAAGAAATTGTGACCGCGCGGCTTAGGGATTTTTTAAAAAAACTTGTTCAGACGTTGAGGGCTAATTCTGTTTCCGATGATAAATACCCACCTGTTTCCACCAAAAAAGCCTTCAGGGGATCATTTGCAACAGTTTAGCACCATCTTTGAATGAATTGCAGAACGTCAGATTTTTGCTGAAATTGTGACCGCGCGGCTTAGGGATTTTTTCAAAAAAAGTTGTTCAGACGTCGAGGGCTAATTCTGTTTCCCATGATAAATACCCACCTGTTTCCACCGAAAAAGCCTTCAGGGGATCGTTTGCAACAGTTTGGCACCATCTTTGAATGAATTGCAGAACGTCAGATTTTTGCTGAAATTGTGACCGCGCGGCTTAGGGATTTTTTCAAAAAAAGTTCTTCAGACGTCGAGGGCTAATTCTGTTTCCGATGATAAATACCCACCTGTCTCCACCGAAAAACCTTTCAGGGGATCGTTTGCAACATTTTGGCACCATTTCTGAGTGAATTGCAGAACGTCAGAAATTATGAAGAAATTGTGAGCGCGCGGCTTAGGGATTTTTTCAAAAAAAGTTGTTCAGATGTCGAGGGCTAATTCTGTTTCCGATGATAAATACCCACCTGTTTCCACCGAAAAACCCTTCAGGGGATCGTTTGCAACAGTTTAGCACCATCTTTGAATGAATTGCAGAACGTCAGATTTTTGAAGAAATTGTGACCGCGCGGCTTAGGGATTTTTTCAAAAAAAGTTGTTCAGACGTCGAGGGCTAATTCTGTTTCCCATGATAAATACCCACCTGTTTCCACCGAAAAAGCCTTCAGGGGATCGTTTGCAACAGTTTAGCACCATCTTTGAATGAATTGCAGAACGTCAGATTTTTGAAGAAATTGTGACCGCGCAGCTTAGGGATTTTTTCAAAAAAAGTTGTTCAGACGTTGAGGGCTAATTCTGTTTCCGATGATAAAAAACGACCTGTTTCCACCGAAAAACCTTTTAGGGGATCGTTTGCAACATTTTGGCACCATTTCTGAGTGAATTGCAGAACGTCAGAAATTTTGAAGAAATTGTGACCGCACGGCTTAGGGATTTTTTCAAAAAAAGTTGTTCAGAAGTCGAGGGCTAATTCTGTTTCCGATGATAAATACCCACCTGTTTCCACAGAAAAACCTTTCAGGGGATCGTTTGCAAGAGTTTAGCACCATCTTTGAATGAATTGCAGAACGTCAGGTTTTTGAAGAAATTGTGACCGCGCGGCTTAGGGATTTTTTCAAAAAAAGTTGTTCAGACGTTGAGCACTAATTCTGTTTCCGATGATAAAAACACACCTGTTTCCACCGAAAAACCTTTCAGGGGATCGTTTGCAACATTTTGGCACCATTTCTAAGTGAATTGCAGAACGTCAGAAATTTTGAAGAAATAGTGACCGCGTGGCTTAGTGATTTTTTCAAAAAAAGTTGTTCAGATGTCGAGGGCTAATTCTGTTTCCGATGATAAATACCCACCTGTTTCCACCGAAAAACTCTTCAGGGGATCGTTTGCAACAGTTTAGCACCATCTTTGAATGAATTGCAGAACGTCAGAGTTTTGACGAACTTGTGACCGCGCGGCTTAGTGATTTTTTCAAAAAAAGTTGTTCAGACGTCGAGCGCTATTTCTGTTTCCGATGATAAATACCCACCTGTTTCCACTGAGAAACCTTTCAGGGGATCGTTTGCAACATTTTGGCACCATTTCTGAGTGAATTGCAGAACGTCAGAAATTTTGAAGAAATTATGACCGCGCGTCTTAGGAATTTTTCCAAAAAAAGTTGTTCAGATGTCGAGGTCTAATTCTGTTTCCCATGATAAATTCCAACCTATTTCCACCGAAAAACCCTTCAGGGGATCGTTTGCAACAGTTTAGCACCATCTTTGAATGAATTGCAGAACGTCAGATTTTTGAAGAAATTGTGACCGCGCGGCTTAGGGATTTTTTCAAAAAAAGTTGTTCAGACCTCGAGGGCTAATTCTGTTTCCGATGATAAATACCCACCTGTTTCCATCGAAAAACCTTTCAGTGGATCGTTTGCAACAGTTTGGCACCATTTCTGAGTGAATTGCAGAACGTCAGATTTTTGCTGAAATTGTGACCGCGCCGCTTAGGGATTTTTTCTAAAAAAGTTGTTCAGACGTTGAGGGCTAATTCTGTTTCCGATGATAAAAACCAACCTGTTTCCACCGAAAAACCTTTCAGGGGATCGTTTGCACCAGTTTGGCACCATTTCTGAGTGAATTGCAGAACGTCAGAAATTTTGAAGAAATTGTGACCGCGCAGCTAAGGGATTTTTTCAAAAAACGTTGTTCAGACATCAAGGGCTAATTCTGTTTCCCATGATATATACCCACCTGTTTGCACCGAAAAACCCTTCAGGGGATCGTTTGCAACAGTTTAGCACCATCTTTGAATGAATTGCAGAACGTCAGTTTTTTGCTGAAATTGTGACCGCGCGGCTTAGGGATTTTTTCAAAAAAAGTTGTTCAGACGTTGAGGGCTAATTCTGTTTCCGATGATAAAAACCGACCTGTTTCCACCGAAAAACCTTTCAGGGGATCGTTTGCACCAGTTTGGCACCATTTCTGAGTGAATTGCAGAACGTCAGAAATTTTGAAGAAATTGTGACCGCGCGGCTTAGGGATTTTTTCAAAAAAAGTTGTTCAGATGTCGAGGGCTAATTCTGTTTCCGATGATAAATACCCACCTGTTTCCACAGAAAAACCCTTCAGGGGATCGTTTGCAACAGTTTAGCACCATCTTTGAATGAATTGCAGAACGTCAGAATTTTGAAGAAATTGTGACCGCGCGGCTTAGGGATTTTTTCAAAAAAACTTGTTCAGACGTCGAGCGCTAATTCTGTTTCCGATGATAAAAACACACCTGTTTCCACCGAAAAACCTTTCAGGGGATCGTTTGCAAGAGTTTAGCACCATTTCTGAGTGAATTGCAGAAAGTCATATTTTTGCTGAAATTGTGACCGCGCGGCTTAGGGATTTTTTCAAAAAAAGTTGTTCAGACGTCGAGGGCTAATTCTGTTTCCGATGATAAAAACCCACCTGTTTCCACTGAAAAACCTTTCAGGGGATCGTTTGCAACAGTTTGGAACCATTTCTGAGTAAATTGCAGAACGTCAGAAATTTTGAGGAAATTGTGACCGCGCGGCTTAGGGATTTTTTCAAAAAACGTTGTTCAGACGTCGAGGGCTAATTCTGTTTCCCATGAAATATACCCACCTGTTTCCACCGAAAAAACCTTCAGGGGATTGTATGAAACAGTTTGGCACCATTTCTGAGTGAATTGCAGAACGTCAAAAATTTTGAAGAAATTGTGACCGCGCGGCTTAGGGATTTTTTCAAAAAAAGTTGTTCAGACGTCGAGGGCTAATTCTGTTTCCCATGATAAATACCCACCTGTTTCCACCGAAAAAGCCTTCAGGGGATCGTTTGCAACAGTTTAGCACCATCTTTGAATGAATTGCAGAACGTCAGATTTTTGAAGAAATTGTGACCGCGCAGCTTAGGGATTTTTTCAAAAAAAGTTGTTCAGACGTCGAGCACTAATTCTGTTTCCGATGATAAAAACACACCTGTTTCCACCGAAAAACCTTTCAGGGGATCGTTTGCAACATTTTGGCACCATTTATGAGTGAATTGCAGAACGTCAGAAATTTTGAAGAAATTGTGACCGCACGGCTTAGGGATTTTTTCAAAAAAAGTTATTCAGAAGTCGAGGGCTAATTCTGTTTCCGATGATAAATACCCACCTGTTTCCACAGAAAAACCCTTCAGGGGATCGTTTGCAACAGTTTAGCACCATCTTTGAATGAATTGCAGAACGTCAGAATTTTGAAGAAATTGTGACCGCGCGGCTTAGGGATTTTTTAAAAAAACTTGTTCAGACGTTGAGGGCTAATTCTGTTTCCGATGATAAAAACCGACCTGTTTCCACCGAAAAACCCTTCAGGGGATCGTTTGCAACAGTTTGGCACCATTTCTGAGTGAATTGCAAAACGTCAGAAATTTTGAAGAAATTGTGACCGCGCGGCTTAGGGATTTTTTCAAAAAAAGTTGTTCAGACCTCGAGGGCTAATTCTGTTTCCGATGATAAATACCCACCTGTTTCCACCGAAAAACCTTTCAGTGGATCGTTTGCAACAGTTTGGCACCATTTCTGAGTGAATTGCAGAACGTCAGATTTTTGCTGAAATTGTGACCGCGCGGCTTAGGGATTTTTTCAAAAAAAGTTATTCAGAAGTCGAGGGCTAATTCTGTTTCCGATGATAAATACCCACCTGTTTCCACAGAAAAACCCTTCAGGGGATCGTTTGCAACAGTTTAGCACCATCTTTGAATGAATTGCAGAACGTCAGAATTTTGAAGAAATTGTGACCGCGCGGCTTAGGGATTTTTTAAAAAAACTTGTTCAGACGTTGAGGGCTAATTCTGTTTCCGATGATAAATACCCACCTGTTTCCACCAAAAAAGCCTTCAGGGGATCATTTGCAACAGTTTAGCACCATCTTTGAATGAATTGCAGAACGTCAGATTTTTGCTGAAATTGTGACCGCGCGGCTTAGGGATTTTTTCAAAAAAAGTTGTTCAGACGTCGAGGGCTAATTCTGTTTCCCATGATAAATACCCACCTGTTTCCACCGAAAAAGCCTTCAGGGGATCGTTTGCAACAGTTTGGCACCATCTTTGAATGAATTGCAGAACGTCAGATTTTTGCTGAAATTGTGACCGCGCGGCTTAGGGATTTTTTCAAAAAAAGTTCTTCAGACGTCGAGGGCTAATTCTGTTTCCGATGATAAATACCCACCTGTCTCCACCGAAAAACCTTTCAGGGGATCGTTTGCAACATTTTGGCACCATTTCTGAGTGAATTGCAGAACGTCAGAAATTATGAAGAAATTGTGAGCGCGCGGCTTAGGGATTTTTTCAAAAAAAGTTGTTCAGATGTCGAGGGCTAATTCTGTTTCCGATGATAAATACCCACCTGTTTCCACCGAAAAACCCTTCAGGGGATCGTTTGCAACAGTTTAGCACCATCTTTGAATGAATTGCAGAACGTCAGATTTTTGAAGAAATTGTGACCGCGCGGCTTAGGGATTTTTTCAAAAAAAGTTGTTCAGACGTCGAGGGCTAATTCTGTTTCCCATGATAAATACCCACCTGTTTCCACCGAAAAAGCCTTCAGGGGATCGTTTGCAACAGTTTAGCACCATCTTTGAATGAATTGCAGAACGTCAGATTTTTGAAGAAATTGTGACCGCGCAGCTTAGGGATTTTTTCAAAAAAAGTTGTTCAGACGTTGAGGGCTAATTCTGTTTCCGATGATAAAAAACGACCTGTTTCCACCGAAAAACCTTTTAGGGGATCGTTTGCAACATTTTGGCACCATTTCTGAGTGAATTGCAGAACGTCAGAAATTTTGAAGAAATTGTGACCGCACGGCTTAGGGATTTTTTCAAAAAAAGTTGTTCAGAAGTCGAGGGCTAATTCTGTTTCCGATGATAAATACCCACCTGTTTCCACAGAAAAACCTTTCAGGGGATCGTTTGCAAGAGTTTAGCACCATCTTTGAATGAATTGCAGAACGTCAGGTTTTTGAAGAAATTGTGACCGCGCGGCTTAGGGATTTTTTCAAAAAAAGTTGTTCAGACGTTGAGCACTAATTCTGTTTCCGATGATAAAAACACACCTGTTTCCACCGAAAAACCTTTCAGGGGATCGTTTGCAACATTTTGGCACCATTTCTAAGTGAATTGCAGAACGTCAGAAATTTTGAAGAAATAGTGACCGCGTGGCTTAGTGATTTTTTCAAAAAAAGTTGTTCAGATGTCGAGGGCTAATTCTGTTTCCGATGATAAATACCCACCTGTTTCCACCGAAAAACTCTTCAGGGGATCGTTTGCAACAGTTTAGCACCATCTTTGAATGAATTGCAGAACGTCAGAGTTTTGACGAACTTGTGACCGCGCGGCTTAGTGATTTTTTCAAAAAAAGTTGTTCAGACGTCGAGCGCTATTTCTGTTTCCGATGATAAATACCCACCTGTTTCCACTGAGAAACCTTTCAGGGGATCGTTTGCAACATTTTGGCACCATTTCTGAGTGAATTGCAGAACGTCAGAAATTTTGAAGAAATTATGACCGCGCGTCTTAGGAATTTTTCCAAAAAAAGTTGTTCAGATGTCGAGGTCTAATTCTGTTTCCCATGATAAATTCCAACCTATTTCCACCGAAAAACCCTTCAGGGGATCGTTTGCAACAGTTTAGCACCATCTTTGAATGAATTGCAGAACGTCAGATTTTTGAAGAAATTGTGACCGCGCGGCTTAGGGATTTTTTCAAAAAAAGTTGTTCAGACCTCGAGGGCTAATTCTGTTTCCGATGATAAATACCCACCTGTTTCCATCGAAAAACCTTTCAGTGGATCGTTTGCAACAGTTTGGCACCATTTCTGAGTGAATTGCAGAACGTCAGATTTTTGCTGAAATTGTGACCGCGCCGCTTAGGGATTTTTTCTAAAAAAGTTGTTCAGACGTTGAGGGCTAATTCTGTTTCCGATGATAAAAACCAACCTGTTTCCACCGAAAAACCTTTCAGGGGATCGTTTGCACCAGTTTGGCACCATTTCTGAGTGAATTGCAGAACGTCAGAAATTTTGAAGAAATTGTGACCGCGCAGCTAAGGGATTTTTTCAAAAAACGTTGTTCAGACATCAAGGGCTAATTCTGTTTCCCATGATATATACCCACCTGTTTGCACCGAAAAACCCTTCAGGGGATCGTTTGCAACAGTTTAGCACCATCTTTGAATGAATTGCAGAACGTCAGTTTTTTGCTGAAATTGTGACCGCGCGGCTTAGGGATTTTTTCAAAAAAAGTTGTTCAGACGTTGAGGGCTAATTCTGTTTCCGATGATAAAAACCGACCTGTTTCCACCGAAAAACCTTTCAGGGGATCGTTTGCACCAGTTTGGCACCATTTCTGAGTGAATTGCAGAACGTCAGAAATTTTGAAGAAATTGTGACCGCGCGGCTTAGGGATTTTTTCAAAAAAAGTTGTTCAGATGTCGAGGGCTAATTCTGTTTCCGATGATAAATACCCACCTGTTTCCACAGAAAAACCCTTCAGGGGATCGTTTGCAACAGTTTAGCACCATCTTTGAATGAATTGCAGAACGTCAGAATTTTGAAGAAATTGTGACCGCGCGGCTTAGGGATTTTTTCAAAAAAACTTGTTCAGACGTCGAGCGCTAATTCTGTTTCCGATGATAAAAACACACCTGTTTCCACCGAAAAACCTTTCAGGGGATCGTTTGCAAGAGTTTAGCACCATTTCTGAGTGAATTGCAGAAAGTCATATTTTTGCTGAAATTGTGACCGCGCGGCTTAGGGATTTTTTCAAAAAAAGTTGTTCAGACGTCGAGGGCTAATTCTGTTTCCGATGATAAAAACCCACCTGTTTCCACTGAAAAACCTTTCAGGGGATCGTTTGCAACAGTTTGGAACCATTTCTGAGTAAATTGCAGAACGTCAGAAATTTTGAGGAAATTGTGACCGCGCGGCTTAGGGATTTTTTCAAAAAACGTTGTTCAGACGTCGAGGGCTAATTCTGTTTCCCATGAAATATACCCACCTGTTTCCACCGAAAAAACCTTCAGGGGATTGTATGAAACAGTTTGGCACCATTTCTGAGTGAATTGCAGAACGTCAAAAATTTTGAAGAAATTGTGACCGCGCGGCTTAGGGATTTTTTCAAAAAAAGTTGTTCAGACGTCGAGGGCTAATTCTGTTTCCCATGATAAATACCCACCTGTTTCCACCGAAAAAGCCTTCAGGGGATCGTTTGCAACAGTTTAGCACCATCTTTGAATGAATTGCAGAACGTCAGATTTTTGAAGAAATTGTGACCGCGCAGCTTAGGGATTTTTTCAAAAAAAGTTGTTCAGACGTCGAGCACTAATTCTGTTTCCGATGATAAAAACACACCTGTTTCCACCGAAAAACCTTTCAGGGGATCGTTTGCAACATTTTGGCACCATTTATGAGTGAATTGCAGAACGTCAGAAATTTTGAAGAAATTGTGACCGCACGGCTTAGGGATTTTTTCAAAAAAAGTTATTCAGAAGTCGAGGGCTAATTCTGTTTCCGATGATAAATACCCACCTGTTTCCACAGAAAAACCCTTCAGGGGATCGTTTGCAACAGTTTAGCACCATCTTTGAATGAATTGCAGAACGTCAGAATTTTGAAGAAATTGTGACCGCGCGGCTTAGGGATTTTTTAAAAAAACTTGTTCAGACGTTGAGGGCTAATTCTGTTTCCGATGATAAAAACCGACCTGTTTCCACCGAAAAACCCTTCAGGGGATCGTTTGCAACAGTTTGGCACCATTTCTGAGTGAATTGCAAAACGTCAGAAATTTTGAAGAAATTGTGACCGCGCGGCTTAGGGATTTTTTCAAAAAAAGTTGTTCAGACCTCGAGGGCTAATTCTGTTTCCGATGATAAATACCCACCTGTTTCCACCGAAAAACCTTTCAGTGGATCGTTTGCAACAGTTTGGCACCATTTCTGAGTGAATTGCAGAACGTCAGATTTTTGCTGAAATTGTGACCGCGCCGCTTAGGGATTTTTTCAAAAAAAGTTGTTCAGACGTCGAGGGCTAATTCTGTTTCCGATGATAAATACCCACCTGTTTCCACCGAAAAACCCTTCAGGGGATCGTTTGCAACAGTTTAGCACCATCTTTGAATGAATTGCAGAACGTCAGTTTTTTGCTGAAATTGTGACCGCGCGGCTTAGGGATTTTTTCTAAAAAAGTTGTTCAGACGTTGAGGGCTAATTCTGTTTCCGATGATAAAAACCAACCTGTTTCCACCGAAAAACCTTTCAGGGGATCGTTTGCACCAGTTTGGCACCATTTCTGAGTGAATTGCAGAACGTCAGAAATTTTGAAGAAATTGTGACCGCGCAGCTAAGGGATTTTTTCAAAAAACGTTGTTCAGACATCAAGGGCTAATTCTGTTTCCCATGATATATACCCACCTGTTTGCACCGAAAAACCCTTCAGGGGATCGTTTGCAACAGTTTAGCACCATCTTTGAATGAATTGCAGAACGTCAGTTTTTTGCTGAAATTGTGACCGCGCGGCTTAGGGATTTTTTCAAAAAAAGTTGTTCAGACGTTGAGGGCTAATTCTGTTTCCGATGATAAAAAGCGACCTGTTTCCACCGAAAAACCCTTCAGGGGATCGTTTGCAAGAGTTTAGCACCATTTCTGAGTGAATTGCAGAAAGTCATATTTTTGCTGAAATTGTGACCGCGCGGCTTAGGGATTTTTTCAAAAAAAGTTGTTCAGACGTCGAGGGCTAATTCTGTTTCCGATGATAAAAACCCACCTGTTTCCACTGAAAAACCTTTCAGGGGATCGTTTGCAACAGTTTGGAACCATTTCTGAGTAAATTGCAGAACGTCAGAAATTTTGAGGAAATTGTGACCGCGCGGCTTAGGGATTTTTTCAAAAAACGTTGTTCAGACGTCGAGGGCTAATTCTGTTTCCCATGAAATATACCCACCTGTTTCCACCGAAAAAACCTTCAGGGGATTGTATGAAACAGTTTGGCACCATTTCTGAGTGAATTGCAGAACGTCAAAAATTTTGAAGAAATTGTGACCGCGCGGCTTAGGGATTTTTTCAAAAAAAGTTGTTCAGACGTCGAGGGCTAATTCTGTTTCCCATGATAAATACCCACCTGTTTCCACCGAAAAAGCCTTCAGGGGATCGTTTGCAACAGTTTAGCACCATCTTTGAATGAATTGCAGAACGTCAGATTTTTGAAGAAATTGTGACCGCGCAGCTTAGGGATTTTTTCAAAAAAAGTTGTTCAGACGTCGAGCACTAATTCTGTTTCCGATGATAAAAACACACCTGTTTCCACCGAAAAACCTTTCAGGGGATCGTTTGCAACATTTTTGGCACCATTTCTGAGTGAATTGCAGAACGTCAGAAATTTTGAAGAAATTGTGACCGCACGGCTTAGGGATTTTTTCAAAAAAAGTTATTCAGAAGTCGAGGGCTAATTCTGTTTCCGATGATAAATACCCACCTGTTTCCACAGAAAAACCCTTCAGGGGATCGTTTGCAACAGTTTAGCACCATCTTTGAATGAATTGCAGAACGTCAGAAATTTTGAAGAAATTGTGACCGCGCGGCTTAGGGATTGTTTCAAGAAAAGTTGTTCAGACGTTGAGCGCTAATTCTGTTTCCGATGATAAAAACCCACCTGCTTCCACCAAAAAACCTTTCAGGGGATTGTTTGCAACATTTTGGCACCATTTCTGAGTGAATTGCAGAACGTCAGAAATTTTGAAGAAATTGTGACCGCACGGCTTAGGGATTTTTTCAAAAAAAGTTGTTCAGAAGTCGAGGGCTAATTCTGTTTCCGATGATAAATACCCACCTGTTTCCACAGAAAAACCCTTCAGGGGATCGTTTGCAACAGTTTAGCACCATCTTTGAATGAATTGCAGAACGTCAGAATTTTGAAGAAATTGTGACCGCGCGGCTTAGGGATTTTTTAAAAAAACTTGTTCAGACGTTGAGGGCTAATTCTGTTTCCGATGATAAAAACCGACCTGTTTCCACCGAAAAACCTTTCAGGGGATCGTTTGCAAGAGTTTAGCACCATCTTTGAATGAATTGCAGAACGTCAGATTTTTGAAGAAATTGTGACCGCGCGGCTTAGGGATTTTTTCAAAAAAAGTTGTTCAGACGTTGAGCACTAATTCTGTTTCCGATGATAAAAACACACCTGTTTCCACCGAAAAACCTTTCAGGGGATCGTTTGCAACATTTTGGCACCATTTCTGAGTGAATTGCAGAACGTCAGAAATTTTGAAGAAATTGTGACCGCGCGGCTTAGGGATTTTTTCAAAAAAAGTTGTTCAGACGTCGAGGGCTATTTCTGTTTCCCATGATATATACCCACCTGTTTCAACCGAAAAACCCTTCAGGGGATCGTTTGCAACAGTTTGGCACCATTTCTGAGTGAATTGCAGAACGTCAGAAATTTTGAAGAAATTGTGACCGCGCGGCTTAGGGATTTTTTCAAAAAAACTTGTTCAGACGTCGAGCGCTAATTCTGTTTCCGATGATAAAAACACACCTGTTTCCACCGAAAAACCTTTCAGGGGATCGTTTGCAAGAGTTTAGCACCATTTCTGAGTGAATTGCAGAACGTCAGATTTTTGCTGAAATTGTGACCGCGCGGCTTAGGGATTTTTTCAAAAAAGGTTCTTCAGGCATCAAGGGCTAATTCTGTTTCCGATGATAAATACCCACCTGTTTCCACCGAAAAACCCTTCAGGGGATCGTTTGTAACAGTTTAGCACCATTTTTGAATGAATTGCAGAACGTCAGTTTTTTGCTGAAATTGTGACCGCGCGGCTTAGGGATTTTTTCTAAAAAAGTTGTTCAGACGTTGAGGGCTAATTCTGTTTCCGATGATAAAAACCGACCTGTTTCCACCGAAAAACCTTTCAGGGGATCGTTTGCACCAGTTTGGCACCATTTCTGAGTGAATTGCAGAACGTCAGAAATTTTGAAGAAATTGTGACCGCGCAGCTAAGGGATTTTTTCAAAAAAAGTTGTTCAGACATCAAGGGCTAATTCTGTTTCCCATGATATATACCCACCTGTTTGCACCGAAAAACCCTTCAGGGGATCGTTTGCAACAGTTTAGCACCATCTTTGAATGAATTGCAGAACGTCAGTTTTTTGCTGAAATTGTGACCGCGCGGCTTAGGGATTTTTTCAAAAAAAGTTGTTCAGACGTTGAGGGCTAATTCTGTTTCCGATGATAAATACCCACCTGTTTCCACAGAAAAACCCTTCAGGGGATCGTTTGCAACAGTTTAGCACCATCTTTGAATGAATTGCAGAACGTCAGAATTTTGAAGAAATTGTGACCGCGCGGCTTAGGGATTTTTTCAAAAAAACTTGTTCAGACGTCGAGCGCTAATTCTGTTTCCGATGACAAAAACACACCTGTTTCCACCGAAAAACCTTTCAGTGGATCGTTTGCAAGAGTTTAGCACCATTTCTGAGTGAATTGCAGAAAGTCATATTTTTGCTGAAATTGTGACCGCGCGGCTTAGGGATTTTTTCAAAAAAAGTTGTTCAGACGTCGAGGGCTAATTCTGTTTCCGATGATAAAAACCCACCTGTTTCCACTGAAAAACCTTTCAGGGGATCGTTTGCAACAGTTTGGCACCATTTCTGAGTAAATTGCAGAACTTCAGAAATTTTGAGGAAATTGTGACCGCGCGGCTTAGGGATTTTTTCAAAAAAAGTTGTTCAGACATTGAGCACTAATTCTGTTTCCGATGAAAAAAACACACCTGTTTCCACCGAAAAACCTTTCAGGGGATCGTTTGCAACATTTTGGCACCATTTCTGAGTGAATTGCAGAACGTCAGAAATTTTGAAGAAATTGTGACCGCGCGGCTTAGGAATTTTTCCAAAAAAAGTTGTTCAGACATCAAGGGCTAATTCTGTTTCCGATGATAAATACCCACCTGTTTCCAACGAAAAACCCTTCAGGGGATCGTTTGCAACAGTTTAGCACCATCTTTGAATCAATTGCAGAACGTCAGATTTTGGCTGAAATTGTGACCGCGCGGCTTAGGGATTTTTTCATAAAAAGTTGTTCAGACGTCGAGGGCTAATTCTGTTTCCGATGATAAAAACCCACCTGTTTCCAATGAAAAACCTTTCAGGGGATCGTTTGCAACAGTTTGATCCATTTCTGAGTAAATTGCAGAACGTCAGAAATTTTGAAGAAATTGTGACCGCGCGGCTTAGGGATTGTTTCAAGAAAAGTTGTTCAGACGTTGAGCGCTAATTCTGTTTCCGATGATAAAAACCCACCTGTTTCCACAGAAAAACCCTTCAGGGGATCGTTTGCAACAGTTTAGCACCATCTTTGAATGAATTGCAGAACGTCAGAATTTTGAAGAAATTGTGACCGCGCGGCTTAGGGATTTTTTCAAAAAAACTTGTTCAGACGTCGAGCGCTAATTCTGTTTCCGATGATAAAAACACACCTGTTTCCACCGAAAAACCTTTCAGGGGATCGTTTGCAAGAGTTTAGCACCATTTCTGAGTGAATTGCAGAAAGTCATATTTTTGCTGAAATTGTGACCGCGCGGTTTAGGGATTTTTTCAAAAAAAGTTGTTCAGACGTCGAGGGCTAATTCTGTTTCCCATGATAAATACCCACCTGTTTCCACCGAAAAAGCCTTCAGGGGATCGTTTGCAACAGTTTAGCACCATCTTTGAATGAATTGCAGAACGTCAGATTTTTGAAGAAATTGTGACCGCGCAGCTTAGGGATTTTTTCAAAAAAAGTTGTTCAGACGTCGAGCACTAATTCTGTTTCCGATGATAAAAACACACCTGTTTCCACCGAAAAACCTTTCAGGGGATCGTTTGCAACATTTTGGCACCATTTCTGAGTGAATTGCAGAACGTCAGAAATTTTGAAGAAATTGTGACCGCACGGCTTAGGGATTTTTTCAAAAAAAGTTGTTCAGAAGTCGAGGGCTAATTCTGTTTCCGATGATAAATACCCACCTGTTTCCACAGAAAAACCCTTCAGGGGATCGTTTGCAACAGTTTAGCACCATCTTTGAATGAATTGCAGAACGTCAGAATTTTGAAGAAATTGTGACCGCGCGGCTTAGGGATTTTTTTAAAAAACTTGTTCAGACGTTGAGGGCTAATTCTGTTTCCGATGATAAAAACCGACCTGTTTCCACCGAAAAACCTTTCAGGGGATCGTTTGCAAGAGTTTAGCACCATCTTTGAATGAATTGCAGAACGTCAGATTTTTGAAGAAATTGTGACCGCGCGGCTTAGGGATTTTTTCAAAAAAAGTTGTTCAGACGTTGAGCACTAATTCTGTTTCCGATGATAAAAACACACCTGTTTCCACCGAAAAACCTTTCAGGGGATCGTTTGCAACATTTTGGCACCATTTCTGAGTGAATTGCAGAACGTCAGAAATTTTGAAGAAATTGTGACCGCGCGGCTTAGGGATTTTTTCAAAAAAGGTTGTTCAGACGTCGAGGGCTATTTCTGTTTCCCATGATATATACCCACCTGTTTCCACCTAAAAACCCTTCAGGGGATCGTTTGCAACAGTTTGGCACCATTTCTGAGTGAATTGCAGAACGTCAGAAATTTTGAAGAAATTGTGACCGCGCGGCTTAGGGATTTTTTCAAAAAAACTTGTTCAGACGTCGAGCGCTAATTCTGTTTCCGATGATAAAAACACACCTGTTTCCACCGAAAAACCTTTCAGGGGATCGTTTGCAAGAGTTTAGCACCATTTCTGAGTGAATTGCAGAACGTCAGGTTTTTGCTGAAATTGTGACCGCGCGGCTTAGGGATTTTTTGAAAAAAAGTTCTTCAGGCATCAAGGGCTAATTCTGTTTCCGATGATAAATACCCACCTGTTTCCACCGAAAAACCCTTCAGGGGATCGTTTGCAACAGTTTAGCACCATCTTTGAATGAATTGCAGAACGTCAGATTTTTGAAGAAATTGTGACCGCGCGGCTTAGGGATTTTTTCAAAAAAAGTTGTTCAGACGTCGAGGGCTAATTCTGTTTCCGATGATAAAAACCCACCTGTTTCCACTGAAAAACCTTTCAGGGGATCGTTTGCAACAGTTTGATCCATTTCTGAGTAAATTGCAGAACGTCAGAAATTTTGAAGAAATTGTGACCGCGCGGCTTAGGGATTGTTTCAAGAAAAGTTGTTCAGACGTTGAGCGCTAATTCTGTTTCCGATGATAAATACCCACCTGTTTCCACCAAAAAACCTTTCAGGGGATTGTTTGCAACATTTTGGCACCATTTCTGAGTGAATTGCAGAACGTCAGAAATTTTGAAGAAATTGTGACCGCACGGCTTAGGGATTTTTTCAAAAAAAGTTGTTCAGAAGTCGAGGGCTAATTCTGTTTCCGATGATAAATACCCACCTGTTTCCACAGAAAAACCCTTCAGGGGATCGTTTGCAACAGTTTAGCACCATCTTTGAATGAATTGCAGAACGTCAGAATTTTGAAGAAATTGTGACCGCGCGGCTTAGGGATTTTTTTAAAAAACTTGTTCAGACGTTGAGGGCTAATTCTGTTTCCGATGATAAAAACCGACCTGTTTCCACCGAAAAACCTTTCAGGGGATCGTTTGCAACATTTTGGCACCATTTCTGAGTGAATTGCAGAACGTCAGAAATTTTGAAGAAATTGTGACCGCGCGGCTTAGGGATTTTTTCAAAAAAAGTTGTTCAGACGTCGAGGGCTATTTCTGTTTCCCATGATATATACCCACCTGTTTCCACCGAAAAACCCTTCAGGGGATCGTTTGCAACAGTTTGGCACCATTTCTGAGTGAATTGCAGAACGCCAGAAATTTTGAAGAAATTGTGACCGCGCGGCTTAGGGATTTTTTCAAAAAAACTTGTTCAGACGTCGAGCGCTAATTCTGTTTCCGATGATAAAAACACACCTGTTTCCACCGAAAAACCTTTCAGGGGATCGTTTGCAAGAGTTTAGCACCATTTCTGAGTGAATTGCAGAACGTCAGATTTTTGCTGAAATTGTGACCGCGCGGCTTAGGGATTTTTTCAAAAAAGGTTCTTCAGGCATCAAGGGCTAATTCTGTTTCCGATGATAAATACCCACCTGTTTCCACCGAAAAACCCTTCAGGGGATCGTTTCTAACAGTTTAGCACCATCTTTGAATGAATTGCAGAACGTCAGTTTTTTGCTGAAATTGTGACGGCGCGGCTTAGGGATTTTTTCTAAAAAAGTTGTTCAGACGTTGAGGGCTAATTCTGTTTCCGATGATAAAAACCGACCTGTTTCCACCGAAAAACCTTTCAGGGGATCGTTTGCACCAGTTTGGCACCATTTCTGAGTGAATTGCAGAACGTCAGAAATTTTGAAGAAATTGTGACCGCGCAGCTAAGGGATTTTTTCAAAAAAAGTTGATCAGACATCAAGGGCTAATTCTGTTTCCCATGATATATACCCACCTGTTTGCACCGAAAAACCCTTCAGGGGATCGTTTGCAACAGTTTAGCACCATCTTTGAATGAATTGCAGAACGTCAGTTTTTTGCTGAAATTGTGACCGCGCGGCTTAGGGATTTTTTCAAAAAAAGTTGTTCAGACGTTGAGGGCTAATTCTGTTTCCGATGATAAATACCCACCTGTTTCCACAGAAAAACCCTTCAGGGGATCGTTTGCAACAGTTTAGCACCATCTTTGAATGAATTGCAGAACGTCAGAATTTTGAAGAAATTGTGACCGCGCGGCTTAGGGATTTTTTCAAAAAAACTTGTTCAGACGTCGAGCGCTAATTCTGTTTCCGATGACAAAAACACACCTGTTTCCACCGAAAAACCTTTCAGGGGATCGTTTGCAAGAGTTTAGCACCATTTCTGAGTGAATTGCAGAAAGTCATATTTTTGCTGAAATTGTGACCGCGCGGCTTAGGGATTTTTTCAAAAAAAGTTGTTCAGACGTCGAGGGCTAATTCTGTTTCCGATGATAAAAACCCACCTGTTTCCACTGAAAAACCTTTCAGGGGATCGTTTGCAACAGTTTGGCACCATTTCTGAGTAAATTGCAGAACGTCAGAAATTTTGAGGAAATTGTGACCGCGCGGCTTAGGGATTTTTTCAAAAAAAGTTGTTCAGACGTTGAGCACTAATTCTGTTTCCGATGATAAAAACACACCTGTTTCCACCGAAAAACCTTTCAGGGGATCGTTTGCAACATTTTGGCACCATTTCTGAGTGAATTGCAGAACGTCAGAAATTTTGAAGAAATTGTGACCGCGCGGCTTAGGAATTTTTCCAAAAAAAGTTCTTCAGACATCAAGGGCTAATTCTGTTTCCGATGATAAATACCCACCTGTTTCCAACGAAAAACCCTTCAGGGGATCGTTTGCAACAGTTTAGCACCATCTTTGAATGAATTGCAGAACGTCAGATTTTGGCTGAAATTGTGACCGCGCTGCTTAGGGATTTTTTCATAAAAAGTTGTTCAGACGTCGAGGGCTAATTCTGTTTCCGATGATAAAAACCCACCTGTTTCCAATGAAAAACCTTTCAGGGGATCGTTTGCAACAGTTTGATCCATTTCTGAGTAAATTGCAGAACGTCAGAAATTTTGAAGAAATTGTGACCGCACGGCTTAGGGATTGTTTCAAGAAAAGTTGTTCAGACGTTGAGCGCTAATTCTGATTCCGATGATAAAAACCCACCTGTTTCCACCAAAAAACATTTCAGGGGATTGTTTGCAACATTTTGGCACCATTTCTAAGTGAATTGCAGAACGTCAGAAATTTTGAAGAAATAGTGACCGCGTGGCTTAGGGATTTTTTCAAAAAAAGTTGTTCAGATGTCGAGGGCTAATTCTGTTTCCGATGATAAATACCCACCTGTTTCCACCGAAAAACTCTTCAGGGGATCGTTTGCAACAGTTTAGCACCATCTTTGAATGAATTGCAGAACGTCAGAGTTTTGAAGAAATTGTGACCGCGCGGCTTAGGGATTTTTTCAAAAAAAGTTGTTCAGACGTCGAGCGCTATTTCTGTTTCCGATGATAAATACCCACCTGTTTCCACTGAGAAACCTTTCAGGGGATCGTTTGCAACAGTTTGGCACCATTTCTGAGTGAATTGCAAAACGTCAGAAATTTTGAAGAAATTGTGACCGCGCGGCTTAGGGATTTTTTCAAAAAAAGTTGTTCAGACCTCGAGGGCTAATTCTGTTTCCGATGATAAATACCCACCTGTTTCCACCGAAAAACCTTTCAGGGGATCGTTTGCAACAGTTTGGCACCATTTCTGAGTGAATTGCAGAACGTCAGATTTTTGCTGAAATTGTGACCGCGCCGCTAAGGGATTTTTTCAAAAAAAGTTGTTCAGACGTCGAGGGCTAATTCTGTTTCCGATGATAAAAACCCACCTGTTTCCACCGAAAAACCCTTCAGGGGATCGTTTGTAACAGTTTAGCACCATCTTTGAATGAATTGCAGAACGTCAGTTTTTTGCTGAAATTGTGACCGCGCGGCTTAGGGATTTTTTCTAAAAAAGTTGTTCAGACGTTGAGGGCTAATTCTGTTTCCGATGATAAAAACCGACCTGTTTCCACCGAAAAACCTTTCAGGGGATCGTTTGCACCAGTTTGGCACCATTTCTGAGTGAATTGCAGAACGTCAGAAATTTTGAAGAAATTGTGACCGCGCGGCTTAGGGATTTTTTCAAAAAAAGTTGTTCAGATGTCGAGGGCTAATTCTGTTTCCGATGATAAATACCCACCTGTTTCCACAGAAAAACCCTTCAGGGGATCGTTTGCAACAGTTTAGCACCATCTTTGAATGAATTGCAGAACGTCAGAATTTTGAAGAAATTGTGACCGCGCGGCTTAGGGATTTTTTCAAAAAAACTTGTTCAGACGTCGAGCGCTAATTCTGTTTCCGATGATAAAAACACACCTGTTTCCACCGAAAAACCTTTCAGGGGATCGTTTGCAAGAGTTTAGCACCATTTCTGAGTGAATTGCAGAAAGTCATATTTTTGCTGAAATTGTGACCGCGCGGCTTAGGGATTTTTTCAAAAAAAGTTGTTCAGACGTCGAGGGCTAATTCTGTTTCCGATGATAAAAACCCACCTGTTTCCACTGAAAAACCTCTCAGGGAATCGTTTGCAACAGTTTGGCACCATTTCTGAGTAAATTGCAGAACGTCAGAAATTTTGAGGAAATTGTGACCGCGCGGCTTAGGGATTTTTTCAAAAAAAGTTGTTCAGACGTCGAGGGCTAATTCTGTTTCCCACGAAATATACCCACCTGTTTCCACCGAAAAACCCTTCAGGGGATTGTATGCAACAGTTTAGCACCATTTCTGAGTGAATTGCAGAACGTCAGAAATTTTGAAGAAATTGTGACCGCGCGGCTTAGGGATTTTTTCAAAAAAAGTTGTTCAGACGTCGAGGGCTAATTCTGTTTCCCATGATAAATACCCACCTGTTTCCACCGAAAAAGCCTTCAGGGGATCGTTTGCAACAGTTTAGCACCATCTTTGAATGAATTGCAGAACGTCAGATTTTTGAAGAAATTGTGACCGCGCAGCTTAGGGATTTTTTCAAAAAAAGTTGTTCAGACGTCGAGCACTAATTCTGTTTCCGATGATAAAAACACACCTGTTTCCACCGAAAAACCTTTCAGGGGATCGTTTGCAACATTTTGGCACCATTTATGAGTGAATTGCAGAACGTCAGAAATTTTGAAGAAATTGTGACCGCACGGCTTAGGGATTTTTTCAAAAAAAGTTATTCAGAAGTCGAGGGCTAATTCTGTTTCCGATGATAAATACCCACCTGTTTCCACAGAAAAACCCTTCAGGGGATCGTTTGCAACAGTTTAGCACCATCTTTGAATGAATTGCAGAACGTCAGAATTTTGAAGAAATTGTGACCGCGCGGCTTAGGGATTTTTTAAAAAAACTTGTTCAGACGTTGAGGGCTAATTCTGTTTCCGATGATAAAAACCGACCTGTTTCCACCGAAAAACCTTTCAGGGGATCGTTTGCAAGAGTTTAGCACCATCTTTGAATGAATTGCAGAACGTCAGATTTTTGAAGAAATTGTGACCGCGGCTTAGGGATTTTTTCAAAAAAAGTTGTTCAGACGTCGAGCGCTAATTCTGTTTCCGATGATAAAAACCCACCTGTTTCCACCAAAAAACCTTTCATGGGATCGTTTGCAACATTTTGGCACCATTTCAGAGTGAATTGCAGAACGTCAGAAATTTTGAAGAAATTGTGAGCGCGCGGCTTAGGGATTTTTTCAAAAAAAGTTGTTCAGATGTCGAGGGCTAATTCTGTTTCCAATGATAAATACCCACCTGTTTCCACCGAAAAACCCTTCAGGGGATCGTTTGCAACAGTTTAGCACCATCTTTGAATGAATTGCAGAACGTCAGATTTTTGAAGAAATTGTGACCGCGCGGCTTAGGGATTTTTTCAAAAAAAGTTGTTCAGACGTCGAGGGCTAATTCTGTTTCCCATGATAAATACCCACCTGTTTCCACCGAAAAAGCCTTCAGGGGATCGTTTGCAACAGTTTAGCACCATCTTTGAATGAATTGCAGAACGTCAGATTTTTGAAGAAATTGTGACCGCGCAGCTTAGGGATTTTTTCAAAAAAAGTTGTTCAGACGTCGAGCACTAATTCTGTTTCCGATGATAAAAACACACCTGTTTCCACCAAAAAACCTTTCAGGGGATCGTTTGCAAGAGTTTAGCACCATTTCTGAGTGAATTGTAGAACGTCAGATTTTTGCTGAAATTGTGACCGCGCGGCTTAGGGATTTTTTGAAAAAAAGTTCTTCAGGCATCAAGGGCTAATTCTGTTTCCGATGATAAATACCCACCTGTTTCCACCGAAAAACCCTTCAGGGGATCGTTTGCAACAGTTTAGCACCATCTTTGAATGAATTGCAGAACGTCAGATTTTTGAAGAAATTGTGACCGCGCGGCTTAGGGATTTTTTCAAAAAAAGTTGTTCAGACGTCGAGGGCTAATTCTGTGTCCGATGATAAAAACCCACCTGTTTCCACTGAAAAACCTTTCAGGGGATCGTTTGCAACAGTTTGATCCATTTCTGAGTAAATTGCAGAACGTCAGAAATTTTGAAGAAATTGTGACCGCGCGGCTTAGGGATTGTTTCAAGAAAAGTTGTTCAGACGTTGAGCGCTAATTCTGTTTCCGATGATAAAAACCCACCTGTTTCCACCAAAAAACCTTTCAGGGGATTGTTTGCAACATTTTGGCACCATTTCTGAGTGAATTGCAGAACGTCAGAAATTTTGAAGAAATTGTGACCGCACGGCTTAGGGATTTTTTCAAAAAAAGTTGTTCAGAAGTCGAGGGCTAATTCTGTTTCCGATGATAAATACCCACCTGTTTCCACAGAAAAACCTTTCAGGGGATCGTTTGCAAGAGTTTAGCACCATCTTTGAATGAATTGCAGAACGTCAGATTTTTGAAGAAATTGTGACCGCGCGGCTTAGGGATTTTTTCAAAAAAAGTTGTTCAGACGTTGAGCACTAATTCTGTTTCCGATGATAAAAACACACCTGTTTCCACCGAAAAACCTTTCAGGGGATCGTTTGCAACATTTTGGCACCATTTCTGAGTGAATTGCAGAACGTCAGAAATTTTGAAGAAATTGTGACCGCGCGGCTTAGGGATTTTTTCAAAAAAAGTTGTTCAGACGTCGAGGGCTATTTCTGTTTCCCATGATATATACCCACCTGTTTCCAACGAAAAACACTTCAGGGGATCGTTTGCAACAGTTTGGCACCATTTCTGAGTGAATTGCAGAACGTCAGAAATTTTGAAGAAATTGTGACCGCGCGGCTTAGGGATTTTTTCAAAAAAACTTGTTCAGACGTCGAGCGCTAATTCTGTTTCCGATGATAAAAACACAACTGTTTCCACCGAAAAACCTTTCAGGGGATCGTTTGCAAGAGTTTAGCACCATTTCTGAGTGAATTGCAGAACGTCAGATTTTTGCTGAAATTGTGACCGCGCGGCTTAGGGATTTTTTCAAAAAAGGTTCTTCAGGCATCAAGGGCTAATTCTGTTTCCGATGATAAATACCCACCTGTTTCCACCGAAAAACCCTTCAGGGGATCGTTTGTAACAGTTTGGCACCATTTCTGAGTAAATTGCAGAACGTCAGAATTTTGAGGAAATTGTGACCGCGCGGCTTAGGGATTTTTTCAAAAAAACTTGTTCAGACGTCGAGCGCTAATTCTGTTTCCGATGACAAAAACCCACCTGTTTCCACTGAAAAACCTTTCAGGGGATCGTTTGCAACAGTTTGGCACCATTTCTGAGTAAATTGCAGAACGTCAGAAATTTTGAAGAAATTGTGACCGCGCGGCTTAGGGATTTTTTCAAAAAAACTTGTTCAGACGTCGAGGGCTAATTCTGTTTCCGATGATAAAAACCCACCTGTTTCCACTGAAAAAACCTTTCAGGGGATCGTTTGCAACAGTTTGGCACCATTTCTGAGTAAATTGCAGAACGTCAGAAATTTTGAGGAAATTGTGACCGCGCGGCTTAGGGATTTTTTCAAAAAAAGTTGTTCAGACGTCGAGGGCTAATTCTGTTTCCCATGAAATATACCCACCTGTTTCCACCGAAAAACCCTTCAGGGGATTGTATGCAACAGTTTGGCACCATTTCTGAGTGAATTGCAGAACGTCAGAAATTTTGAAGAAATTGTGACCGCGCGGCTTAGGGATTTTTTCAAAAAAAGTTGTTCAGACGTCGAGGGCTAATTCTGTTTCCCATGATAAATACCCACCTGTTTCCACCGAAAAAGCCTTCAGGGGATCGTTTGCAACAGTTTAGCACCATCTTTGAATGAATTGCAGAACGTCAGATTTTTGAAGAAATTGTGACCGCGCAGCTTAGGGATTTTTTCAAAAAAAGTTGTTCAGACGTCGAGCACTAATTCTGTTTCCGATGATAAAAACACACCTGTTTCCACCGAAAAACCTTTCAGGGGATCGTTTGCAACATTTTGGCACCATTTATGAGTGAATTGCAGAACGTCAGAAATTTTGAAGAAATTGTGACCGCACGGCTTAGGGATTTTTTCAAAAAAAGTTATTCAGAAGTCGAGGGCTAATTCTGTTTCCGATGATAAATACCCACCTGTTTCCACAGAAAAACCCTTCAGGGGATCGTTTGCAACAGTTTAGCACCATCTTTGAATGAATTGCAGAACGTCAGAATTTTGAAGAAATTGTGACCGCGCGGCTTAGGGATTTTTTTAAAAAACTTGTTCAGACGTTGAGGGCTAATTCTGTTTCCGATGATAAAAACCGACCTGTTTCCACCGAAAAACCTTTCAGGGGATCGTTTGCAAGAGTTTAGCACCATCTTTGAATGAATTGCAGAACGCCAGATTTTTGAAGAAATTGTGACCGCGGCTTAGGGATTTTTTCAAAAAAAGTTGTTCAGACGTCGAGCGCTAATTCTGTTTCCGATGATAAAAACCCACCTGTTTCCACCAAAAAACCTTTCATGGGATCGTTTGCAACATTTTGGCACCATTTCAGAGTGAATTGCAGAACGTCAGAAATTTTGAAGAAATTGTGAGCGCGCGGCTTAGGGATTTTTTCAAAAAAAGTTGTTCAGATGTCGAGGGCTAATTCTGTTTCCGATGATAAATACCCACCTGTTTCCACCGAAAAACCCTTCAGGGGATCGTTTGCAACAGTTTAGCACCATCTTTGAATGAATTGCAGAACGTCAGATTTTTGAAGAAATTGTGACCGCGCGGCTTAGGGATTTTTTCAAAAAAAGTTGTTCAGACGTCGAGGGCTAATTCTGTTTCCGATGATAAATACCCACCTGTTTCCACAGAAAAACCTTTCAGGGGATCGTTTGCAAGAGTTTAGCACCATCTTTGAATGAATTGCAGAACGTCAGATTTTTGAAGAAATTGTGACCGCGCGGCTTAGGGATTTTTTCAAAAAAAGTTGTTCAGACGTTGAGCACTAATTCTGTTTCCGATGATAAAAACACACCTGTTTCCACCGAAAAACCTTTCAGGGGATCGTTTGCAACATTTTGGCACCATTTCTGAGTGAATTGCAGAACGTCAGAAATTTTGAAGAAATTGTGACCGCGCGGCTTAGGGATTTTTTCAAAAAAAGTTGTTCAGACGTCGAGGGCTATTTCTGTTTCCGATGATATATACCCACCTGTTTCCACCGAAAAACACATCAGGGGATCGTTTGCAACAGTTTGGCACCATTTCTGAGTAAATTGCAGAACGTCAGAATTTTGAAGAAATTGTGACCGCGCGGCTTAGGGATTTTTTCAAAAAAACTTGTTCAGACGTCGAGCGCTAATTCTGTTTCCGATGATAAAAACACAACTGTTTCCACTGAAAAACCTTTCAGGGGATCGTTTGCAACAGTTTGGCACCATTTCTGAGTAAATTGCAGAACGTCAGAAATTTTGAAGAAATTGTGACCGCGCGGCTTAGGGATTTTTTCAAAAAAACTTGTTCAGACGTCGAGGGCTAATTCTGTTTCCGATGATAAAAACCCACCTGTTTCCACTGAAAAAACCTTTCAGGGGATCGTTTGCAACAGTTTGGCACCATTTCTGAGTAAATTGCAGAACGTCAGAAATTTTGAGGAAATTGTGACCGCGCGGCTTAGGGATTTTTTCAAAAAAAGTTGTTCAGACGTCGAGGGCTAATTCTGTTTCCCATGAAATATACCCACCTGTTTCCACCGAAAAACCCTTCAGGGGATTGTATGCAACAGTTTGGCACCATTTCTGAGTGAATTGCAGAACGTCAGAAATTTTGAAGAAATTGTGACCGCGCGGCTTAGGGATTTTTTCAAAAAAAGTTGTTCAGACGTCGAGGGCTAATTCTGTTTCCCATGATAAATACCCACCTGTTTCCACCGAAAAAGCCTTCAGGGGATCGTTTGCAACAGTTTAGCACCATCTTTGAATGAATTGCAGAACGTCAGATTTTTGAAGAAATTGTGACCGCGCAGCTTAGGGATTTTTTCAAAAAAAGTTGTTCAGACGTCGAGCACTAATTCTGTTTCCGATGATAAAAACACACCTGTTTCCACCGAAAAACCTTTCAGGGGATCGTTTGCAACATTTTGGCACCATTTATGAGTGAATTGCAGAACGTCAGAAATTTTGAAGAAATTGTGACCGCACGGCTTAGGGATTTTTTCAAAAAAAGTTATTCAGAAGTCGAGGGCTAATTCTGTTTCCGATGATAAATACCCACCTGTTTCCACAGAAAAACCCTTCAGGGGATCGTTTGCAACAGTTTAGCACCATCTTTGAATGAATTGCAGAACGTCAGAATTTTGAAGAAATTGTGACCGCGCGGCTTAGGGATTTTTTAAAAAAACTTGTTCAGACGTTGAGGGCTAATTCTGTTTCCGATGATAAAAACCGACCTGTTTCCACCGAAAAACCTTTCAGGGGATCGTTTGCAAGAGTTTAGCACCATCTTTGAATGAATTGCAGAACGTCAGATTTTTGAAGAAATTGTGACCGCGGCTTAGGGATTTTTTCAAAAAAAGTTGTTCAGACGTCGAGCGCTAATTCTGTTTCCGATGATAAAAACCCACCTGTTTCCACCAAAAAACCTTTCATGGGATCGTTTGCAACATTTTGGCACCATTTCAGAGTGAATTGCAGAACGTCAGAAATTTTGAAGAAATTGTGAGCGCGCGGCTTAGGGATTTTTTCAAAAAAAGTTGTTCAGATGTCGAGGGCTAATTCTGTTTCCGATGATAAATACCCACCTGTTTCCACCGAAAAACCCTTCAGGGGATCGTTTGCAACAGTTTAGCACCATCTTTGAATGAATTGCAGAACGTCAGATTTTTGAAGAAATTGTGACCGCGCGGCTTAGGGATTTTTTCAAAAAAAGTTGTTCAGACGTCGAGGGCTAATTCTGTTTCCCATGATAAATACCCACCTGTTTCCACCGAAAAAGCCTTCAGGGGATCGTTTGCAACAGTTTAGCACCATCTTTGAATGAATTGCAGAACGTCAGATTTTTGAAGAAATTGTGACCGTGCAGCTTAGGGATTTTTTCAAAAAAAGTTGTTCAGACGTCGAGCACTAATTCTGTTTCCGATGATAAAAACACACCTGTTTCCACCGAAAAACCTTTCAGGGGATCGTTTGCAACATTTTGGCACCATTTCTGAGTGAATTGCAGAACGTCAGAAATTTTGAAGAAATTGTGACCGCACGGCTTAGGGATTTTTTCAAAAAAAGTTGTTCAGAAGTCCAGGGCTAATTCTGTTTCCGATGATAAATACCCACCTGTTTCCACAGAAAAACCCTTCAGGGGATCGTTTGCAACAGTTTAGCACCATCTTTGAATGAATTGCAGAACGTCAGAATTTTGAAGAAATTGTGACCGCGCGGCTTAGGGATTTTTTTAAAAAACTTGTTCAGACGTTGAGGGCTAATTCTGTTTCCGATGATAAAAACCGACCTGTTTCCACCGAAAAACCTTTCAGGGGATCGTTTGCAAGAGTTTAGCACCATCTTTGAATGAATTGCAGAACGTCAGATTTTTGAAGAAATTGTGACCGCGCGGCTTAGGGATTTTTTCAAAAAAAGTTGTTCAGACGTTGAGCACTAATTCTATTTCCGATGATAAAAACACACCTGTTTCCACCGAAAAACCTTTCAGGGGATCGTTTGCAACATTTTGGCACCATTTCTGAGTGAATTGCAGAACGTCAGAAATTTTTAAGAAATTGTGACCGCGCGGCTTAGGGATTTTTTCAAAAAAAGTTGTTCAGACGTCGAGGGCTATTTCTGTTTCCCATGATATATACCCACCTGTTTCCACCGAAAAACCCTTCAGGGGATCGTTTGCAACAGTTTGGCACCATTTCTGAGTGAATTGCAGAACGTCAGAAATTTTGAAGAAATTGTGACCGCGCGGCTTAGGGATTTTTTCAAAAAAACTTGTTCAGACGTCGAGCGCTAATTCTGTTTCCGATGATAAAAACACACCTGTTTCCACCGAAAAACCTTTCAGGGGATCGTTTGCAAGAGTTTAGCACCATTTTTGAGTGAATTGCAGAACGTCAGATTTTTGCTGAAATTGTGACCGCGCGGCTTAGGGATTTTTTGAAAAAAAGTTCTTCAGGCATCAAGGGCTAATTCTGTTTCCGATGATAAATACCCACCTGTTTTCACCCGAAAACCCTTCAGGGGATCGTTTGCAACAGTTTAGCACCATCTTTGAATGAATTGCAGAACGTCAGATTTTTGAAGAAATTGTGACCGCGCGGCTTAGGGATTTTTTCAAAAAAAGTTGTTCAGACGTCGAGGGCTAATTCTGTTTCCCATGATAAATACCCACCTGTTTCCACCGAAAAACCTTTCAGGGGATCGTTTGCAACATTTTGGCACCATTTATGAGTGAATTGCAGAACGTCAGAAATTTTGAAGAAATTGTGACCGCACGGCTTAGGGATTTTTTCAAAAAAAGTTATTCAGAAGTCGAGGGCTAATTCTGTTTCCGATGATAAATACCCACCTGTTTCCACAGAAAAACCCTTCAGGGGATCGTTTGCAACAGTTTAGCACCATCTTTGAATGAATTGCAGAACGTCAGAATTTTGAAGAAATTGTGACCGCGCGGCTTAGGGATTTTTTTAAAAAACTTGTTCAGACGTTGAGGGCTAATTCTGTTTCCGATGATAAAAACCGACCTGTTTCCACCGAAAAACCTTTCAGGGGATCGTTTGCAAGAGTTTAGCACCATCTTTGAATGAATTGCAGAACGTCAGATTTTTGAAGAAATTGTGACCGCGGCTTAGGGATTTTTTCAAAAAAAGTTGTTCAGACGTCGAGCGCTAATTCTGTTTCCGATGATAAAAACCCACCTGTTTCCACCAAAAAACCTTTCATGGGATCGTTTGCAACATTTTGGCACCATTTCAGAGTGAATTGCAGAACGTCAGAAATTTTGAAGAAATTGTGAGCGCGCGGCTTAGGGATTTTTTCAAAAAAAGTTGTTCAGATGTCGAGGGCTAATTCTGTTTCCGATGATAAATACCCACCTGTTTCCACCGAAAAACCCTTCAGGGGATCGTTTGCAACAGTTTAGCACCATCTTTGAATGAATTGCAGAACGTCAGATTTTTGAAGAAATTGTGACCGCGCGGCTTAGGGATTTTTTCAAAAAAAGTTGTTCAGACGTCGAGGGCTAATTCTGTTTCCCATGATAAATACCCACCTGTTTCCACCGAAAAAGCCTTCAGGGGATCGTTTGCAACAGTTTAGCACCATCTTTGAATGAATTGCAGAACGTCAGATTTTTGAAGAAATTGTGACCGCGCAGCTTAGGGATTTTTTCAAAAAAAGTTGTTCAGACGTCGAGCACTAATTCTGTTTCCGATGATAAAAACACACCTGTTTCCACCGAAAAACCTTTCAGGGGATCGTTTGCAACATTTTGGCACCATTTCTGAGTGAATTGCAGAACGTCAGAAATTTTGAAGAAATTGTGACCGCGCGGCTTAGGGATTTTTTCAAAAAAAGTTGTTCAGAAGTCGAGGGCTAATTCTGTTTCCAATGATAAATACCCACCTGTTTCCACAGAAAAACCCTTCAGGGGATCGTTTGCAACAGTTTAGCACCATCTTTGAATGAATTGCAGAACGTCAGAATTTTGAAGAAATTGTGACCGCGCGGCTTAGGGATTTTTTCAAAAAAACTTGTTCAGACGTCGAGCGCTAATTCTGTTTCCGATGATAAAAACACACCTGTTTCCACCGAAAAACCTTTCAGGGGATCGTTTGCAAGAGTTTAGCACCATCTTTGAATGAATTGCAGAACGTCAGATTTTTGAAGAAATTGTGACCGCGCGGCTTAGGGATTTTTTCAAAAAAAGTTGTTCAGACGTCGAGGGCTAATTCTGTTTCCGATGATAAAAACCCACCTGTTTCCACTGAGAAACCTTTCAGGGGATCGTTTGCAACAGTTTTGCACCATTTCTGAGTAAATTGCAGAACGTCAGAAATTTTGAGGAAATTGTGACCGCGCGGCTTAGGGATTTTTTCAAAAAAAGTTGTTCAGACGTCGAGGGCTAATTCTGTTTCCCACGAAATATACCCACCTGTTTCCACCGAAAAACCCTTCAGGGGATTGTATGCAACAGTTTCGCACCATTTCTGAGTGAATTGCAGAACGTCAGAAATTTTGAAGAAATTGTGACCGCGCGGCTTAGGGATTTTTTCAAAAAAAGTTGTTCAGACGTCGAGGGCTAATTCTGTTTCCCATGATAAATACCCACCTGTTTCCACCGAAAAAGCCTTCAGGGGATCGTTTTCAACAGTTTAGCACCATCTTTGAATGAATTGCAGAACGTCAGAATTTTGAAGAAATTGTGACCGCGCGGCTTAGGGATTTTTTTAAAAAACTTGTTCAGACGTTGAGGGCTAATTCTGTTTCCGATGATAAAAACACACCTGTTTCCACCGAAAAACCTTTCAGGGGATCGTTTGCAACATTTTGGCACCATTTCTGAGTGAATTGCAGAACGTCAGAAATTTTGAAGAAATTGTGACCGCGCGGTTTAGGGATTTTTTCAAAAAAGGTTGTTCAGACGTCGAGGGCTATTTCTGTTTCCCATGATATATACCCACCTGTTTCCACCGAAAAACCCTTCAGGCGATCGTTTGCAACAGTTTGGCACCATTTCTGAGTGAATTGCAGAACGTCAGAAATTTTGAAGAAATTGTGACCGCGCGGCTTAGGGATTTTTTTAAAAAACTTGTTCAGACGTTGAGGGCTAATTCTGTTTCCGATGATAAAAACACACCTGTTTCCACCGAAAAACCTTTCAGGGGATCGTTTGCAAGAGTTTAGCACCATTTCTGAGTGAATTGCAGAACGTCAGATTTTTGCTGAAATTGTGACCGCGCGGCTTAGGGATTTTTTGAAAAAAAGTTCTTCAGGCATCAAGGGCTAATTCTGTTTCCGATGATAAATACCCACCTGTTTCCACCGAAAAACCCTTCAGGGGATCGTTTGCAACAGTTTAGCACCATCTTTGAATGAATTGCAGAACGTCAGATTTTTGAAGAAATTGTGACCGCGCGGCTTAGGGATTTTTTCAAAAAAAGTTGTTCAGACGTCGAGGGCTAATTCTGTTTCCGATGATAAAAACCCACCTGTTTCCACTGAAAAACCTTTCAGGGGATCGTTTGCAACAGTTTGATCCATTTCTGAGTAAATTGCAGAACGTCAGAAATTTTGAAGAAATTGTGACCGCGCGGCTTAGGGATTGTTTCAAGAAAAGTTGTTCAGACGTTGAGCGCTAATTCTGTTTCCGATGATAAAAACCCACCTGTTTCCACTGAAAAACCTTTCAGGGGATTGTTTGCAACATTTTGGCACCATTTCTGAGTGAATTGCAGAACGTCAGAAATTTTGAAGAAATTGTGACCGCACGGCTTAGGGATTTTTTCAAAAAAAGTTGTTCAGAAGTCCAGGGCTAATTCTGTTTCCGATGATAAATACCCACCTGTTTCCACAGAAAAACCCTTCAGGGGATCGTTTGCAACAGTTTAGCACCATCTTTGAATGAATTGCAGAACGTCAGAATTTTGAAGAAATTGTGACCGCGCGGCTTAGGGATTTTTTTAAAAAACTTGTTCAGACGTTGAGGGCTAATTCTGTTTCCGATGATAAAAACCGACCTGTTTCCACCGAAAAACCTTTCAGGGGATCGTTTGCAAGAGTTTAGCACCATCTTTGAATGAATTGCAGAACGTCAGATTTTTGAAGAAATTGTGACCGCGCGGCTTAGGGATTTTTTCAAAAAAAGTTGTTCAGACGTTGTGCACTAATTCTGTTTCCGATGATAAAAACACACCTGTTTCCACCGAAAAACCTTTCAGGGGCTCGTTTGCAACATTTTGGCACCATTTCTGAGTGAATTGCAGAACGTCAGAAATTTTGAAGAAATTGTGACCGCGCGGCTTAGGGATTTTTTCAAAAAAAGTTGTTCAGACGTCGAGGGCTATTTCTGTTTCCCATGATATATACCCACCTGTTTCCACCGAAAAACCCTTCAGGGGATCGTTTGCAACAGTTTGGCACCATTTCTGAGTGAATTGCAGAACGTCAGAAATTTTGAAGAAATTGTGACCGCGCGGCTTAGGGATTTTTTCAAAAAAACTTGTTCAGACGTCGAGCGCTAATTCTGTTTCCGATGATAAAAACACACCTGTTTCCACCGAAAAACCCTTCAGGGGATCGTTTGCAAGAGTTTAGCACCATTTCTGAGTGAATTGCAGAACGTCAGATTTTTGCTGAAATTGTGACCGCGCGGCTTAGGGATTTTTTCAAAAAAAGTTGTTCAGACGTCGAGGGCTAATTCTGTTTCCCATGAAATATACCCACCTGTTTCCACCGAAAAACCCTTCAGGGGATTGTATGCAACAGTTTGGCACCATTTCTGAGTGAATTGCAGAACGTCAGAAATTTTGAAGAAATTGTGACCGCGCGGCTTAGGGATTTTTTCAAAAAAAGTTGTTCAGACGTCGAGGGCTAATTCTGTTTCCCATGATAAATACCCACCTGTTTCCACCGAAAAAGCCTTCAGGGGATCGTTTGCAACAGTTTAGCACCATCTTTGAATGAATTGCAGAACGTCAGATTTTTGAAGAAATTGTGACCGCGCAGCTTAGGGATTTTTTCAAAAAAAGTTGTTCAGACGTCGAGCACTAATTCTGTTTCCGATGATAAAAACACACCTGTTTCCACCGAAAAACCTTTCAGGGGATCGTTTGCAACATTTTGGCACCATTTATGAGTGAATTGCAGAACGTCAGAAATTTTGAAGAAATTGTGACCGCACGGCTTAGGGATTTTTTCAAAAAAAGTTATTCAGAAGTCGAGGGCTAATTCTGTTTCCGATGATAAATTCCCACCTGTTTCCACAGAAAAACCCTTCAGGGGATCGTTTGCAACAGTTTAGCACCATCTTTGAATGAATTGCAGAACGTCAGAATTTTGAAGAAATTGTGACCGCGCGGCTTAGGGATTTTTTTAAAAAACTTGTTCAGACGTTGAGGGCTAATTCTGTTTCCGATGATAAAAACCGACCTGTTTCCACCGAAAAACCTTTCAGGGGATCGTTTGCAAGAGTTTAGCACCATCTTTGAATGAATTGCAGAACGTCAGATTTTTGAAGAAATTGTGACCGCGGCTTAGGGATTTTTTCAAAAAAAGTTGTTCAGACGTCGAGCGCTAATTCTGTTTCCGATGATAAAAACCCACCTGTTTCCACCAAAAAACCTTTCATGGGATCGTTTGCAACATTTTGGCACCATTTCAGAGTGAATTGCAGAACGTCAGAAATTTTGAAGAAATTGTGAGCGCGCGGCTTAGGGATTTTTTCAAAAAAAGTTGTTCAGATGTCGAGGGCTAATTCTGTTTCCGATGATAAATACCCACCTGTTTCCACCGAAAAACCCTTCAGGGGATCGTTTGCAACAGTTTAGCACCATCTTTGAATGAATTGCAGAACGTCAGATTTTTGAAGAAATTGTGACCGCGCGGCTTAGGGATTTTTTCAAAAAAAGTTGTTCAG
This sequence comes from Podarcis melisellensis, assembly GCF_964234715.1. Taxonomy (NCBI): domain Eukaryota; kingdom Metazoa; phylum Chordata; class Lepidosauria; order Squamata; family Lacertidae; genus Podarcis; species Podarcis melisellensis. The sequence goes on along the minus strand of NW_028113119.1, from coordinate 334,580 downwards.
ACGTCGAGGGCTAATTCTGCTTCCCATGATAAATACCCACCTGTTTCCACCGAAAAAGCCTTCAGGGGATCGTTTGCAACAGTTTAGCACCATCTTTGAATGAATTGCAGAACGTCAGATTTTTGAAGAAATTGTGACCGCGCAGCTTAGGGATTTTTTCAAAAAAAGTTGTTCAGACGTCGAGCACTAATTCTGTTTCCGATGATAAAAACACACCTGTTTCCACCGAAAAACCTTTCAGGGGATCGTTTGCAACATTTTGGCACCATTTCTGAGTGAATTGCAGAACGTCAGAAATTTTGAAGAAATTGTGACCGCACGGCTTAGGGATTTTTTCAAAAAAAGTTGTTCAGAAGTCCAGGGCTAATTCTGTTTCCGATGATAAATACCCACCTGTTTCCACAGAAAAACCCTTCAGGGGATCGTTTGCAACAGTTTAGCACCATCTTTGAATGAATTGCAGAACGTCAGAATTTTGAAGAAATTGAGACCGCGCGGCTTAGGGATTTTTTTAAAAAACTTGTTCAGACGTTGAGGGCTAATTCTGTTTCCGATGATAAAAACCGACCTGTTTCCACCGAAAAACCTTTCAGGGGATCGTTTGCAAGAGTTTAGCACCATCTTTGAATGAATTGCAGAACGTCAGATTTTTGAAGAAATTGTGACCGCGCGGCTTAGGGATTTTTTCAAAAAAAGTTGTTCAGACGTTGAGCACTAATTCTGTTTCCGATGATAAAAACACACCTGTTTCCACCGAAAAACCTTTCAGGGGATCGTTTGCAACATTTTGGCACCATTTCTGAGTGAATTGCAGAACGTCAGAAATTTTGAAGAAATTGTGACCGCGCGGCTTAGGGATTTTTTCAAAAAAAGTTGTTCAGACGTCGAGGGCTATTTCTGTTTCCCATGATATATACCCACCTGTTTCCACCGAAAAACCTTTCAGGGGATCGTTTGCAAGAGTTTAGCACCATTTCTGAGTGAATTGCAGAACGTCAGATTTTTGCTGAAATTGTGACCGCGCGGCTTAGGGATTTTTTGAAAAAAAGTTCTTCAGGCATCAAGGGCTAATTCTGTTTCCGATGATAAATACCCACCTGTTTTCACCGAAAAACCTTTCAGGGGATCGTTTGCAAGAGTTTAGCACCATCTTTGAATGAATTGCAGAACGTCAGATTTTTGAAGAAATTGTGACCGCGGCTTAGGGATTTTTTCAAAAAAAGTTGTTCAGACGTCGAGCGCTAATTCTGTTTCCGATGATAAAAACCCACCTGTTTCCACCAAAAAACCTTTCATGGGATCGTTTGCAACATTTTGGCACCATTTCAGAGTGAATTGCAGAACGTCAGAAATTTTGAAGAAATTGTGAGCGCGCGGCTTAGGGATTTTTTCAAAAAAAGTTGTTCAGATGTCGAGGGCTAATTCTGTTTCCGATGATAAATACCCACCTGTTTCCACCGAAAAACCCTTCAGGGGATCGTTTGCAACAGTTTAGCACCATCTTTGAATGAATTGCAGAACGTCAGATTTTTGAAGAAATTGTGACCGCGCGGCTTAGGGATTTTTTCAAAAAAAGTTGTTCAGACGTCGAGGGCTAATTCTGTTTCCCATGATAAATACCCACCTGTTTCCACCGAAAAACCCTTCAGGGGATCGTTTGCAACAGTTTAGCACCATCTTTGAATGAATTGCAGAACGTCAGATTTTTGAAGAAATTGTGACCGCGCGGCTTAGGGATTTTTTCAAAAAAAGTTGTTCAGACGTCGAGGGCTAATTCTGTTTCCCATGATAAATACCCACCTGTTTCCACCGAAAAAGCCTTCAGGGGATCGTTTGCAACAGTTTAGCACCATCTTTGAATGAATTGCAGAACGTCAGATTTTTGAAGAAATTGTGACCGCGCAGCTTAGGGATTTTTTCAAAAAAAGTTGTTCAGACGTCGAGCACTAATTCTGTTTCCGATGATAAAAACACACCTGTTTCCACCGAAAAACCTTTCAGGGGATCGTTTGCAACATTTTGGCACCATTTCTGAGTGAATTGCAGAACGTCAGAAATTTTGAAGAAATTGTGACCGCACGGCTTAGGGATTTTTTCAAAAAAAGTTGTTCAGAAGTCGAGGGCTAATTCTGTTTCCGATGATAAAAACACACCTGTTTCCACCGAAAAACCCTTCAGGGGATCGTTTGCAAGAGTTTAGCACCATTTCTGAGTGAATTGCAGAACGTCAGATTTTTGCTGAAATTGTGACCGCGCGGCTTAGGGATTTTTTCAAAAAAAGTTGTTCAGACGTCGAGGGCTAATTCTGTTTCCCATGAAATATACCCACCTGTTTCCACCGAAAAACCCTTCAGGGGATTGTATGCAACAGTTTGGCACCATTTCTGAGTGAATTGCAGAACGTCAGAAATTTTGAAGAAATTGTGACCGCGCGGCTTAGGGATTTTTTCAAAAAAAGTTGTTCAGACGTCGAGGGCTAATTCTGTTTCCCATGATAAATACCCACCTGTTTCCACCGAAAAAGCCTTCAGGGGATCGTTTGCAACAGTTTAGCACCATCTTTGAATGAATTGCAGAACGTCAGATTTTTGAAGAAATTGTGACCGCGCAGCTTAGGGATTTTTTCAAAAAAAGTTGTTCAGACGTCGAGCACTAATTCTGTTTCCGATGATAAAAACACACCTGTTTCCACCGAAAAACCTTTCAGGGGATCGTTTGCAACATTTTGGCACCATTTATGAGTGAATTGCAGAACGTCAGAAATTTTGAAGAAATTGTGACCGCACGGCTTAGGGATTTTTTCAAAAAAAGTTATTCAGAAGTCGAGGGCTAATTCTGTTTCCGATGATAAATTCCCACCTGTTTCCACAGAAAAACCCTTCAGGGGATCGTTTGCAACAGTTTAGCACCATCTTTGAATGAATTGCAGAACGTCAGAATTTTGAAGAAATTGTGACCGCGCGGCTTAGGGATTTTTTTAAAAAACTTGTTCAGACGTTGAGGGCTAATTCTGTTTCCGATGATAAAAACCGACCTGTTTCCACCGAAAAACCTTTCAGGGGATCGTTTGCAAGAGTTTAGCACCATCTTTGAATGAATTGCAGAACGTCAGATTTTTGAAGAAATTGTGACCGCGGCTTAGGGATTTTTTCAAAAAAAGTTGTTCAGACGTCGAGCGCTAATTCTGTTTCCGATGATAAAAACCCACCTGTTTCCACCAAAAAACCTTTCATGGGATCGTTTGCAACATTTTGGCACCATTTCAGAGTGAATTGCAGAACGTCAGAAATTTTGAAGAAATTGTGAGCGCGCGGCTTAGGGATTTTTTCAAAAAAAGTTGTTCAGATGTCGAGGGCTAATTCTGTTTCCGATGATAAATACCCACCTGTTTCCACCGAAAAACCCTTCAGGGGATCGTTTGCAACAGTTTAGCACCATCTTTGAATGAATTGCAGAACGTCAGATTTTTGAAGAAATTGTGACCGCGCGGCTTAGGGATTTTTTCAAAAAAAGTTGTTCAGACGTCGAGGGCTAATTCTGCTTCCCATGATAAATACCCACCTGTTTCCACCGAAAAAGCCTTCAGGGGATCGTTTGCAACAGTTTAGCACCATCTTTGAATGAATTGCAGAACGTCAGATTTTTGAAGAAATTGTGACCGCGCAGCTTAGGGATTTTTTCAAAAAAAGTTGTTCAGACGTCGAGCACTAATTCTGTTTCCGATGATAAAAACACACCTGTTTCCACCGAAAAACCTTTCAGGGGATCGTTTGCAACATTTTGGCACCATTTCTGAGTGAATTGCAGAACGTCAGAAATTTTGAAGAAATTGTGACCGCACGGCTTAGGGATTTTTTCAAAAAAAGTTGTTCAGAAGTCCAGGGCTAATTCTGTTTCCGATGATAAATACCCACCTGTTTCCACAGAAAAACCCTTCAGGGGATCGTTTGCAACAGTTTAGCACCATCTTTGAATGAATTGCAGAACGTCAGAATTTTGAAGAAATTGAGACCGCGCGGCTTAGGGATTTTTTTAAAAAACTTGTTCAGACGTTGAGGGCTAATTCTGTTTCCGATGATAAAAACCGACCTGTTTCCACCGAAAAACCTTTCAGGGGATCGTTTGCAAGAGTTTAGCACCATCTTTGAATGAATTGCAGAACGTCAGATTTTTGAAGAAATTGTGACCGCGCGGCTTAGGGATTTTTTCAAAAAAAGTTGTTCAGACGTTGAGCACTAATTCTGTTTCCGATGATAAAAACACACCTGTTTCCACCGAAAAACCTTTCAGGGGATCGTTTGCAACATTTTGGCACCATTTCTGAGTGAATTGCAGAACGTCAGAAATTTTGAAGAAATTGTGACCGCGCGGCTTAGGGATTTTTTCAAAAAAAGTTGTTCAGACGTCGAGGGCTATTTCTGTTTCCCATGATATATACCCACCTGTTTCCACCGAAAAACCTTTCAGGGGATCGTTTGCAAGAGTTTAGCACCATTTCTGAGTGAATTGCAGAACGTCAGATTTTTGCTGAAATTGTGACCGCGCGGCTTAGGGATTTTTTGAAAAAAAGTTCTTCAGGCATCAAGGGCTAATTCTGTTTCCGATGATAAATACCCACCTGTTTTCACCGAAAAACCTTTCAGGGGATCGTTTGCAAGAGTTTAGCACCATCTTTGAATGAATTGCAGAACGTCAGATTTTTGAAGAAATTGTGACCGCGGCTTAGGGATTTTTTCAAAAAAAGTTGTTCAGACGTCGAGCGCTAATTCTGTTTCCGATGATAAAAACCCACCTGTTTCCACCAAAAAACCTTTCATGGGATCGTTTGCAACATTTTGGCACCATTTCAGAGTGAATTGCAGAACGTCAGAAATTTTGAAGAAATTGTGAGCGCGCGGCTTAGGGATTTTTTCAAAAAAAGTTGTTCAGATGTCGAGGGCTAATTCTGTTTCCGATGATAAATACCCACCTGTTTCCACCGAAAAACCCTTCAGGGGATCGTTTGCAACAGTTTAGCACCATCTTTGAATGAATTGCAGAACGTCAGATTTTTGAAGAAATTGTGACCGCGCGGCTTAGGGATTTTTTCAAAAAAAGTTGTTCAGACGTCGAGGGCTAATTCTGTTTCCCATGATAAATACCCACCTGTTTCCACCGAAAAACCCTTCAGGGGATCGTTTGCAACAGTTTAGCACCATCTTTGAATGAATTGCAGAACGTCAGATTTTTGAAGAAATTGTGACCGCGCGGCTTAGGGATTTTTTCAAAAAAAGTTGTTCAGACGTCGAGGGCTAATTCTGTTTCCCATGATAAATACCCACCTGTTTCCACCGAAAAAGCCTTCAGGGGATCGTTTGCAACAGTTTAGCACCATCTTTGAATGAATTGCAGAACGTCAGATTTTTGAAGAAATTGTGACCGCGCAGCTTAGGGATTTTTTCAAAAAAAGTTGTTCAGACGTCGAGCACTAATTCTGTTTCCGATGATAAAAACACACCTGTTTCCACCGAAAAACCTTTCAGGGGATCGTTTGCAACATTTTGGCACCATTTCTGAGTGAATTGCAGAACGTCAGAAATTTTGAAGAAATTGTGACCGCACGGCTTAGGGATTTTTTCAAAAAAAGTTGTTCAGAAGTCGAGGGCTAATTCTGTTTCCGATGATAAATACCCACCTGTTTCCACCGAAAAACCCTTCAGGGGATCGTTTGCAACAGTTTAGCACCATCTTTGAATGAATTGCAGAACGTCAGAATTTTGAAGAAATTGTGACCGCTCGGCTTAGGGATTTTTTTAAAAAACTTGTTCAGACGTTGAGGGCTAATTCTGTTTCCGATGATAAAAACCGACCTGTTTCCACCGAAAAACCTTTCAGGGGATCGTTTGCAAGAGTTTAGCACCATCTTTGAATGAATTGCAGAACGTCAGATTTTTGAAGAAATTGTGACCGCGCGGCTTAGGGATTTTTTCAAAAAAAGTTGTTCAGACGTTGAGCACTAATTCTGTTTCCGATGATAAAAACACACCTGTTTCCACCGAAAAACCTTTCAGGGGATCGTTTGCAACATTTTGGCACCATTTCTGAGTGAATTGCAGAACGTCAGAAATTTTGAAGAAATTGTGACCGCGCGGCTTAGGGATTTTTTCAAAAAAAGTTGTTCAGACGTTGAGCACTAATTCTGTTTCCGATGATAAAAACACACCTGTTTCCACTGAAAAACCTTTCAGGGGATCGTTTGCAACAGTTTGGCACCATTTCTGAGTAAATTGCAGAACGTCAGAAATTTTGAGGAAATTGTGACCGCGCGGCTTAGGGATTTTTTCAAAAAAAGTTGTTCAGACGTCGAGGGCTAATTCTGTTTCCCACGAAATATACCCACCTGTTTCCACCGAAAAACCCTTCAGGGGATTGTATGCAACAGTTTCGCACCATTTCTGAGTGAATTGCAGAACGTCAGAAATTTTGAAGAAATTGTGACCGCGCGGCTTAGGGATTTTTTCAAAAAAAGTTGTTCAGACGTCGAGGGCTAATTCTGTTTCCCATGATAAATACCCACCTGTTTCCACCGAAAAAGCCTTCAGGGGATCGTTTTCAACAGTTTAGCACCATCTTTGAATGAATTGCAGAACGTCAGAATTTTGAAGAAATTGTGACCGCGCGGCTTAGGGATTTTTTTAAAAAACTTGTTCAGACGTTGAGGGCTAATTCTGTTTCCGATGATAAAAACACACCTGTTTCCACCGAAAAACCTTTCAGGGGATCGTTTGCAACATTTTGGCACCATTTCTGAGTGAATTGCAGAACGTCAGAAATTTTGAAGAAATTGTGACCGCGCGGCTTAGGGATTTTTTCAAAAAAGGTTGTTCAGACGTCGAGGGCTATTTCTGTTTCCCATGATATATACCCACCTGTTTCCACCGAAAAACCCTTCAGGGGATCGTTTGCAACAGTTTGGCACCATTTCTGAGTGAATTGCAGAACGTCAGAAATTTTGAAGAAATTGTGACCGCGCGGCTTAGGGATTTTTTTAAAAAACTTGTTCAGACCTTGAGGGCTAATTCTGTTTCCGATGATAAAAACACACCTGTTTCCACCGAAAAACCTTTCAGGGGATCGTTTGCGAGAGTTTAGCACCATTTCTGAGTGAATTGCAGAACGTCAGATTTTTGCTGAAATTGTGACCGCGCGGCTTAGGGATTTTTTGAAAAAAAGTTCTTCAGGCATCAAGGGCTAATTCTGTTTCCGATGATAAATACCCACCTGTTTCCACCGAAAAACCCTTCAGGGGATCGTTTGCAACAGTTTAGCACCATCTTTGAATGAATTGCAGAACGTCAGATTTTTGAAGAAATTGTGACCGCGCGGCTTAGGGATTTTTTCAAAAAAAGTTGTTCAGACGTCGAGGGCTAATTCTGTTTCCGATGATAAAAACCCACCTGTTTCCACCAAAAAACCTTTCAGGAGATTGTTTGCAACATTTTGGCACCATTTCTGAGTGAATTGCAGAACGTCAGAAATTTTGAAGAAATTGTGACCGCACGGCTTAGGGATTTTTTCAAAAAAAGTTGTTCAGAAGTCCAGGGCTAATTCTGTTTCCGATGATAAATACCCACCTGTTTCCACAGAAAAACCCTTCAGGGGATCGTTTGCAACAGTTTAGCACCATCTTTGAATGAATTGCAGAACGTCAGAATTTTGAAGAAATTGTGACCGAGCGGCTTAGGGATTTTTTTAAAAAACTTGTTCAGACGTTGAGGGCTAATTCTGTTTCCGATGATAAAAACCGACCTGTTTCCACCGAAAAACCTTTCAGGGGATCGTTTGCAACATTTTGGCACCATTTCTGAGTGAATTGCAGAACGTCAGAAATTTTGAAGAAATTGTGACCGCGCGGCTTAGGGATTTTTTCAAAAAAAGTTGTTCAGACGTCGAGGGCTATTTCTGTTTCCCATGATATATACCCACCTGTTTCCACCGAAAAACCCTTCAGGGGATCGTTTGCAACAGTTTGGCACCATTTCTGAGTGAATTGCAGAACGTCAGAAATTTTGAAGAAATTGTGACCGCGCGGCTTAGGGATTTTTTCAAAAAAACTTGTTCAGACGTCGAGCGCTAATTCTGTTTCCGATGATAAAAACACACCTGTTTCCACCGAAAAACCCTTCAGGGGATCGTTTGCAAGAGTTTAGCACCATTTCTGAGTGAATTGCAGAACGTCAGATTTTTGCTGAAATTGTGACCGCGCGGCTTAGGGATTTTTTCAAAAAAAGTTGTTCAGACGTCGAGGGCTAATTCTGTTTCCCATGAAATATACCCACCTGTTTCCACCGAAAAACCCTTCAGGGGATTGTATGCAACAGTTTGGCACCATTTCTGAGTGAATTGCAGAACGTCAGAAATTTTGAAGAAATTGTGACCGCGCGGCTTAGGGATTTTTTCAAAAAAAGTTGTTCAGACGTCGAGGGCTAATTCTGTTTCCCATGATAAATACCCACCTGTTTCCACCGAAAAAGCCTTCAGGGGATCGTTTGCAACAGTTTAGCACCATCTTTGAATGAATTGCAGAACGTCAGATTTTTGAAGAAATTGTGACCGCGCAGCTTAGGGATTTTTTCAAAAAAAGTTGTTCAGACGTCGAGCACTAATTCTGTTTCCGATGATAAAAACACACCTGTTTCCACCGAAAAACCTTTCAGGGGATCGTTTGCAACATTTTGGCACCATTTATGAGTGAATTGCAGAACGTCAGAAATTTTGAAGAAATTGTGACCGCACGGCTTAGGGATTTTTTCAAAAAAAGTTATTCAGAAGTCGAGGGCTAATTCTGTTTCCGATGATAAATACCCACCTGTTTCCACAGAAAAACCCTTCAGGGGATCGTTTGCAACAGTTTAGCACCATCTTTGAATGAATTGCAGAACGTCAGAATTTTGAAGAAATTGTGACCGCGCGGCTTAGGGATTTTTTTAAAAAACTTGTTCAGACGTTGAGGGCTAATTCTGTTTCCGATGATAAAAACCGACCTGTTTCCACCGAAAAACCTTTCAGGGGATCGTTTGCAAGAGTTTAGCACCATCTTTGAATGAATTGCAGAACGTCAGATTTTTGAAGAAATTGTGACCGCGGCTTAGGGATTTTTTCAAAAAAAGTTGTTCAGACGTCGAGCGCTAATTCTGTTTCCGATGATAAAAACCCACCTGTTTCCACCAAAAAACCTTTCATGGGATCGTTTGCAACATTTTGGCACCATTTCAGAGTGAATTGCAGAACGTCAGAAATTTTGAAGAAATTGTGAGCGCGCGGCTTAGGGATTTTTTCAAAAAAAGTTGTTCAGATGTCGAGGGCTAATTCTGTTTCCGATGATAAATACCCACCTGTTTCCACCGAAAAACCCTTCAGGGGATCGTTTGCAACAGTTTAGCACCATCTTTGAATGAATTGCAGAACGTCAGATTTTTGAAGAAATTGTGACCGCGCGGCTTAGGGATTTTTTCAAAAAAAGTTGTTCAGACGTCGAGGGCTAATTCTGCTTCCCATGATAAAGACCCACCTGTTTCCACCGAAAAAGCCTTCAGGGGATCGTTTGCAACAGTTTAGCACCATCTTTGAATGAATTGCAGAACGTCAGATTTTTGAAGAAATTGTGACCGCGCAGCTTAGGGATTTTTTCAAAAAAAGTTGTTCAGACGTCGAGCACTAATTCTGTTTCCGATGATAAAAACACACCTGTTTCCACCGAAAAACCTTTCAGGGGATCGTTTGCAACATTTTGGCACCATTTCTGAGTGAATTGCAGAACGTCAGAAATTTTGAAGAAATTGTGACCGCACGGCTTAGGGATTTTTTCAAAAAAAGTTGTTCAGAAGTCCAGGGCTAATTCTGTTTCCAATGATAAATACCCACCTGTTTCCACAGAAAAACCCTTCAGGGGATCGTTTGCAACAGTTTAGCACCATCTTTGAATGAATTGCAGAACGTCAGAATTTTGAAGAAATTGAGACCGCGCGGCTTAGGGATTTTTTTAAAAAACTTGTTCAGACGTTGAGGGCTAATTCTGTTTCCGATGATAAAAACCGACCTGTTTCCACCGAAAAACCTTTCAGGGGATCGTTTGCAAGAGTTTAGCACCATCTTTGAATGAATTGCAGAACGTCAGATTTTTGAAGAAATTGTGACCGCGCGGCTTAGGGATTTTTTCAAAAAAAGTTGTTCAGACGTTGAGCACTAATTCTGTTTCCGATGATAAAAACACACCTGTTTCCACCGAAAAACCTTTCAGGGGATCGTTTGCAACATTTTGGCACCATTTCTGAGTGAATTGCAGAACGTCAGAAATTTTGAAGAAATTGTGACCGCGCGGCTTAGGGATTTTTTCAAAAAAAGTTGTTCAGACGTCGAGGGCTATTTCTGTTTCCCATGATATATACCCACCTGTTTCCACCGAAAAACCCTTCAGGGGATCGTTTGCAACAGTTTGGCACCATTTCTGAGTGAATTGCAGAACGTCAGAAATTTTGAAGAAATTGTGACCGCGCGGCTTAGGGATTTTTTCAAAAAAACTTGTTCAGACGTCGAGCGCTAATTCTGTTTCCGATGATAAAAACACACCTGTTTCCACCGAAAAACCTTTCAGGGGATCGTTTGCAAGAGTTTAGCACCATTTCTGAGTGAATTGCAGAACGTCAGATTTTTGCTGAAATTGTGACCGCGCGGCTTAGGGATTTTTTGAAAAAAAGTTATTCAGGCATCAAGGGCTAATTCTGTTTCCGATGATAAATACCCACCTGTTTTCACCGAAAAACCTTTCAGGGGATCGTTTGCAAGAGTTTAGCACCATCTTTGAATGAATTGCAGAACGTCAGATTTTTGAAGAAATTGTGACCGCGGCTTAGGGATTTTTTCAAAAAAAGTTGTTCAGACGTCGAGCGCTAATTCTGTTTCCGATGATAAAAACCCACCTGTTTCCACCAAAAAACCTTTCATGGGATCGTTTGCAACATTTTGGCACCATTTCAGAGTGAATTGCAGAACGTCAGAAATTTTGAAGAAATTGTGAGCGCGCGGCTTAGGGATTTTTTCAAAAAAAGTTGTTCAGATGTCGAGGGCTAATTCTGTTTCCGATGATAAATACCCACCTGTTTCCACCGAAAAACCCTTCAGGGGATCGTTTGCAACAGTTTAGCACCATCTTTGAATGAATTGCAGAACGTCAGATTTTTGAAGAAATTGTGACCGCGCGGCTTAGGGATTTTTTCAAAAAAAGTTGTTCAGACGTCGAGGGCTAATTCTGTTTCCCATGATAAATACCCACCTGTTTCCACCGAAAAAGCCTTCAGGGGATCGTTTGCAACAGTTTAGCACCATCTTTGAATGAATTGCAGAACGTCAGATTTTTGAAGAAATTGTGACCGCGCAGCTTAGGGATTTTTTCAAAAAAAGTTGTTCAGACGTCGAGCACTAATTCTGTTTCCGATGATAAAAACACACCTGTTTCCACCGAAAAACCTTTCAGGGGATCGTTTGCAACATTTTGGCACCATTTCTGAGTGAATTGCAGAACGTCAGAAATTTTGAAGAAATTGTGACCGCACGGCTTAGGGATTTTTTCAAAAAAAGTTGTTCAGAAGTCGAGGGCTAATTCTGTTTCCGATGATAAATACCCACCTGTTTCCACCGAAAAACCCTTCAGGGGATCGTTTGCAACAGTTTAGCACCATCTTTGAATGAATTGCAGAACGTCAGAATTTTGAAGAAATTGTGACCGCGCGGCTTAGGGATTTTTTTAAAAAACTTGTTCAGACGTTGAGGGCTAATTCTGTTTCCGATGATAAAAACCGACCTGTTTCCACCGAAAAACCTTTCAGGGGATCGTTTGCAAGAGTTTAGCACCATCTTTGAATGAATTGCAGAACGTCAGATTTTTGAAGAAATTGTGACCGCGCGGCTTAGGGATTTTTTCAAAAAAAGTTGTTCAGACGTTGAGCACTAATTCTGTTTCCGATGATAAAAACACACCTGTTTCCACCGAAAAACCTTTCAGGGGATCGTTTGCAACATTTTGGCACCATTTCTGAGTGAATTGCAGAACGTCAGAAATTTTGAAGAAATTGTGACCGCGCGGCTTAGGGATTTTTTCAAAAAAAGTTGTTCAGACGTCGAGGGCTATTTCTGTTTCCCATGATATATACCCACCTGTTTCCACCGAAAAACCCTTCAGGGGATCGTTTGCAACAGTTTGGCACCATTTCTGAGTGAATTGCAGAACGTCAGAAATTTTGAAGAAATTGTGACCGCGCGGCTTAGGGATTTTTTCAAAAAAACTTGTTCAGACGTCGAGCGCTAATTCGGTTTCCGATGATAAAAACACACCTGTTTCCACCGAAAAACCTTTCAGGGGATCGTTTGCAAGAGTTTAGCACCATTTCTGAGTGAATTGCAGAACGTCAGATTTTTGCTGAAATTGTGACCGCGCGGCTTAGGGATTTTTTGAAAAAAAGTTCTTCAGGCATCAAGGGCTAATTCTGTTTCCGATGATAAATACCCACCTGTTTTCACCGAAAAACCTTTCAGGGGGTCGTTTGCAAGAGTTTAGCACCATCTTTGAATGAATTGCAGAACGTCAGATTTTTGAAGAAATTGTGACCGCGGCTTAGGGATTTTTTCAAAAAAAGTTGTTCAGACGTCGAGCGCTAATTCTGTTTCCGATGATAAAAACCCACCTGTTTCCACCAAAAAACCTTTCATGGGATCGTTTGCAACATTTTGGCACCATTTCAGAGTGAATTGCAGAACGTCAGAAATTTTGAAGAAATTGTGAGCGCGCGGCTTAGGGATTTTTTCAAAAAAAGTTGTTCAGATGTCGAGGGCTAATTCTGTTTCCGATGATAAATACCCACCTGTTTCCACCGAAAAACCCTTCAGGGGATCGTTTGCAACAGTTTAGCACCATCTTTGAATGAATTGCAGAACGTCAGATTTTTGAAGAAATTGTGACCGCGCGGCTTAGGGATTTTTTCAAAAAAAGTTGTTCAGACGTCGAGGGCTAATTCTGTTTCCCATGATAAATACCCACCTGTTTCCACCGAAAAAGCCTTCAGGGGATCGTTTGCAACAGTTTAGCACCATCTTTGAATGAATTGCAGAACGTCAGATTTTTGAAGAAATTGTGACCGCGCAGCTTAGGGATTTTTTCAAAAAAAGTTGTTCAGACGTCGAGCACTAATTCTGTTTCCGATGATAAAAACACACCTGTTTCCACCGAAAAACCTTTCAGGGGATCGTTTGCAACATTTTGGCACCATTTCTGAGTGAATTGCAGAACGTCAGAAATTTTGAAGAAATTGTGACCGCACGGCTTAGGGATTTTTTCAAAAAAAGTTGTTCAGAAGTCGAGGGCTAATTCTGTTTCCAATGATAAATACCCACCTGTTTCCACAGAAAAACCCTTCAGGGGATCGTTTGCAACAGTTTAGCACCATCTTTGAATGAATTGCAGAACGTCAGGTTTTTGCTGAAATTGTGACCGCACGGCTTAGGGATTTTTTCAAAAAAAAGGAGTTCAGACATCGAGGGCTAATTCTGTTTCCGATGATAAAAACCCACCTGTTTCCACTGAAAAACCTTTCAGGGGATCGTTTGCAACAGTTTGGCACCATTTCTGAGTAAATTGCAGAACGTCAGAAATTTTGAGGAAATTGTGACCGCGCGGCTTAGGGATTTTTTCAAAAAAAGTTGTTCAGACATCAAGGGCTAATTCTGTTTCCGATGATAAATACCCACCTGTTTCCAACGAAAAACCCTTCAGGGGATCGATTGCAACAGTTTGATCCATTTCTGAGTAAATTGCAGAACGTCAGAAATTTTGAAGAAATTGTGATCGCGCGGCTTAGGTATTGTTTCAAGAAAAGTTGTTCAGACGTTGAGCGCTAATTCTGTTTCCGATGATAAAAACCCACCTGTTTCCACCAAAAAACCTTTCAGGGGATTGTTTGCAACATTTTGGCACCATTTCTGAGTGAATTGCAGAACGTCAGAAATTTTGAAGAAATAGTGACCGCGCGGCTTAGGGATTTTTTCAAAAAAAGTTGTTCAGATGTCGAGGGCTAATTCTGTTTCCGATGATAAATACCCACCTGTTTCCACCGAAAAACTCTTCAGGGGATCGTTTGCAACAGTTTAGCACCATCTTTGAATGAATTGCAGAACGTCAGAGTTTTGAAGAAATTGTGAAAATGCTTAGGGATTTTTTCAAAGAAAGTTGTTCAGACGTCGAGCGCTATTTCTGTTTCCGATGATAAATACCCACCTGTTTCCACTGAGAAACCTTTCAGGGGATCGTTTGCAACATTTTGGCACCATTTCTGAGTGAATTGCAGAACGTCAGAAATTTTGAAGAAATTGTGACCGCGCGGCTTAGGAATTTTTCCAAAAAAAGTTGTTCAGATGTCGAGGTCTAATTCTGTTTCCCATGATAAATTCCAACCTATTTCCACCGAAAAACCCTTCAGGGGATCGTTTGCAACAGTTTGGCACCATTTCTGAGTGAATTGCAAAACGTCAGAAATGAATTGCAGAACGTCAGTTTTTTGCTGAAATTGTGACCGCGCGGCTTAGGGATTTTTTCTAAAAAAGTTGTTCAGACGTTGAGGGCTAATTCTGTTTCCGATGATAAAAACCGACCTGTTTCCACCGAAAAAACTTTCAGGGGATCGTTTGCACCAGTTTGGCACCATTTCTGAGTGAATTAAAGTTGTTCAGACATCAAGGGCTAATTCTGTTTCCGATGATAAATACTCAGAAATTTTGAGGAAATTGTGACCGCGCGGCTTAGGGATTTTTTCAAAAAAAGTTGTTCAGACATCAAGGGCTAATTCTGTTTCCGATGATAAATACCCACCTGTTTCCAACGAAAAACCCTTCAGGGGATCGTTTGCAACAGTTTGATCCATTTCTGAGTAAATTGCAGAACGTCAGAAATTTTGAAGAAATTGTGACCGCGCGGCTTAGGTATTGTTTCAAGAAAAGTTGTTCAGACGTTGAGCGCTAATTCTGTTTCCGATGATAAAAACCCACCTGTTTCCACCAAAAAACCTTTCAGGGGATTGTTTGCAACATTTTGGCACCATTTCTGAGTGAATTGCAGAACGTCAGAAATTTTGAAGAAATAGTGACCGCGCGGCTTAGGGATTTTTTCAAAAAAAGTTGTTCAGATGTCGAGGGCTAATTCTGTTTCCGATGATAAATACCCACCTGTTTCCACCGAAAAACTCTTCAGGGGATCGTTTGCAACAGTTTAGCACCATCTTTGAATGAATTGCAGAACGTCAGAGTTTTGAAGAAATTGTGAAAATGCTTAGGGATTTTTTCAAAGAAAGTTGTTCAGACGTCGAGCGCTATTTCTGTTTCCGATGATAAATACCCACCTGTTTCCACTGAGAAACCTTTCAGGGGATCGTTTGCAACATTTTGGCACCATTTCTGAGTGAATTGCAGAACGTCAGAAATTTTGAAGAAATTGTGACCGCGCGGCTTAGGAATTTTTCCAAAAAAAGTTGTTCAGATGTCGAGGTCTAATTCTGTTTCCCATGATAAATTCCAACCTATTTCCACCGAAAAACCCTTCAGGGGATCGTTTGCAACAGTTTGGCACCATTTCTGAGTGAATTGCAAAACGTCAGAAATTTTGAAGAAATTGTGACCGCGCGGCTTAGGGATTTTTTCAAAAAAAGTTGTTCAGACCTCGAGGGCTAATTCTGTTTCCGATGATAAATACCCACCTGTTTCCACCGAAAAACCTTTCAGGGGATCGTTTGCAACAGTTTGGCACCATTTCTGAGTGAATTGCAGAACGTCAGATTTTTGCTGAAATTGTGACCGCGCCGCTTAGGGATTTTTTCAAAAAAAGTTGTTCAGACGTCGAGGGCTAATTCTGTTTTTGATGATAAAAACCCACCTGTTTCCACCGAAAAACCCTTCAGGGGATCGTTTGTAACAGTTTAGCACCATCTTTGAATGAATTGCAGAACGTCAGTTTTTTGCTGAAATTGTGACCGCGCGGCTTAGGGATTTTTTCTAAAAAAGTTGTTCAGACGTTGAGGGCTAATTCTGTTTCCGATGATAAAAACCGACCTGTTTCCACCGAAAAAACTTTCAGGGGATCGTTTGCACCAGTTTGGCACCATTTCTGAGTGAATTACAGAACGTCAGAAATTTTGAAGAAATTGTGACCGCGCAGCTAAGGGATTTTTTCAAAAAAAGTTGTTCAGACATCAAGGGCTAATTCTGTTTCCCATTATATATACCCACCTGTTTGCACCGAAAAACCCTTCAGGGGATTGTTTGCAACAGTTTGGCACCATTTCTGAGTAAATTGCAGAACGTCAGAAATTTTGAGGAAATTGTGACCGCGCGGCTTAGGGATTTTTTCAAAAAAAGTTGTTCAGACATCAAGGGCTAATTCTGTTTCCGATGATAAATACCCACCTGTTTCCAACGAAAAACCCTTCAGGGGATCGTTTGCAACAGTTTGATCCATTTCTGAGTAAATTGCAGAACGTCAGAAATTTTGAAGAAATTGTGACCGCGCGGCTTAGGTATTGTTTCAAGAAAAGTTGTTCAGACGTTGAGCGCTAATTCTGTTTCCGATGATAAAAACCCACCTGTTTCCACCAAAAAACCTTTCAGGGGATTGTTTGCAACATTTTGGCACCATTTCTGAGTGAATTGCAGAACGTCAGAAATTTTGAAGAAATAGTGACCGCGCGGCTTAGGGATTTTTTCAAAAAAAGTTGTTCAGATGTCGAGGGCTAATTCTGTTTCCGATGATAAATACCCACCTGTTTCCACCGAAAAACTCTTCAGGGGATCGTTTGCAACAGTTTAGCACCATCTTTGAATGAATTGCAGAACGTCAGAGTTTTGAAGAAATTGTGAAAATGCTTAGGGATTTTTTCAAAGAAAGTTGTTCAGACGTCGAGCGCTATTTCTGTTTCCGATGATAAATACCCACCTGTTTCCACTGAGAAACCTTTCAGGGGATCGTTTGCAACATTTTGGCACCATTTCTGAGTGAATTGCAGAACGTCAGAAATTTTGAAGAAATTGTGACCGCGCGGCTTAGGAATTTTTCCAAAAAAAGTTGTTCAGATGTCGAGGTCTAATTCTGTTTCCCATGATAAATTCCAACCTATTTCCACCGAAAAACCCTTCAGGGGATCGTTTGCAACAGTTTGGCACCATTTCTGAGTGAATTGCAAAACGTCAGAAATTTTGAAGAAATTGTGACCGCGCGGCTTAGGGATTTTTTCAAAAAAAGTTGTTCAGACCTCGAGGGCTAATTCTGTTTCCGATGATAAATACCCACCTGTTTCCACCGAAAAACCTTTCAGGGGATCGTTTGCAACAGTTTGGCACCATTTCTGAGTGAATTGCAGAACGTCAGATTTTTGCTGAAATTGTGACCGCGCCGCTTAGGGATTTTTTCAAAAAAAGTTGTTCAGACGTCGAGGGCTAATTCTGTTTTTGATGATAAAAACCCACCTGTTTCCACCGAAAAACCCTTCAGGGGATCGTTTGTAACAGTTTAGCACCATCTTTGAATGAATTGCAGAACGTCAGTTTTTTGCTGAAATTGTGACCGCGCGGCTTAGGGATTTTTTCTAAAAAAGTTGTTCAGACGTTGAGGGCTAATTCTGTTTCCGATGATAAAAACCGACCTGTTTCCACCGAAAAAACTTTCAGGGGATCGTTTGCACCAGTTTGGCACCATTTCTGAGTGAATTACAGAACGTCAGAAATTTTGAAGAAATTGTGACCCCGCAGCTAAGGGATTTTTTCAAAAAAAGTTGTTCAGACATCAAGGGCTAATTCTGTTTCCCATGATATATACCCACCTGTTTGCACCGAAAAACCCTTCAGGGGATTGTTTGCAACAGTTTGGCACCATTTCTGAGTGAATTGCAGAACGTCAGAAATTTTGAAGAAATTGTGACCGCGCGGCTTAGCGATTTTTTCAAAAAAAGTTGTTCAGATGTCGAGGGCTAATTCTGTTTCCAATGATAAATACCCACCTGTTTCCACCGAAAAACCCTTCAGGGGATCGTTTGCAACAGTTTAGCACCATCTTTGAATGAATTGCAGAACGTCAGTTTTTTGCTGAAATTGTGACCGCGCGGCTTAGGGATTTTTTCAAAAAAAAGGAGTTCAGACATCGAGGGCTAATTCTGTTTCCGATGATAAAAACCCACCTGTTTCCACTGAAAAACCTTTCAGGGGATCGTTTGCAACAGTTTGGCACCATTTCTGAGTAAATTGCAGAACGTCAGAAATTTTGAGGAAATTGTGACCGCGCGGCTTAGGGATTTTTTCAAAAAAAGTTGTTCGGACATCAAGGGCTAATTCTGTTTCCGATGATAAATACCCACCTGTTTCCAACGAAAAACCCTTCAGGGGATCGTTTGCAACAGTTTAGCACCATCTTTGAATGAATTGCAGAACGTCAGATTTTTGAAGAAATTGTGACCGCGCGGCTTAGGGATTTTTTCATAAAAAGTTGTTCAGACGTCGAGGGCTAATTCTGTTTCCGATGATAAAAACCCTCCTGTTTCCACTGAAAAACCTTTCAGGGGATCGTTTGCAACAGTTTGATCCATATCTGAGTAAATTGCAGAACGTCAGAAATTTTGAAGAAATTGTGACCGCGCGGCTTAGGGATTGTTTCAAGAAAAGTTGTTCAGACGTTGAGCGCTAATTCTGTTTCCGATGATAAAAACCCACCTGTTTCCACCAAAAAACCTTTCAGGGGATTGTTTGCAACATTTTGGCACCATTTCTGAGTGAATTGCAGAACGTCAGAAATTTTGAAGAAATTGTGACCGCGCGGCTTAGGGATTTTTTCAAAAAAAGTTGTTCAGACGTCGAGGGCTATTTCTGTTTCCCATGATATATACCCACCTGTTTCCACCGAAAAACCCTTCAGGGGATCGTTTGCAACAGTTTAGCACCATCTTTGAATGAATTGCAGAACGTCAGGTTTTTGCTGAAATTGTGACCGCACGGCTTAGGGATTTTTTCAAAAAAAAGGAGTTCAGACATCGAGGGCTAATTCTGTTTCCGATGATAAAAACCCACCTGTTTCCACTGAAAAACCTTTCAGGGGATCGTTTGCAACAGTTTGGCACCATTTCTGAGTAAATTGCAGAACGTCAGAAATTTTGAGGAAATTGTGACCGCGCGGCTTAGGGATTTTTTCAAAAAAAGTTGTTCAGACATCAAGGGCTAATTCTGTTTCCGATGATAAATACCCACCTGTTTCCAACGAAAAACCCTTCAGGGGATCGTTTGCAACAGTTTGATCCATTTCTGAGTAAATTGCAGAACGTCAGAAATTTTGAAGAAATTGTGACCGCGCGGCTTAGGTATTGTTTCAAGAAAAGTTGTTCAGACGTTGAGCGCTAATTCTGTTTCCGATGATAAAAACCCACCTGTTTCCACCGAAAAACTCTTCAGGGGATCGTTTGCAACAGTTTAGCACCATCTTTGAATGAATTGCAGAAAGTGAGAGTTTTGAAGAAATTGTGACCGCGTGGCTTAGGGATTTTTTCAAAAAAAGTTGTTCAGACGTCGAGCGCTATTTCTGTTTCCGATGATAAATACCCACCTGTTTCCACTGAGAAACCTTTCAGGGGATCGTTTGCAACATTTTGGCACCATTTCTGAGTGAATTGCAGAACGTCAGAAATTTTGAAGAAATTGTGACCGCGCGGCTTAGGGATTTTTTCAAAAAAAGTTGTTCAGATGTCGAGGGCTAATTCTGTTTCCGATGATAAATACCCACCTGTTTCCACCGAAAAACTCTTCAGGGGATCGTTTGCAACAGTTTAGCACCATCTTTGAATGAATTGCAGAACGTCAGAGTTTTGAAGAAATTGTGAAAATGCTTAGGGATTTTTTCAAAGAAAGTTGTTCAGACGTCGAGCGCTATTTCTGTTTCCGATGATAAATACCCACCTGTTTCCACTGAGAAACCTTTCAGGGGATCGTTTGCAACATTTTGGCACCATTTCTGAGTGAATTGCAGAACGTCAGAAATTTTGAAGAAATTGTGACCGCGCGGCTTAGGAATTTTTCCAAAAAAAGTTGTTCAGATGTCGAGGTCTAATTCTGTTTCCCATGATAAATTCCAACCTATTTCCACCGAAAAACCCTTCAGGGGATCGTTTGCAACAGTTTGGCACCATTTCTGAGTGAATTGCAAAACGTCAGAAATTTTGAAGAAATTGTGACCGCGCGGCTTAGGGATTTTTTCAAAAAAAGTTGTTCAGACCTCGAGGGCTAATTCTGTTTCCGATGATAAATACCCACCTGTTTCCACCGAAAAACCTTTCAGGGGATCGTTTGCAACAGTTTGGCACCATTTCTGAGTGAATTGCAGAACGTCAGATTTTTGCTGAAATTGTGACCGCGCCGCTTAGGGATTTTTTCAAAAAAAGTTGTTCAGACGTCGAGGGCTAATTCTGTTTTTGATGATAAAAACCCACCTGTTTCCACCGAAAAACCCTTCAGGGGATCGTTTGTAACAGTTTAGCACCATCTTTGAATGAATTGCAGAACGTCAGTTTTTTGCTGAAATTGTGACCGCGCGGCTTAGGGATTTTTTCTAAAAAAGTTGTTCAGATGTTGAGGGCTAATTCTGTTTCCGATGATAAAAACCGACCTGTTTCCACCGAAAAAACTTTCAGGGGATCGTTTGCACCAGTTTGGCACCATTTCTGAGTGAATTACAGAACGTCAGAAATTTTGAAGAAATTGTGACCCCGCAGCTAAGGGATTTTTTCAAAAAAAGTTGTTCAGACATCAAGGGCTAATTCTGTTTCCCATGATATATACCCACCTGTTTGCACCGAAAAACCCTTCAGGGGATTGTTTGCAACAGTTTGGCACCATTTCTGAGTGAATTGCAGAACGTCAGAAATTTTGAAGAAATTGTGACCGCGCGGCTTAGCGATTTTTTCAAAAAAAGTTGTTCAGATGTCGAGGGCTAATTCTGTTTCCAATGATAAATACCCACCTGTTTCCACCGAAAAACCCTTCAGGGGATCGTTTGCAACAGTTTAGCACCATCTTTGAATGAATTGCAGAACGTCAGTTTTTTGCTGAAATTGTGACCGCGCGGCTTAGGGATTTTTTCAAAAAAAAGGAGTTCAGACATCGAGGGCTAATTCTGTTTCCGATGATAAAAACCCACCTGTTTCCACTGAAAAACCTTTCAGGGGATCGTTTGCAACAGTTTGGCACCATTTCTGAGTAAATTGCAGAACGTCAGAAATTTTGAGGAAATTGTGACCGCGCGGCTTAGGGATTTTTTCAAAAAAAGTTGTTCGGACATCAAGGGCTAATTCTGTTTCCGATGATAAATACCCACCTGTTTCCAACGAAAAACCCTTCAGGGGATCGTTTGCAACAGTTTAGCACCATCTTTGAATGAATTGCAGAACGTCAGATTTTTGAAGAAATTGTGACCGCGCGGCTTAGGGATTTTTTCATAAAAAGTTGTTCAGAAGTCGAGGGCTAATTCTGTTTCCGATGATAAAAACCCTCCTGTTTCCACTGAAAAACCTTTCAGGGGATCGTTTGCAACAGTTTGATCCATATCTGAGTAAATTGCAGAACGTCAGAAATTTTGAAGAAATTGTGACCGCGCGGCTTAGGGATTGTTTCAAGAAAAGTTGTTCAGACGTTGAGCGCTAATTCTGTTTCCGATGATAAAAACCCACCTGTTTCCACCAAAAAACCTTTCAGGGGATTGTTTGCAACATTTTGGCACCATTTCTGAGTGAATTGCAGAACGTCAGAAATTTTGAAGAAATTGTGACCGCGCGGCTTAGGGATTTTTTCAAAAAAAGTTGTTCAGACGTCGAGGGCTATTTCTGTTTCCCATGATATATACCCACCTGTTTCCACCGAAAAACCCTTCAGGGGATCGTTTGCAACAGTTTAGCACCATCTTTGAATGAATTGCAGAACGTCAGGTTTTTGCTGAAATTGTGACCGCACGGCTTAGGGATTTTTTCAAAAAAAAGGAGTTCAGACATCGAGGGCTAATTCTGTTTCCGATGATAAAAACCCACCTGTTTCCACTGAAAAACCTTTCAGGGGATCGTTTGCAACAGTTTGGCACCATTTCTGAGTAAATTGCAGAACGTCAGAAATTTTGAGGAAATTGTGACCGCGCGGCTTAGGGATTTTTTCAAAAAAAGTTGTTCAGACATCAAGGGCTAATTCTGTTTCCGATGATAAATACCCACCTGTTTCCAACGAAAAACCCTTCAGGGGATCGTTTGCAACAGTTTGATCCATTTCTGAGTAAATTGCAGAACGTCAGAAATTTTGAAGAAATTGTGACCGCGCGGCTTAGGTATTGTTTCAAGAAAAGTTGTTCAGACGTTGAGCGCTAATTCTGTTTCCGATGATAAAAACCCACCTGTTTCCACCGAAAAACTCTTCAGGGGATCGTTTGCAACAGTTTAGCACCATCTTTGAATGAATTGCAGAAAGTGAGAGTTTTGAAGAAATTGTGACCGCGTGGCTTAGGGATTTTTTCAAAAAAAGTTGTTCAGACGTCGAGCGCTATTTCTGTTTCCGATGATAAATACCCACCTGTTTCCACTGAGAAACCTTTCAGGGGATCGTTTGCAACATTTTGGCACCATTTCTGAGTGAATTGCAGAACGTCAGAAATTTTGAAGAAATTGTGACCGCGCGGCTTAGGAATTTTTCCAAAAAAAGTTGTTCAGACGTTGAGCGCTAATTCTGTTTCCGATGATAAAAACCCACCTGTTTCCACCAAAAAACCTTTCAGGGGATTGTTTGCAACATTTTGGCACCATTTCTGAGTGAATTGCAGAACGTCAGAAATTTTGAAGAAATAGTGACCGCGCGGCTTAGGGATTTTTTCAAAAAAAGTTGTTCAGATGTCGAGGGCTAATTCTGTTTCCGATGATAAATACCCACCTGTTTCCACCGAAAAACTCTTCAGGGGATCGTTTGCAACAGTTTAGCACCATCTTTGAATGAATTGCAGAACGTCAGAGTTTTGAAGAAATTGTGACCGCGCGGCTTAGGGATTTTTTCAAAAAAAGTTGTTCAGACGTCGAGCGCTATTTCTGTTTCCGATGATAAATACCCACCTGTTTCCACTGAGAAACCTTTCAGGGGATTGTTTGCAACATTTTGGCACCATTTCTGAGTGAATTGCAGAACGTCAGAAATTTTGAAGAAATTGTGACCGCGCGGCTTAGGAATTTTTCCAAAAAAAGTTGTTCAGATGTCGAGGTCTAATTCTGTTTCCCATGATAAATTCCAACCTATTTCCACCGAAAAACCCTTCAGGGGATCGTTTGCAACAGTTTGGCACCATTTCTGAGTGAATTGCAAAACGTCAGAAATTTTGAAGAAATTGTGACCGCACGGCTTAGGGATTTTTTCAAAAAAAGTTGTTCAGACCTCGAGGGCTAATTCTGTTTCCGATGATAAATACCCACCTGTTTCCACCGAAAAACCTTTCAGGGGATCGTTTGCAACAGTTTGGCACCATTTCTGAGTGAATTGCAGAACGTCAGATTTTTGCTGAAATTGTGACCGCGCGGCTTAGGGATTTTTTCAAAAAAAGTTGTTCAGACGTCGAGGGCTAATTCTGTTTCCGATGATAAAAACCCACCTGTTTCCACCGAAAAACCTTTCAGGGGATCGTTTGCACCAGTTTGGCACCATTTCTGAGTGAATTGCAGAACGTCAGAAATTTTGAAGAAATTGTGACCGCGCAGCTTAGGGATTTTTTCAAAAAAAGTTGTTCAGACGTCGAGGGCTAATTCTGTTTCCCATGATAAATTCCCACCTGTTTCCACCGAAAAACCCTTCAGGGGATCGTTTGCTACAGTTTGGCACCATTTCTGAGTGAATTGCAGAACGTCAGAAATTTTGAAGAAATTGTGACCGCGCGGCTTAGGGATTTTTTCAAAAAAAGTTGATCAGACCTCGAGGGCTAATTCTGTTTCCGATGATAAATAGCCACCTGTTTCCACCAAAAAACCCTTCAGGGGATCGTTTGCAACAGTTTAGCACCATCTTTGAATGAATTGCAGAACGTCAGATTTTTGAAGAAATTGTGACCGCGCGGCTTAGGGATTTTTTCAAAAAAAGTTGTTCAGACGTCGAGCGCTAATTCTGTTTCCGATGATAAAAACGCACCTGTTTCCACCGAAAAACCTTTCAGGTAATCATTTGCAACATTTTGGCACCATTTCTGAGTGAATTGCAGAACGTCAGAAATTTTGAAGAAATTGTGACCGCGCGGCTTAGGGATTTTTTCAAAAAAAGTTGTTCAGACGTCGAGGGCTAATTCTGTTTCCCATGATAAATACCCACCTGTTTCCACCGAAAAACCCTTCGGGGGATCGTTTGCAACAGTTTAGCACCATCTTTGAATGAATTGCAGAACGTCAGATTTTTGCTTAAATTGTGATCGCGCGGCTTAGGGATTTTTTCAAAAAAAGTTGTTCAGACGTCGAGGGCTAATTCTGTTTCCGATGATAAAAACCCACCTGTTTCCACTGAAAAACCTTTCAGGGGATCGTTTGCAACAGTTTGGCACCATTTCTGAGTAAATTGCAGAACGTCAGAAATTTTGAGGAAATTGTGAGCGCGCGGCTTAGGGATTTTTTCAAAAAAAGTTGTTCAGACATCAAGGGCTAATTCTGTTTCCGATGATAAATACCCACCTGTTTCCACCGAAAAACTCTTCAGGGGATCGTTTGCAACAGTTTAGCACTATCTTTGAATGAATTGCAGAACGTCAGAGTTTTGAAGAAATTGTGACCGCGCGGCTTAGGGATTTTTTCAAAAAAAGTTGTTCAGACGTCGAGCGCTATTTCTGTTTCCGATGATAAATACCCACCTTTTTCCACTGAGAAACCTTTCAGGGGATCGTTTGAAACATTTTGGCACCATTTCTAAGTGAATTGCAGAACGTCAGAAATTTTCAAGAAATTGTGACCGCGCGGCTTAGGAATTTTTCCAAAAAAAGATGTTCAGACATCAAGGGCTGATTCTGTTTCCGATGATAAAAACCCACCTGTTTCCAATGAAAAACCTTTCAGGGGATCGTTTGCAACAGTTTGATCCATTTCTGAGTAAATTGCAGAACGTCAGAAATTTTGAAGAAATTGTGACCGCGCGGCTTAGGGATTGTTTCAAGAAAAGTTGTTCAGACGTTGAGCCCTAATTCTGTTTCCGATGATAAAAACCCACCTGTTTCCACCAAAAAACCTTTCAGGGGATTGTTTGCAACATTTTGGCACCATTTCTGAGTGAATTGCAGAACGTCAGAAATTTTGAAGAAATAGTGACCGCGTGGCTTAGGGATTTTTTCAAAAAAAGTTGTTCAGATGTCGAGGGCTAATTCTGTTTCCGATGATAAATACCCACCTGTTTCCACCGAAAAACTCGTCAGGGGATCGTTTGCAACAGTTTAGCACCATCTTTGAATGAATTGCAGAACGTCAGAGTTTTGAAGAAATTGTGACCGCGCGGCTTAGGGATTTTTTCAAAAAAAGTTGTTCAGACGTCGAGCGCTATTTCTGTTTCCGATGATAAATACCCACCTGTTTCCACTGAGAAACCTTTCAGGGGATCGTTTGCAACATTTTGGCACCATTTCTGAGTGAATTGCAGAACGTCAGAAATTTTGAAGAAATTGTGACCGGGCGGCTTAGGAATTTTTCCAAAAAAAGTTGTTCAGATGTCGAGGTCTAATTCTGTTTCCCATGATAAATTCCAACCTATTTCCACCGAAAAACCCTTCAGGGGATCGTTTGCAACAGTTTGGCACCATTTCTGAGTGAATTGCAAAACGTCAGAAATTTTGAAGAAATTGTGACCGCGCGGCTTAGGGATTTTTTCAAAAAAAGTTGTTCAGACCTCGAGGGCTAATTCTGTTTCCGATGATAAATACCCACCTGTTTCCACCGAAAAACCTTTCAGGGGATCGTTTGCAACAGTTTGGCACCATTTCTGAGTGAATTGCAGAACGTCAGATTTTTGCTGAAATTGTGACCGCGCCGCTTAGGGATTTTTTCAAAAAAAGTTGTTCAGACGTCGAGGGCTAATTCTGTTTCCGATGATAAAAACCCACCTGTTTCCACCGAAAAACCCTTCAGGGGATCGTTTGTAACAGTTTAGCACCATCTTTGAATGCATTGCAGAACGTCAGTTTTTTGCTGAAATTGTGACCGCGAGGCTTAGGGATTTTTTCTAAAAAAGTTGTTCAGACGTTGAGGGCTAATTCTGTTTGCGATGATAAAAACCGACCTGTTTCCACCGAAAAACCTTTCAGGGGATCGTTTGCACCAGTTTGGCACCATTTCTGAGTGAATTGCAGAACGTCAGAAATTTTGAAGAAATTGTGACCGCGCAGCTAAGGGATTTTTTCAAAAAAAGTTGTTCAGACATCAAGGGCTAATTCTGTTTCCCATGATATATACCCACCTGTTTGCACCGAAAAACCCTTCAGGGGATCGTTTGCAACAGTTTAGCACCATCTTTGAATGAATTGCAGAACGTCAGTTTTTTCCTGAAATTGTGACCGCGCGGCTTAGGGATTTTTTCAAAAAAAGTTGTTCAGACGTTGAGGGCTAATTCTGTTTCCGATGATAAAAACTGACCTGTTTCCACCGAAAAACCTTTCAGGGGATCGTTTGCACCAGTTTGGCACCATTTCTGAGTGAATTGCAGAACGTCAGAAATTTTGAAGAAATTGTGACCGCGCGGCTTAAGGATTTTTTCAAAAAAAGTTGTTCAGATTTCGAGGGCTAATTCTGTTTCCGATGATAAATACCCACCTGTTTCCACAGAAAAACCCTTCAGGGG
Source organism: Podarcis melisellensis (assembly GCF_964234715.1). Lineage (NCBI taxonomy): Eukaryota > Metazoa > Chordata > Lepidosauria > Squamata > Lacertidae > Podarcis > Podarcis melisellensis. The sequence continues at coordinate 307,658 of NW_028113119.1, read as the reverse complement.
ATCCTTTGCAACAGTTTAGCACCATCTTTGAATGAATTGCAGAACGTCAGAGTTTTGAAGAAATTGTGACCGCGCGGCTTAGGGATTTTTTCAAAAAAAGTTGTTCAGACGTCGAGCGCTATTTCTGTTTCCGATGATAAATACCCACCTGTTTCCACTGAGAAACCTTTCAGGGGATCGTTTGCAACATTTTGGCACCATTTCTGAGTGAATTGCAGAACGTCAGAAATTTTGAAGAAATTGTGACCGCGCGGCTTAGGAATTTTTCCAAAAAAAGTTGTTCAGATGTCGAGGTCTAATTCTGTTTCCCATGATAAATTCCAACCTATTTCCACCGAAAAACCCTTCAGGGGATCGTTTGCAACAGTTTGGCACCATTTCTGAGTGAATTGCAAAACGTCAGAAATTTTGAAGAAATTGTGACCGCGCGGCTTAGGGATTTTTTCAAAAAAAGTTGTTCAGACCTCGAGGGCTAATTCTGTTTCCGATGATAAATACCCACCTGTTTCCACCGAAAAACCTTTCAGGGGATCGTTTGCAACAGTTTGGCACCATTTCTGAGTGAATTGCAGAACGTCAGATTTTTGCTGAAATTGTGACAGCGCCGCTTAGGGATTTTTTCAAAAAATGTTGTTCAGACGTCGAGGGCTAATTCTGTTTCCGATGATAAAAACCCACCTGTTTCCACCGAAAAACCCTTCAGGGGATCGTTTGTAACAGTTTAGCACCATCTTTGAATGAATTGCAGAACGTCAGTTTTTTGCTGAAATTTTGACCGCGCGGCTTAGGGATTTTTTCTAAAAAAGTTGTTCAGACGTTGAGGGCTAATTCTGTTTCCGATGATAAAAACCAACCTGTTTCCACCGAAAAACCTTTCAGGGGATCGTTTGCACCAGTTTGGCACCATTTCTGAGTGAATTACAGAACGTCAGGAATTTTGAAGAAATTGTGACCGCGCAGCTAAGGGATTTTTTCAAAAAAAGTTGTTCAGACATCAAGGGCTAATTCTGTTTCCCATGATATATACCCACCTGTTTGCACCGAAAAACCCTTCAGGGGATCGTTTGCACCAGTTTGGCACCATTTCTGAGTGAATTGCAGAACGTCAGAAATTTTGAAGAAATTGTGACCGCGCTGCTTAGGGATTTTTTCAAAAAAAGTTGTTCAGATGTCGAGGGCTAATTCTGTTTCCGATGATAAATACCCACCTGTTTCCACCGAAAAACCCTTCAGGGGATCGTTTGCAACAGTTTAGCACCATCTTTGAATGAATTGCAGAACGTCAGAATTTTGAAGAAATTGTGAGCGCGCGGCTTAGGGATTTTTTCAAAAAAACTTGTTCAGACGTCGAGCGCTAATTCTGTTTCCAATGATAAAAACACACCTGTTTCCACTGAAAAACCTTTCAGGGGATCGTTTGCAAGAGTTTAGCACCATTTCTGAGTGAATTGCAGAAAGTCAGATTTTTGCTGAAATTGTGACCGCGCGGCTTAGGGATTTTTTCAAAAAAAGTTCTTCAGACATCAAGGGCTAATTCTGTTTCCGATGATAAATACCCACCTGTTTCCACCGAAAAACCCTTCAAGGGATCGTTTGCAACAATTTAGCACCATATTTGAATGAATTCCAGAACGTCAGATTTTTGCTGAAATTGTGACCGCGCGGCTTAGGGATTTTTTCAAAAAAAGTTGTTCAGACGTCGAGGGCTAATTCTGTTTCCGATGATAAATACCCACCTGTTTCCACCGAAAAACCTTTCAGGGGATCGTTTGCACCAGTTTGGCACCATTTCTGAGTGAATTGCAGAACGTCAGAAATTTTGAAGAAATTGTGACCGCGCAGCTTAGGGATTTTTTCAAAAAAAGTTGTTCAGACGTCGAGGGCTAATTCTGTTTCCCATGATAAATTCCCACCTGTTTCCACCGAAAAACCCTTCAGGGGATCGTTTGCAACAGTTTGGCACCATTTCTGAGTGAATTGCAGAACGTCAGAAATTTTGAAGAAATTGTGACCGCGCGGCTTAGGGATTTTTTCAAAAAAAGTTGATCAGACCTCGAGGGCTAATTCTGTTTCCGATGATAAATACCCACCTGTTTCCACCGAAAAACCCTTCAGGGGATCGTTTGCAACAGTTTAGCACCATCTTTGAATGAATTGCAGAACGTCAGATTTTTGAAGAAATTGTGACCGCGCGGCTTAGGGATTTTTTCAAAAAAAGTTGTTCAGACGTCGAGCGCTAATTCTGCTTCCGATGATAAAAACGCACCTGTTTCCACCGAAAAACCTTTCAGGTGATCATTTGCAACATTTTGGCACCATTTCTGAGTGAATTGCAGAACGTCAGAAATTTTGAAGAAATTGTGACCGCGCGGCTTAGGGATTTTTTCAAAAAAAGGTGTTCAGACGTCGAGGGCTAATTCTGTTTCCCATGATAAATACCCACCTGTTTCCACCGAAAAACCCTTCGGGGGATCGTTTGCAACAGTTTAGCACCATCTTTGAATGAATTGCAGAAGGTCAGATTTTTGCTTAAATTGTGATCGCGCGGCTTAGGGATTTTTTCAAAAAAAGTTGTTCAGACGTCGAGGGCTAATTCTGTTTCCGATGATAAAAACCCACCTGTTTCCACTGAAAAACCTTTCAGGGGATCGTTTGCAACAGTTTGGCACCATTTCTGAGTAAATTGCAGAACGTCAGAAATTTTGAGGAAATTGTGACCGCGCGGCTTAGGGATTTTTTCAAAAAAAGTTGTTCAGACATCAAGGGCTAATTCTGTTTCCGATGATAAATACCCACCTGTTTCCAACGAAAAACCCTTCAGGGGATCGTTTGCAACAGTTTAGCACCATCTTTGAATGAATTGCAGAACGTCAGATTTTGGCTGAAATTGTGACCGCGCGGCTTAGGGATTTTTTCATAAAAAGTTGTTCAGACGTCGAGGGCTAATTCTGTTTCCCATGATAAAAACCCACCTGTTTCCAATGAAAAACCTTTCAGGGGATCGTTTGCAACAGTTTGATCCATTTCTGAGTAAATTGCAGAACGTCAGAAATTTTGAAGAAATTGTGACCGCGCGGCTTAGGGATTGTTTCAAGAAAAGTTGTTCAGACGTTGAGCGCTAATTCTGTTTCCGATGATAAAAACCCACCTGTTTCCACCAAAAAACCTTTCAGGGGATTGTTTGCAACATTTTGGCACCATTTCTGAGTGAATTGCAGAACGTCAGAAATTTTGAAGAAATAGTGACCGCGCGGCTTAGGGATTTTTTCAAAAAAAGTTGTTCAGATGTCGAGGGCTAATTCTGTTTCCGATGATAAATACCCACCTGTTTCCACCGAAAAACTCTTCAGGGGATCGTTTGCAACAGTTTAGCACCATCTTTGAATGAATTGCAGAACGTCAGAGTTTTGAAGAAATTGTGACCGCGCGGCTTAGGGATTTTTTCAAAAAAAGTTGTTCAGACGTCGAGCGCTATTTCTGTTTCCGATGATAAATACCCACCTGTTTCCACTGAGAAACCTTTCAGGGGATCGTTTGCAACATTTTGGCACCATTTCTGAGTGAATTGCAGAACGTCAGAAATTTTGAAGAAATTGTGACCGCGCGGCTTAGGAATTTTTCCAAAAAAAGTTGTTCAGATGTCGAGGTCTAATTCTGTTTCCCATGATAAATTCCAACCTATTTCCACCGAAAAACCCATCAGGGGATCGTTTGCAACAGTTTGGCACCATTTCTGAGTGAATTGCAAAACGTCAGAAATTTTGAAGAAATTGTGACCGCGCGGCTTAGGGATTTTTTCAAAAAAAGTTGTTCAGACCTCGAGGGCTAATTCTGTTTCCGATGATAAATACCCACCTGTTTCCACCGAAAAACCTTTCAGGGGATCGTTTGCAACAGTTTGGCACCATTTCTGAGTGAATTGCAGAACGTCATTTTTTTGCTGAAATTGTGACCGCGCCGCTTAGGGATTTTTTCAAAAAAAGTTGTTCAGACGTCGAGGGCTAATTCTGTTTCCGATGATAAAAACCCACCTGTTTCCACCGAAAAACCCTTCAGGGGATCGTTTGCAACAGTTTAGCACCATCTTTGAATGAATTGCAGAACGTCAGTTTTTTGCTGAAATTGTGACCGCGCGGCTTAGGGATTTTTTCTAAAAAAGTTGTTCAGACGTTGAGGGCTAATTCTGTTTCCGATGATAAAAACCGACCTGTTTCCACCGAAAAACCTTTCAGGGGATCGTTTGCACCAGTTTGGCACCATTTCTGAGTGAATTGCAGAACGTCAGAAATTTTGAAGAAATTGTGACCGCGCAGCTAAGGGATTTTTTCAAAAAAAGTTGTTCAGACATCAAGGGCTAATTCTGTTTCCCATGATATATACCCACCTGTTTGCACCGAAAAACCCTTCAGGGGATCGTTTGCAACAGTTTAGCACCATCTTTGAATGAATTGCAGAACGTCAGTTTTTTGCTGAAATTGTGACCGCGCGGCTTAGGGATTTTTTCAAAAAAAGTTGTTCAAATGTCGAAGGCTAATTCTGTTTCCGATGATAAATACCCACCTGTTTCCACAGAAAAACCCTTCAGGGGATCGTTTGCAACAGTTTAGCACCATCTTTGAATGAATTGCAGAACGTCAGAATTTTGAAGAAATTGTGACCGCGCGGCTTAGGGATTTTTTCAAAAAAACTTGTTCAGACGTCGAGTGCTAATTCTGTTTCCGATGATAAAAACCCACCTGTTTCCACCGAAAAACCTTTCAGGGGATCGTTTGCAAGAGTTTAGCACCATTTCTGAGTGAATTGCAGAAAGTCAGATTTTTGCTGAAATTGTGACCGCGCGGCTTAGGGATTTTTTCAAAAAAAGTTCTTCAGACATCAAGGGCTAATTCTGTTTCCGATGATAAATACCCACCTGTTTCCATCGAAAAACCCTTCAAGGGATCGTTTGCAACAGTTTAGCACCATCTTTGAATGAATTCCAGAACGTCAGATTTTTGCTGAAATTGTGACCGCGCGGCTTAGGGATTTTTTCAAAAAAAGTTGTTCAGACGTCGAGGGCTAATTCTGTTTCCGATGATAAAAACCCACCTGTTTCCACTGAAAAACCTTTCAGGGGATCGTTTGCAACAGTTTGGCACCATTTCTGAGTAAATTGCATAACGTCAGAAATTTTGAGGAAATTGTGACCGCGCGGCTTAGGGATTTTTTCAAAAAAAGTTGTTCAGACGTCGAGGGCTAATTCTGTTTCCCATGAAATATACCCACCTGTTTCCACCGAAAAACCCTTCAGGGGATTGTATGCAACAGTTTGGCACCATTTCTGAGTGAATTGCAGAACGTCAGAAATTTTGAAGAAATTGTGACCGCGCGGCTTAGGGATTTTTTCAAAAAAAGTTGTTCAGACGTCGAGGGCTAATTCTGTTTCCCATGATATATACCCACCTGTTTCCACAGAAAAACCCTTCAGGGGATCGTTTGCAACAGTTTAGCACCATCTTTGAATGAATTGCAGAACGTCAGAATTTTGAAGAAATTGTGACCGCGCGGCTTAGGGATTTTTTCAAAAAAACTTGTTCAGACGTCGAGTGCTAATTCTGTTTCCGATGATAAAAACCCACCTGTTTCCACCGAAAAACCTTTCAGGGGATCGTTTGCAAGAGTTTAGCACCATTTCTGAGTGAATTGCAGAAAGTCAGATTTTTGCTGAAATTGTGACCGCGCGGCTTAGGGATTTTTTCAAAAAAAGTTCTTCAGACATCAAGGGCTAATTCTGTTTCCGATGATAAATACCCACCTGTTTCCACCGAAAAACCCTTCAAGGGATCGTTTGCAACAGTTTAGCACCATCTTTGAATGAATTCCAGAACGTCAGATTTTTGCTGAAATTGTGACCGCGCGGCTTAGGGATTTTTTCAAAAAAAGTTGTTCAGACGTCGAGGGCTAATTCTGTTTCCGATGATAAAAACCCACCTGTTTCCACTGAAAAACCTTTCAGGGGATCGTTTGCAACAGTTTGGCACCATTTCTGAGTAAATTGCAGAACGTCAGAAATTTTGAGGAAATTGTGACCGCGCGGCTTAGGGATTTTTTCAAAAAAAGTTGTTCAGACGTCGAGCACTAATTCTGTTTCCGATGATAAAACCACACCTGTTTCCACCGAAAAACCTTTCAGGGGATCGTTTGCAACATTTTGGCACCATTTCTGAGTGAATTGCAGAACGTCAGAAATTTTGAAGAAATTGTGACCGCACGGCTTAGGGATTTTTTCAAAAAAAGTTGTTCAGAAGTCGAGGGCTAATTCTGTTTCCGATGATAAATACCCACCTGTTTCCACCGAAAAACCCTTCAGGGGATCGTTTGCAACAGTTTAGCACCATCTTTGAATGAATTGCAGAACGTCAGAATTTTGAAGAAATTGTGACCGCGCGGCTTAGGGATTTTTTCAAAAAAAGTTGTTCAGACGTCGAGCGCTATTTCTGTTTCCGATGATAAATACCCACCTGTTTCCACCAAAAAACCTTTCAGGGGATCGTTTGCAACATTTTGGCACCATTTCTGAGTGAATTGCAGAACGTCAGAAATTTTGAAGAAATTGTGATCGCGCGGCTTAGGGATTTTTTCAAAAAAAGTTGTTCAGACGTTGAGCACTAATTCTGTTTCCGATGATAAAAACACACCTGTTTCCACCGAAAAACCTTTCAGGGGATCGTTTGCAACATTTTGGCACCATTTCTGAGTGAATTGCAGAACGTCAGAAATTTTGAAGAAATTGTGACCGCGCGGCTTAGGGGTTTTTTCAAAAAAAGTTGTTCAGACGTCGAGGGCTATTTCTGTTTCCCATGATATATACCCACCTGTTTCCACCGAAAAACCCTTCAGGGGATCGTTTGCAACAGTTTAGCACCATCTTTGAATGAATTGCAGAACCTCAGATTTTTGAAGAAATTGTGACCGCGCGGCTTAGGGATTTTTTCAAAAAAAGTTGTTCAGACGTCGAGGGCTAATTCTGTTTCCCATGATAAATACCCACCTGTTTCCACCGAAAAAGCCTTCAGGGGATCGTTTGCAACAGTTTAGCACCATCTTTGAATGAATTGCAGAACGTCAGATTTTTGAAGAAATTGTGACCGCGCAGCTTAGGGATTTTTTCAAAAAAAGTTGTTCAGACGTCGAGCACTAATTCTGTTTCCGATGATAAAAACACACCTGTTTCCACCGAAAAACCTTTCAGGGGATCGTTTGCAACATTTTGGCACCATTTCTGAGTGAATTGCAGAACGTCAGAAATTTTGAAGAAATTGTGACCGCACGGCTTAGGGATTTTTTCAAAAAAACTTGTTCAGAAGTCGAGGGCTAATTCTGTTTCCGATGATAAATACCCACCTGTTTCCACAGAAAAACCCTTCAGGGGATCGTTTGCAACAGTTTAGCACCATCTTTGAATGAATTGCAGAACGTCAGAATTTTGAAGAAATTGTGACCGCGCGGCTTAGGGATTTTTTTAAAAAACTTGTTCAGACGTTGAGGGCTAATTCTGTTTCCGATGATAAAAACCGACCTGTTTCCACCGAAAAACCTTTCAGGGGATCGTTTGCAAGAGTTTAGCACCATCTTTGAATGAATTGCAGAACGTCAGATTTTTGAAGAAATTGTGACCGCGGCTTAGGGATTTTTTCAAAAAAAGTTGTTCAGACGTCGAGCGCTAATTCTGTTTCCGATGATAAAAACCCACCTGTTTCCACCAAAAAACCTTTCATGGGATCGTTTGCAACATTTTGGCACCATTTCAGAGTGAATTGCAGAACGTCAGAAATTTTGAAGAAATTGTGACCGCGCGGCTTAGGGATTTCTTCAAAAAAAGTTGTTCAGATGTCGAGGGCTAATTCTGTTTCCGATGCTAAATACCCACCTGTTTCCACCGAAAAACCCTTCAGGGGATCGTTTGCAACAGTTTAGCACCATCTTTGAATGAATTGCAGAAAGTCAGAATTTTGAAGAAATTGTGACCGCGCGGCTTAGGGATTTTTTCAAAAAAAGTTGTTCAGACGTCGAGCGCTATTTCTGTTTCCGATGATAAATACCCACCTGTTTCCACCAAAAAACCTTTCAGGGGATCGTTTGCAACATTTTGGCACCATTTCTGAGTGAATTGCAGAACGTCAGAAATTTTGAAGAAATTGTGACCGCACGGCTTAGGGATTTTTTCAAAAAAAGTTGTTCAGAAGTCGAGGGCTAATTCTGTTTCCGATGATAAATACCCACCTGTTTCCACAGAAAAACCCTTCAGGGGATCGTTTGCAACAGTTTAGCACCATCTTTGAATGAATTGCAGAACGTCAGAATTTTGAAGAAATTGTGACCGCGCGGCTTAGGGATTTTTTTAAAAAACTTGTTCAGACGTTGAGGGCTAATTCTGTTTCCGATGATAAAAACCGACCTGTTTCCACCGAAAAACCTTTCAGGGGATCGTTTGCAAGAGTTTAGCACCATTTCTGAGTGAATTGCAGAACGTCAGATTTTTGCTGAAATTGTGACCGCGCGGCTTAGGGATTTTTTCAAAAAAAGTTCTTCAGGCATCAAGGGCTAATTCTGTTTCCGATGATAAATACCCACCTGTTTCCACCGAAAAACCCTTCAGGGGATCGTTTGCAACAGTTTAGCACCATCTTTGAATGAATTGCAGAACGTCAGATTTTTGAAGAAATTGTGACCGCGCGGCTTAGGGATTTTTTCAAAAAAAGTTGTTCAGATGTCGAGGGCTAATTCTGTTTCCCATGATAAATACCCACCTGTTTCCACCGAAAAAGCCTTCAGGGGATCGTTTGCAACAGTTTAGCACCATCTTTGAATGAATTGCAGAACGTCAGATTTTTGAAGAAATTGTGACCGCGCAGCTTAGGGATTTTTTCAAAAAAACTTGTTCAGACGTTGAGGGCTAATTCTGTTTCCGATGATAAAAACCGACCTGTTTCCACCGAAAAACCTTTCAGGGGATCGTTTGCAAGAGTTTAGCACCATCTTTGAATGAATTGCAGAACGTCAGATTTTTGAAGAAATTGTGACCGCGGCTTAGGGATTTTTTCAAAAAAAGTTGTTCAGACGTCGAGCGCTAATTCTGTTTCCGATGATAAAAACCCACCTGTTTCCACCAAAAAACCTTTCATGGGATCGTTTGCAACATTTTGGCACCATTTCAGAGTGAATTGCAGAACGTCAGAAATTTTGAAGAAATTGTGACCGCGCAATTGTGACCGCGCGCCTTAGGGATTTTTTCCAAAAAAAGTTGTTCAGACGTCGAGCGCTATTTCTGTTTCCGATGATAAAAACACACCTGTTTCCACCAAAAAACCTTTCAGGGGATCGTTTGCAACATTTTGGCACCATTTCTGAGTGAATTGCAGAACGTCAGAAATTTTGAAGAAATTGTGACCGCACGGCTTAGGGATTTTTTCAAAAAAAGTTGTTCAGAAGTCGAGGGCTAATTCTGTTTCCGATGATAAATACCCACCTGTTTCCACAGAAAAACCCTTCAGGGGATCGTTTGCAACAGTTTAGCACCATCTTTGAATGAATTGCAGAACGTCAGAATTTTGAAGAAATTGTGACCGCGCGGCTTAGGGATTTTTTTAAAAAACTTGTTCAGACGTTGAGGGCTAATTCTGTTTCCGATGATAAAAACCGACCTGTTTCCACCGAAAAACCTTTCAGGGGATCGTTTGCAAGAGTTTAGCACCATCTTTGAATGAATTGCAGAACGTCAGATTTTTGAAGAAATTGTGACCGCGGCTTAGGGATTTTTTCAAAAAAAGTTGTTCAGACGTCGAGCGCTAATTCTGTTTCCGATGATAAAAACCCACCTGTTTCCACCAAAAAACCTTTCATGGGATCGTTTGCAACATTTTGGCACCATTTCAGAGTGAATTGCAGAACGTCAGAAATTTTGAAGAAATTATGACCGCGCGGCTTAGGGATTTTTTCAAAAAAAGTTGTTCAGATGTCGAGGGCTAATTCTGTTTCCGATGATAAATACCCACCTGTTTCCACCGAAAAACCCTTCAGGGGATCGTTTGCAACAGTTTAGCACCATCTTTGAATGAATTGCAGAAAGTCAGAATTTTGAAGAAATTGTGACCGCGCAGCTTAGGGATTTTTTCAAAAAAAGTTGTTCAGACGTCGAGCGCTATTTCTGTTTCCGATGATAAATACCCACCTGTTTCCACCAAAAAACCTTTCAGGGGATCGTTTGCAACATTTTGGCACCATTTCTGAGTGAATTGCAGAACGTCAGAAATTTTGAAGAAATTGTGACCGCGCGGCTTAGGGATTTTTTAAAAAAAAGTTGTTCAGACGTTGAGCACTAATTCTGTTTCCGATGATAAAAACACACCTGTTTCCACCGAAAAACCTTTCAGGGGATCGTTTGCAACATTTTGGCACCATTTCTGAGTGAATTGCAGAACGTCAGAAATTTTGAAGAAATTGTGACCGCGCGGCTTAGGGATTTTTTCAAAAAAAATTGTTCAGACGTCGAGGGCTATTTCTGTTTCCCATGATATATACCCACCTGTTTCCACCGAAAAACCCTTCAGGGGATCGTTTGCAAGAGTTTAGCACCATTTCTGAGTGAATTGCAGAACGTCAGATTTTTGCTGAAATTGTGACCGCGCGGCTTAGGGATTTTTTCAAAAAAAGTTCTTCAGATGTCGAGGGCTAATTCTGTTTCCGATGATAAATACCCACCTGTTTCCACCGAAAAACCCTTCAGGGGTCGTTTGCAACAGTTCAGCACCATCTTTGAATGAATTGCAGAACGTCAGATTTTTGAAGAAATTGTGACCGCGCGGCTTAGGGATTTTTTCAAAAAAAGTTGTTCAGACGTCGAGGGCTAATTCTGTTTCCCATGATAAATACCCACCTGTTTCCACCGAAAAAGCCTTCAGGGGATCGTTTGCAACAGTTTAGCACCATCTTTGAATGAATTGCAGAACGTCAGATTTTTGAAGAAATTGTGACCGCGCAGCTTAGGGATTTTTTCAAAAAAAGTTGTTCAGACGTCGAGCACTAATTCTGTTTCCGATGATAAAAACACACCTGTTTCCACCGAAAAACCTTTCAGGGGATCGTTTGCAACATTTTGGCACCATTTCTGAGTGAATTGCAGAACGTCAGAAATTTTGAAGAAATTGTGACCGCACGGCTTAGGGATTTTTTCAAAAAAACTTGTTCAGAAGTCGAGGGCTAATTCTGTTTCCGATGATAAATACCCACCTGTTTCCACAGAAAAACCCTTCAGGGGATCGTTTGCAACAGTTTAGCACCATCTTTGAATGAATTGCAGAACGTCAGAATTTTGAAGAAATTGTGACCGCGCGGCTTAGGGATTTTTTAAAAAAACTTGTTCAGACGTTGAGGGCTAATTCTGTTTCCGATGATAAAAACCGACCTGTTTCCACCGAAAAACCTTTCAGGGGATCGTTTGCAAGAGTTTAGCACCATCTTTGAATGAATTGCAGAACGTCAGATTTTTGAAGAAATTGTGACCGCAGCTTAGGGATTTTTTCAAAAAAAGTTGTTCAGACGTCGAGCGCTATTTCTGTTTCCGATGATAAATACCCACCTGTTTCCACCAAAAAACCTTTCAGGGGATCGTTTGCAACATTTTGGCACCATTTCTGAGTGAATTGCAGAACGTCAGAAATTTTGAAGAAATTGTGACCGCGCGGCTTAGGGATTTTTTCAAAAAAAGTTGTTCAGACGTTGAGCACTAATTCTGTTTCCGATGATAAAAACACACCTGTTTCCACCGAAAAACCTTTCAGGGGATCGTTTGCAACATTTTGGCACCATTTCTGAGTGAATTGCAGAACGTCAGAAATTTTGAAGAAATTGTGACTGCGCGGCTTAGGGATTTTTTCAAAAAAAGTTCTTCAGACATCAAGGGCTAATTCTGTTTCCGATGATAAATACCCACCTGTTTCCACCGAAAAACCCTTCAAGGGATCGTTTGCAACAGTTTAGCACCATCTTTGAATGAATTCCAGAACGTCAGATTTTTGCTGAAATTGTGACCGCGCGGCTTAGGGATTTTTTCAAAAAAAGTTGTTCAGACGTTGAGGGCTAATTCTGTTTCCGATGATAAAAACCCACCTGTTTCCACTGAAAAACCTTTCAGGGGATCGTTTGCAACAGTTTGGCACCATTTCTGAGTAAATTGCATAACGTCAGAAATTTTGAGGAAATTGTGACCGCGCGGCTTAGGGATTTTTTCAAAAAAAGTTGTTCAGACGTCGAGGGCTAATTCTGTTTCCCATGAAATATGCCCACCTGTTTCCACCGAAAAACCCTTCAGGGGATTGTATGCAACAGTTTGGCACCATTTCTGAGTGAATTGCAGAACGTCAGAAATTTTGAAGAAATTGTGACCGCGCGGCTTAGGGATTTTTTCAAAAAAAGTTGTTCAGACGTCGAGGGCTAATTCTGTTTCCCATGAAATATACCCACCTGTTTCCACCGAAAAACCCTTCAGGGGATTGTATGCAACAGTTTGGCACCATTTCTGAGTGAATTGCAGAACGTCAGAAATTTTGAAGAAATTGTGACCGCGCGGCTTAGGGATTTTTTCAAAAAAAGTTGTTCAGACGTCGAGGGCTAATTCTGTTTCCCATGATATATACCCACCTGTTTCCACAGAAAAACCCTTCAGGGGATCCTTTGCAACAGTTTAGCACCATCTTTGAATGAATTGCAGAACGTCAGAATTTTGAAGAAATTGTGACCGCGCGGCTTAGGGATTTTTTCAAAAAAACTTGTTCAGACGTCGAGCGCTAATTCTGTTTCCGATGATAAAAACACACCTGTTTCCACCGAAAAACCTTTCAGGGGATCGTTTGCAAGAGTTTAGCACCATTTCTGAGTGAATTGCAGAAAGTCAGATTTTTGCTGAAATTGTGACCGCGCGGCTTAGGGATTTTTTCAAAAAAAGTTCTTCAGACATCAAGGGCTAATTCTGTTTCCGATGATAAATACCCACCTGTTTCCACCGAAAAACCCTTCAAGGGATCGTTTGCAACAGTTTAGCACCATTTCTGAGTGAATTGCAGAACGTCAGAAATTTTGAAGAAATTGTGACCGCGCGGCTTAGGGATTTTTTCAAAAAAAGTTGTTCAGACGTCGAGGGCTAATTCTGTTTCCCATGATAAATACCCACCTGTTTCCACCGAAAAACCCTTCAAGGGATCGTTTGCAACAGTTTAGCACCATCTTTGAATGAATTCCAGAACGTCAGATTTTTGCTGAAATTGTGACCGCGCGGCTTAGGGATTTTTTCAAAAAAAGTTGTTCAGACGTTGAGGGCTAATTCTGTTTCCGATGATAAAAACCCACCTGTTTCCACTGAAAAACCTTTCAGGGGATCGTTTGCAACAGTTTGGCACCATTTCTGAGTAAATTGCATAACGTCAGAAATTTTGAGGAAATTGTGACCGCGCGGCTTAGGGATTTTTTCAAAAAAAGTTGTTCAGACGTCGAGGGCTAATTCTGTTTCCCATGAAATATGCCCACCTGTTTCCACCGAAAAACCCTTCAGGGGATTGTATGCAACAGTTTGGCACCATTTCTGAGTGAATTGCAGAACGTCAGAAATTTTGAAGAAATTGTGACCGCGCGGCTTAGGGATTTTTTCAAAAAAAGTTGTTCAGACGTCGAGGGCTAATTCTGTTTCCCATGAAATATACCCACCTGTTTCCACCGAAAAACCCTTCAGGGGATTGTATGCAACAGTTTGGCACCATTTCTGAGTGAATTGCAGAACGTCAGAAATTTTGAAGAAATTGTGACCGCGCGGCTTAGGGATTTTTTCAAAAAAAGTTGTTCAGACGTCGAGGGCTAATTCTGTTTCCCATGATATATACCCACCTGTTTCCACAGAAAAACCCTTCAGGGGATCCTTTGCAACAGTTTAGCACCATCTTTGAATGAATTGCAGAACGTCAGAATTTTGAAGAAATTGTGACCGCGCGGCTTAGGGATTTTTTCAAAAAAACTTGTTCAGACGTCGAGCGCTAATTCTGTTTCCGATGATAAAAACACACCTGTTTCCACCGAAAAACCTTTCAGGGGATCGTTTGCAAGAGTTTAGCACCATTTCTGAGTGAATTGCAGAAAGTCAGATTTTTGCTGAAATTGTGACCGCGCGGCTTAGGGATTTTTTCAAAAAAAGTTCTTCAGACATCAAGGGCTAATTCTGTTTCCGATGATAAATACCCACCTGTTTCCACCGAAAAACCCTTCAAGGGATCGTTTGCAACAGTTTAGCACCATCTTTGAATGAATTCCAGAACGTCAGATTTTTGCTGAAATTGTGACCGCGCGGCTTAGGGATTTTTTCAAAAAAAGTTGTTCAGACGTCGAGGGCTAATTCTGTTTCCGATGATAAAAACCCACCTGTTTCCACTGAAAAACCTTTCAGGGGATCGTTTCCAACAGTTTGGCACCATTTCTGAGTAAATTGCAGAACGTCAGAAATTTTGAGGAAATTGTGACCGCGCGGCTTAGGGATTTTTTCAAAAAAAGTTGTTCAGACGTCGAGGGCTAATTCTGTTTCCCATGAAATATACCCACCTGTTTCCACCGAAACACCCTTCAGGGGATTGTATGCAACAGTTTGGCACCATTTCTGAGTGAATTGCAGAACGTCAGAAATTTTGAAGAAATTGTGACCGCGCGGCTTAGGGATTTTTTCAAAAAAAGTTGTTCAGACGTCGAGGGCTAATTCTGTTTCCCATGATAAATACCCACCTGTTTCCACCGAAAAACCCTTCAAGGGATCGTTTGCAACAGTTTAGCACCATCTTTGAATGAATTCCAGAACGTCAGATTTTTGCTGAAATTGTGACCGCGCGGCTTAGGGATTTTTTCAAAAAAAGTTGTTCAGACGTCGAGTGCTAATTCTGTTTCCGATGATAAAAACCCACCTGTTTCCACTGAAAAACCTTTCAGGGGATCGTTTGCAACAGTTTGGCACCATTTCTGAGTAAATTGCATAACGTCAGAAATTTTGAGGAAATTGTGACCGCGCGGCTTAGGGATTTTTTCAAAAAAAGTTGTTCAGACGTCGAGGGCTAATTCTGTTTCCCATGAAATATACCCACCTGTTTCCACCGAAAAACCCTTCAGGGGATTTTATGCAACAGTTTGGCACCATTTCTGAGTGAATTGCAGAACGTCAGAAATTTTGAAGAAATTGTGACCGCGCGGCTTAGGGATTTTTTCAAAAAAAGTTGTTCAGACGTCGAGGGCTAATTCTGTTTCCCATGATATATACCCACCTGTTTCCACAGAAAAACCCTTCAGGGGATCCTTTGCAACAGTTTAGCACCATCTTTGAATGAATTGCAGAACGTCAGAATTTTGAAGAAATTGTGACCGCGCGGCTTAGGGATTTTTTCAAAAAAACTTGTTCAGACGTCGAGCGCTAATTCTGTTTCCGATGATAAAAACACACCTGTTTCCACCGAAAAACCTTTCAGGGGATCGTTTGCAAGAGTTTAGCACCATTTCTGAGTGACTTGCAGAAAGTCAGATTTTTGCTGAAATTGTGACCGCGCGGCTTAGGGATTTTTTCAAAAAAAGTTCTTCAGACATCAAGGGCTAATTCTGTTTCCGATGATAAATACCCACCTGTTTCCACCGAAAAACCCTTCAAGGGATCGTTTGCAACAGTTTAGCACCATCTTTGAATGAATTCCAGAACGTCAGATTTTTGCTGAAATTGTGACCGCGCGGCTTAGGGATTTTTTCAAAAAAAGTTGTTCAAATGTCGAAGGCTAATTCTGTTTCCGATGATAAATACCCACCTGTTTCCACCGAAAAACCCTTCAGGGGATCGTTTGCAACAGTTTAGCACCATCTTTGAATGAATTGCAGAACGTCAGAATTTTGAAGAAATTGTGACCGCGCGGCTTAGGGATTTTTTCAAAAAAACTTGTTCAGACGTCGAGCGCTAATTCTGTTTCCGATGATAGAAACCCACCTGTTTCCACCGAAAAACCTTTCAGGGGATCGTTTGCCAGAGTTTAGCACGATTTCTGAGTGAATTGCAGAAAGTCAGATTTTTGCTGAAATTGTGACCGCGCGGCTTAGGGATTTTTTCAAAAAAAGTTCTTCAGACATCAAGGGCTAATTCTGTTTCCGATGATAAATACCCACCTGTTTCCACCGAAAAACCCTTCAAGGGATCGTTTGCAACAGTTTAGCACCATCTTTGAATGAATTCCAGAACGTCAGATTTTTGCTGAAATTGTGACCGCGCGGCTTAGGGATTTTTTCAAAAAAAGGTGTTCAGACGTCGAGGGCTAATTCTGTTTCCGATGATAAAAACCCACCTGTTTCCACTGAAAAACCTTTCAGGGGATCGTTTGCAACAGTTTGGCACCATTTCTGAGTAAATTGCATAACGTCAGAAATTTTGAGGAAATTGTGACCGCGCGGCTTAGGGATTTTTTCAAAAAAAGTTGTTCAGACGTCGAGGGCTAATTCTGTTTCCCATGAAATATACCCACCTGTTTCCACCGAAAAACCCTTCAGGGGATTGTATGCAACAGTTTGGCACCATTTCTGAGTGAATTCCAGAACGTCAGATTTTTGCTGAAATTGTGACCGCGCGGCTTAGGGATTTTTTCAAAAAAAGTTGTTCAGACGTCGAGGGCTAATTCTGTTTCCGATGATAAAAACCCACCTGTTTCCACTGAAAAACCTTTCAGGGGATCGTTTGCAACAGTTTGGCACCATTTCTGAGTAAATTGCATAACGTCAGAAATTTTGAGGAAATTGTGACCGCGCGGCTTAGGGATTTTTTCAAAAAAAGTTGTTCAGACTTCGAGGGCTAATTATGTTTCCGATGATAAATACCCACCTGTTTCCACAGAAAAACCCTTCAGGGGATCGTTTGCAACAGTTTAGCACCATCTTTGAATGAATTGCAGAACGTCAGAATTTTGAAGAAATTGTGACCGCGCGGCTTAGGGATTTTTTTAAAAAACTTGTTCAGACGTTGAGGGCTAATTCTGTTTCCGATGATAAAAACCGACCTGTTTCCACCGAAAAACCTTTCAGGGGATCGTTTGCAAGAGTTTAGCACCATCTTTGAATGAATTGCAGAACGTCAGATTTTTGAAGAAATTGTGACCGCGGCTTAGGGATTTTTTCAAAAAAAGTTGTTCAGACGTCGAGCGCTAATTCTGTTTCCGATGATAAAAACCCACCTGTTTCCACCGAAAAACCTTTCAGGGGATCGTTTGCAAGAGTTTAGCACCATTTCTGAGTGAATTGCAGAAAGTCAGATTTTTGCTGAAATTGTGACCGCGCGGCTTAGGGATTTTTTCAAAAAAAGTTCTTCAGACATCAAGGGCTAATTCTGTTTCCGATGATAAATACCCACCTGTTTCCACCGAAAAACCCTTCAAGGGATCGTTTGCAACAGTTTAGCACCATCTTTGAATGAATTCCAGAACGTCAGATTTTTGCTGAAATTGTGACCGCGCGGCTTAGGGATTTTTTCAAAAAAAGTTGTTCAGACGTCGAGGGCTAATTCTGTTTCCGATGATAAAAACCCACCTGTTTCCACTGAAAAACCTTTCAGGGGATCGTTTGCAACAGTTTGGCACCATTTCTGAGTAAATTGCAGAACGTCAGAAATTTTGAGGAAATTGTGACCGCGCGGCTTAGGGATTTTTTCAAAAAAAGTTGTTCAGACGTCGAGGGCTAATTCTGTTTCCCATGAAATATACCCACCTGTTTCCACCGAAACACCCTTCAGGGGATTGTATGCAACAGTTTGGCACCATTTCTGAGTGAATTGCAGAACGTCAGAAATTTTGAAGAAATTGTGACCGCGCGGCTTAGGGATTTTTTCAAAAAAAGTTGTTCAGACGTCGAGGGCTAATTCTGTTTCCCATGATAAATACCCACCTGTTTCCACCGAAAAACCCTTCAAGGGATCGTTTGCAACAGTTTAGCACCATCTTTGAATGAATTCCAGAACGTCAGATTTTTGCTGAAATTGTGACCGCGCGGCTTAGGGATTTTTTCAAAAAAAGTTGTTCAGACGTCGAGTGCTAATTCTGTTTCCGATGATAAAAACCCACCTGTTTCCACTGAAAAACCTTTCAGGGGATCGTTTGCAACAGTTTGGCACCATTTCTGAGTAAATTGCATAACGTCAGAAATTTTGAGGAAATTGTGACCGCGCGGCTTAGGGATTTTTTCAAAAAAAGTTGTTCAGACGTCGAGGGCTAATTCTGTTTCCCATGAAATATACCCACCTGTTTCCACCGAAAAACCCTTCAGGGGATTTTATGCAACAGTTTGGCACCATTTCTGAGTGAATTGCAGAACGTCAGAAATTTTGAAGAAATTGTGACCGCGCGGCTTAGGGATTTTTTCAAAAAAAGTTGTTCAGACGTCGAGGGCTAATTCTGTTTCCCATGATATATACCCACCTGTTTCCACAGAAAAACCCTTCAGGGGATCCTTTGCAACAGTTTAGCACCATCTTTGAATGAATTGCAGAACGTCAGAATTTTGAAGAAATTGTGACCGCGCGGCTTAGGGATTTTTTCAAAAAAACTTGTTCAGACGTCGAGCGCTAATTCTGTTTCCGATGATAAAAACACACCTGTTTCCACCGAAAAACCTTTCAGGGGATCGTTTGCAAGAGTTTAGCACCATTTCTGAGTGAATTGCAGAAAGTCAGATTTTTGCTGAAATTGTGACCGCGCGGCTTAGGGATTTTTTCAAAAAAAGTTGTTCAAATGTCGAAGGCTAATTCTGTTTCCGATGATAAATACCCACCTGTTTCCACAGAAAAACCCTTCAGGGGATCGTTTGCAACAGTTTAGCACCATCTTTGAATGAATTGCAGAACGTCAGAATTTTGAAGAAATTGTGACCGCGCGGATTAGGGATTTTTTCAAAAAAACTTGTTCAGACGTCGAGCGCTAATTCTGTTTCCGATGATAGAAACCCACCTGTTTCCACCGAAAAACCTTTCAGGGGATCGTTTGCAAGAGTTTAGCACGATTTCTGAGTGAATTGCAGAAAGTCAGATTTTTGCTGAAATTGTGACCGCGCGGCTTAGGGATTTTGTCAAAAAAAGTTCTTCAGACATCAAGGGCTAATTCTGTTTCCGATGATAAATACCCACCTGTTTCCACCGAAAAACCCTTCAAGGGATCGTTTGCAACAGTTTAGCACCATCTTTGAATGAATTCCAGAACGTCAGATTTTTGCTGAAATTGTGACCGCGCGGCTTAGGGATTTTTTCAAAAAAAGGTGTTCAGACGTCGAGGGCTAATTCTGTTTCCGATGATAAAAACCCACCTGTTTCCACTGAAAAACCTTTCAGGGGATCGTTTGCAACAGTTTGGCACCATTTCTAAGTAAATTGCATAACGTCAGAAATTTTGAGGAAATTGTGACCGCGCGGCTTAGGGATTTTTTCAAAAAAAGTTGTTCAGACGTCGAGGGCTAATTCTGTTTCCCATGAAATATACCCACCTGTTTCCACCGAAAAACCATTCAGGGGATTGTATGCAACAGTTTGGCACCATTTCTGAGTGAATTCCAGAACGTCAGATTTTTGCTGAAATTGTGACCGCGCGACTTAGGGATTTTTTCAAAAAAAGTTGTTCAGACGTCGAGGGCTAATTCTGTTTCCGATGATAAAAACCCACCTGTTTCCACTGAAAAACCTTTCAGGGGATCGTTTGCAACAGTTTGGCACCATTTCTGAGTAAATTGCATAACGTCAGAAATTTTGAGGAAATTGTGACCGCGCGGCTTAGGGATTTTTTCAAAAAAAGTTGTTCAGACTTCGAGGGCTAATTCTGTTTCCGATGATAAATACCCACCTGTTTCCACAGAAAAACCCTTCAGGGGATCGTTTGCAACAGTTTAGCACCATCTTTGAATGAATTGCAGAACGTCAGAATTTTGAAGAAATTGTGACCGCGCGGCTTAGGGATTTTTTTTAAAAACTTGTTCAGACGTTGAGGGCTAATTCTGTTTCCGATGATAAAAACCGACCTGTTTCCACCGAAAAACCTTTCAGGGGATCGTTTGCAAGAGTTTAGCACCATCTTTGAATGAATTGCAGAACGTCAGATTTTTGAAGAAATTGTGACCGCGGCTTAGGGATTTTTTCAAAAAAAGTTGTTCAGACGTCGAGCGCTAATTCTGTTTCCGATGATAAAAACCCACCTGTTTCCACCAAAAAACCTTTCATGGGATCGTTTGCAACATTTTGGCACCATTTCAGAGTGAATTGCAGAACGTCAGAAATTTTGAAGAAATTGTGACCGCGCGGCTTAGGGATTTTTTCAAAAAAAGTTGTTCAGATGTCGAGGGCTAATTCTGTTTCCGATGATAAATACCCACCTGTTTCCACCGAAAAACCCTTCAGGGGATCGTTTGCAACAGTTTAGCACCATCTTTGAATGAATTCCAGAACGTCAGATTTTTGCTGAAATTGTGACCGCGCGGCTTAGGGATTTTTTCAAAAAAAGTTGTTCAGACGTCGAGGGCTAATTCTGTTTCTGATGATAAAAACCCACCTGTTTCCACTGAAAAACCTTTCAGGGGATCGTTTGCAACAGTTTGGCACCATTTCTGAGTAAATTGCAGAACGTCAGAAATTTTGAGGAAATTGTGACCGCGCGGCTTAGGGATTTTTTCAAAAAAAGTTGTTCAGACGTCGAGGGCTAATTCTGTTTCCCATGAAATATACCCACCTGTTTCCACCGAAACACCCTTCAGGGGATTGTATGCAACAGTTTGGCACCATTTCTGAGTGAATTGCAGAACGTCAGAAATTTTGAAGAAATTGTGACCGCGCGGCTTAGGGATTTTTTCAAAAAAAGTTGTTCAGACGTCGAGCGCTAATTCTGTTTCCGATGATAAAAACACACCTGTTTCCACCGAAAAACCTTTCAGGGGATCGTTTGCAAGAGTTTAGCACCATTTCTGAGTGAATTGCAGAAAGTCAGATTTTTGCTGAAATTGTGACCGCGCGGCTTAGGGATTTTTTCAAAAAAAGTTCTTCAGACATCAAGGGCTAATTCTGTTTCCGATGATAAATACCCACCTGTTTCCACCGAAAAACCCTTCAAGGGATCGTTTGCAACAGTTTAGCACCATCTTTGAATGAATTCCAGAACGTCAGATTTTTGCTGAAATTGTGACCGCGCGGCTTAGGGATTTTTTCAAAAAAAGTTGTTCAGACGTCGAGGGCTAATTCTGTTTCCGATGATAAAAACCCACCTGTTTCCACTGAAAAACCTTTCAGGGGATCGTTTGCAACAGTTTGGCACCATTTCTGAGTAAATTGCAGAACGTCAGAAATTTTGAGGAAATTGTGACCGCGCGGCTTAGGGATTTTTTCAAAAAAAGTTGTTCAGACGTCGAGGGCTAATTCTGTTTCCCATGAAATATACCCACCTGTTTCCACCGAAACACCCTTCAGGGGATTGTATGCAACAGTTTGGCACCATTTCTGAGTGAATTGCAGAACGTCAGAAATTTTGAAGAAATTGTGACCGCGCGGCTTAGGGATTTTTTCAAAAAAAGTTGTTCAGACGTCGAGGGCTAATTCTGTTTCCCATGATAAATACCCACCTGTTTCCACCGAAAAACCCTTCAAGGGATCGTTTGCAACAGTTTAGCACCATCTTTGAATGAATTCCAGAACGTCAGATTTTTGCTGAAATTGTGACCGCGCGGCTTAGGGATTTTTTCAAAAAAAGTTGTTCAGACGTTGAGGGCTAATTCTGTTTCCGATGATAAAAACCCACCTGTTTCCACTGAAAAACCTTTCAGGGGATCGTTTGCAACAGTTTGGCACCATTTCTGAGTAAATTGCATAACGTCAGAAATTTTGAGGAAATTGTGACCGCGCGGCTTAGGGATTTTTTCAAAAAAAGTTGTTCAGACGTCGAGGGCTAATTCTGTTTCCCATGAAATATGCCCACCTGTTTCCACCGAAAAACCCTTCAGGGGATTGTATGCAACAGTTTGGCACCATTTCTGAGTGAATTGCAGAACGTCAGAAATTTTGAAGAAATTGTGACCGCGCGGCTTAGGGATTTTTTCAAAAAAAGTTGTTCAGACGTCGAGGGCTAATTCTGTTTCCCATGAAATATACCCACCTGTTTCCACCGAAAAACCCTTCAGGGGATTGTATGCAACAGTTTGGCACCATTTCTGAGTGAATTGCAGAACGTCAGAAATTTTGAAGAAATTGTGACCGCGCGGCTTAGGGATTTTTTCAAAAAAAGTTGTTCAGACGTCGAGGGCTAATTCTGTTTCCCATGATATATACCCACCTGTTTCCACAGAAAAACCCTTCAGGGGATCCTTTGCAACAGTTTAGCACCATCTTTGAATGAATTGCAGAACGTCAGAATTTTGAAGAAATTGTGACCGCGCGGCTTAGGGATTTTTTCAAAAAAACTTGTTCAGACGTCGAGCGCTAATTCTGTTTCCGATGATAAAAACCCACCTGTTTCCACCGAAAAACCTTTCAGGGGATCGTTTGCAAGAGTTTAGCACCATTTCTGAGTGAATTGCAGAAAGTCAGATTTTTGCTGAAATTGTGACCGCGCGGCTTAGGGATTTTTTCAAAAAAAGTTCTTCAGACATCAAGGGCTAATTCTGTTTCCGATGATAAATACCCACCTGTTTCCACCGAAAAACCCTTCAAGGGATCGTTTGCAACAGTTTAGCACCATCTTTGAATGAATTCCAGAACGTCAGATTTTTGCTGAAATTGTGACCGCGCGGCTTAGGGATTTTTTCAAAAAAAGTTGTTCAGACGTCGAGGGCTAATTCTGTTTCCGATGATAAAAACCCACCTGTTTCCACTGAAAAACCTTTCAGGGGATCGTTTGCAACAGTTTGGCACCATTTCTGAGTAAATTGCAGAACGTCAGAAATTTTGAGGAAATTGTGACCGCGCGGCTTAGGGATTTTTTCAAAAAAAGTTGTTCAGACGTCGAGGGCTAATTCTGTTTCCCATGAAATATACCCACCTGTTTCCACCGAAACACCCTTCAGGGGATTGTATGCAACAGTTTGGCACCATTTCTGAGTGAATTGCAGAACGTCAGAAATTTTGAAGAAATTGTGACCGCGCGGCTTAGGGATTTTTTCAAAAAAAGTTGTTCAGACGTCGAGGGCTAATTCTGTTTCCCATGATAAATACCCACCTGTTTCCACCGAAAAACCCTTCAAGGGATCGTTTGCAACAGTTTAGCACCATCTTTGAATGAATTCCAGAACGTCAGATTTTTGCTGAAATTGTGACCGCGCGGCTTAGGGATTTTTTCAAAAAAAGTTGTTCAGACGTCGAGTGCTAATTCTGTTTCCGATGATAAAAACCCACCTGTTTCCACTGAAAAACCTTTCAGGGGATCGTTTGCAACAGTTTGGCACCATTTCTGAGTAAATTGCATAACGTCAGAAATTTTGAGGAAATTGTGACCGCGCGGCTTAGGGATTTTTTCAAAAAAAGTTGTTCAGACGTCGAGGGCTAATTCTGTTTCCCATGAAATATACCCACCTGTTTCCTCCGAAAAACCCTTCAGGGGATTTTATGCAACAGTTTGGCACCATTTCTGAGTGAATTGCAGAACGTCAGAAATTTTGAAGAAATTGTGACCGCGCGGCTTAGGGATTTTTTCAAAAAAAGTTGTTCAGACGTCGAGGGCTAATTCTGTTTCCCATGATATATACCCACCTGTTTCCACAGAAAAACCCTTCAGGGGATCCTTTGCAACAGTTTAGCACCATCTTTGAATGAATTGCAGAACGTCAGAATTTTGAAGAAATTGTGACCGCGCGGCTTAGGGATTTTTTCAAAAAAACTTGTTCAGACGTCGAGCGCTAATTCTGTTTCCGATGATAAAAACACACCTGTTTCCACCGAAAAACCTTTCAGGGGATCGTTTGCAAGAGTTTAGCACCATTTCTGAGTGAATTGCAGAAAGTCAGATTTTTGCTGAAATTGTGACCGCGCGGCTTAGGGATTTTTTCAAAAAAAGTTCTTCAGACATCAAGGGCTAATTCTGTTTCCGATGATAAATACCCACCTGTTTCCACCGAAAAACCCTTCAAGGGATCGTTTGCAACAGTTTAGCACCATCTTTGAATGAATTCCAGAACGTCAGATTTTTGCTGAAATTGTGACCGCGCGGCTTAGGGATTTTTTCAAAAAAAGTTGTTCAAATGTCGAAGGCTAATTCTGTTTCCGATGATAAATACCCACCTGTTTCCACCGAAAAACCCTTCAGGGGATCGTTTGCAACAGTTTAGCACCATCTTTGAATGAATTGCAGAACGTCAGAATTTTGAAGAAATTGTGACCGCGCGGCTTAGGGATTTTTTCAAAAAAACTTGTTCAGACGTCGAGCGCTAATTCTGTTTCCGATGATAGAAACCCACCTGTTTCCACCGAAAAACCTTTCAGGGGATCGTTTGCAAGAGTTTAGCACGATTTCTGAGTGAATTGCAGAAAGTCAGATTTTTGCTGAAATTGTGACCGCGCGGCTTAGGGATTTTTTCAAAAAAAGTTCTTCAGACATCAAGGGCTAATTCTGTTTCCGATGATAAATACCAACTGTTTCCACCGAAAAACACTTCAAGGGATCGTTTACAACAGTTTAGCACCATCTTTGAATGAATTCCAGAACGTCAGATTTTTGCTGAAATTGTGACCGCGCGGCTTAGGGATTTTTTCAAAAAAAGGTGTTCAGACGTCGAGGGCTAATTCTGTTTCCGATGATAAAAACCCACCTGTTTCCACTGAAAAACCTTTCAGGGGATCGTTTGCAACAGTTTGGCACCATTTCTGAGTAAATTGCATAACGTCAGAAATTTTGAGGAAATTGTGACCGCGCGGCTTAGGGATTTTTTCAAAAAAAGTTGTTCAGACGTCGAGGGCTAATTCTGTTTCCCATGAAATATACCCACCTGTTTCCACCGAAAAACCCTTCAGGGGATTGTATGCAACAGTTTGGCACCATTTCTGAGTGAATTCCAGAACGTCAGATTTTTGCTGAAATTGTGACCGCGCGGCTTAGGGATTTTTTCAAAAAAAGTTGTTCAGACGTCGAGGGCTAATTCTGTTTCCGATGATAAAAACCCACCTGTTTCCACTGAAAAACCTTTCAGGGGATCGTTTGCAACAGTTTGGCACCATTTCTGAGTAAATTGCATAACGTCAGAAATTTTGAGGAAATTGTGACCGCGCGGCTTAGGGATTTTTTCAAAAAAAGTTGTTCAGACTTCGAGGGCTAATTATGTTTCCGATGATAAATACCCACCTGTTTCCACAGAAAAACCCTTCAGGGGATCGTTTGCAACAGTTTAGCACCATCTTTGAATGAATTGCAGAACGTCAGAATTTTGAAGAAATTGTGACCGCGCGGCTTAGGGATTTTTTTAAAAAACTTGTTCAGACGTTGAGGGCTAATTCTGTTTCCGATGATAAAAACCGACCTGTTTCCACCGAAAAACCTTTCAGGGGATCGTTTGCAAGAGTTTAGCACCATCTTTGAATGAATTGCAGAACGTCAGATTTTTGAAGAAATTGTGACCGCGGCTTAGGGATTTTTTCAAAAAAAGTTGTTCAGACGTCGAGCGCTAATTCTGTTTCCGATGATAAAAACCCACCTGTTTCCACCGATAAACCTTTCAGGGGATCGTTTGCAAGAGTTTAGCACCATTTCTGAGTGAATTGCAGAAAGTCAGATTTTTGCTGAAATTGTGACCGCGCGGCTTAGGGATTTTTTCAAAAAAAGTTCTTCAGACATCAAGGGCTAATTCTGTTTCCGATGATAAATACCCACCTGTTTCCACCGAAAAACCCTTCAAGGGATCGTTTGCAACAGTTTAGCACCATCTTTGAATGAATTCCAGAACGTCAGATTTTTGCTGAAATTGTGACCGCGCGGCTTAGGGATTTTTTCAAAAAAAGTTGTTCAGACGTCGAGGGCTAATTCTGTTTCCGATGATAAAAACCCACCTGTTTCCACTGAAAAACCTTTCAGGGGATCGTTTGCAACAGTTTGGCACCATTTCTGAGTAAATTGCAGAACGTCAGAAATTTTGAGGAAATTGTGAACGCGCGGCTTAGGGATTTTTTCAAAAAAAGTTGTTCAGACGTCGAGGGCTAATTCTGTTTCCCATGAAATATACCCACCTGTTTCCACCGAAACACCCTTCAGGGGATTGTATGCAACAGTTTGGCACCATTTCTGAGTGAATTGCAGAACGTCAGAAATTTTGAAGAAATTGTGACCGCGCGGCTTAGGGATTTTTTCAAAAAAAGTTGTTCAGACGTCGAGGGCTAATTCTGTTTCCCATGATAAATACCCACCTGTTTCCACCGAAAAACCCTTCAAGGGATCGTTTGCAACAGTTTAGCACCATCTTTGAATGAATTCCAGAACGTCAGATTTTTGCTGAAATTGTGACCGCGCGGCTTAGGGATTTTTTCAAGAAAAGTTGTTCAGACGTCGAGTGCTAATTCTGTTTCCGATGATAAAAACCCACCTGTTTCCACTGAAAAACCTTTCAGGGGATCGTTTGCAACAGTTTGGCACCATTTCTGAGTAAATTGCATAACGTCAGAAATTTTGAGGAAATTGTGACCGCGCGGCTTAGGGATTTTTTCAAAAAAAGTAGTTCAGACGTCGAGGGCTAATTCTGTTTCCCATGAAATATACCCACCTGTTTCCACCGAAAAACCCTTCAGGGGATTTTATGCAACAGTTTGGCACCATTTCTGAGTGAATTGTAGAACGTCAGAAATTTTGAAGAAATTGTGACCGCGCGGCTTAGGGATTTTTTCAAAAAAAGTTGTTCAGACGTCGAGGGCTAATTCTGTTTCCCATGATATATACCCACCTGTTTCCACAGAAAAACCCTTCAGGGGATCCTTTGCAACAGTTTAGCACCATCTTTGAATGAATTGCAGAACGTCAGAATTTTGAAGAAATTGTGACCGCGCGGCTTAGGGATTTTTTCAAAAAAACTTGTTCAGACGTCGAGCGCTAATTCTGTTTCCGATGATAAAAACACACCTGTTTCCACCGAAAAACCTTTCAGGGGATCGTTTGCAAGAGTTTAGCACCATTTCTGAGTGAATTGCAGAAAGTCAGATTTTTGCTGAAATTGTGACCGCGCGGCTTAGGGATTTTTTCAAAAAAAGTTGTTCAAATGTCGAAGGCTAATTCTGTTTCCGATGATAAATACCCACCTGTTTCCACAGAAAAACCCTTCAGGGGATCGTTTGCAACAGTTTAGCACCATCTTTGAATGAATTGCAGAACGTCAGAATTTTGAAGAAATTGTGACCGCGCGGATTAGGGATTTTTTCAAAAAAACTTGTTCAGACGTCGAGCGCTAATTCTGTTTCCGATGATAGAAACCCACCTGTTTCCACCGAAAAACCTTTCAGGGGATCGTTTGCAAGAGTTTAGCACGATTTCTGAGTGAATTGCAGAAAGTCAGATTTTTGCTGAAATTGTGACCGCGCGGCTTAGGGATTTTGTCAAAAAAAGTTCTTCAGACATCAAGGGCTAATTCTGTTTCCGATGATAAATACCCACCTGTTTCCACCGAAAAACCCTTCAAGGGATCGTTTGCAACAGTTTAGCACCATCTTTGAATGAATTCCAGAACGTCAGATTTTTGCTGAAATTGTGACCGCGCGGCTTAGGGATTTTTTCAAAAAAAGGTGTTCAGACGTCGAGGGCTAATTCTGTTTCCGATGATAAAAACCCACCTGTTTCCACTGAAAAACCTTTCAGGGGATCGTTTGCAACAGTTTGGCACCATTTCTGAGTAAATTGCATAACGTCAGAAATTTTGAGGAAATTGTGACCGCGCGGCTTAGGGATTTTTTCAAAAAAAGTTGTTCAGACGTCGAGGGCTAATTCTGTTTCCCATGAAATATACCCACCTGTTTCCACCGAAAAACCATTCAGGGGATTGTATGCAACAGTTTGGCACCATTTCTGAGTGAATTCCAGAACGTCAGATTTTTGCTGAAATTGTGACCGCGCGACTTAGGGATTTTTTCAAAAAAAGTTGTTCAGACGTCGAGGGCTAATTCTGTTTCCGATGATAAAAACCCACCTGTTTCCACTGAAAAACCTTTCAGGGGATCGTTTGCAACAGTTTGGCACCATTTCTGAGTAAATTGCATAACGTCAGAAATTTTGAGGAAATTGTGACCGCGCGGCTTAGGGATTTTTTCAAAAAAAGTTGTTCAGACTTCGAGGGCTAATTCTGTTTCCGATGATAAATACCCACCTGTTTCCACAGAAAAACCCTTCAGGGGATCGTTTGCAACAGTTTAGCACCATCTTTGAATGAATTGCAGAACGTCAGTATTTTGAAGAAATTGTGACCGCGCGGCTTAGGGATTTTTTTAAAAAACTTGTTCAGACGTTGAGGGCTAATTCTGTTTCCGATGAAATATACCCACCTGTTTCCACCGAAAAACCTTTCAGGGGATCGTTTGCAAGAGTTTAGCACCATCTTTGAATGAATTGCAGAACGTCAGATTTTTGAAGAAATTGTGACCGCGGCTTAGGGATTTTTTCAAAAAAAGTTGTTCAGACGTCGAGCGCTAATTCTGTTTCCGATGATAAAAACCCACCTGTTTCCACCAAAAAACCTTTCATGGGATCGTTTGCAACATTTTGGCACCATTTCAGAGTGAATTGCAGAACGTCAGAAATTTTGAAGAAATTGTGACCACGCGGCTTAGGGATTTTTTCAAAAAAAGTTGTTCAGATGTCGAGGGCTAATTCTGTTTCCGATGATAAATACCCACCTGTTTCCACCGAAAAACCCTTCAGGCGATCGTTTGCAACAGTTTAGCACCATCTTTGAATGAATTCCAGAACGTCAGATTTTTGCTGAAATTGTGACCGCGCGGCTTAGGGATTTTTTCAAAAAAAGTTGTTCAGACGTCGAGGGCTAATTCTGTTTCTGATGATAAAAACCCACCTGTTTCCACTGAAAAACCTTTCAGGGGATCGTTTGCAACAGTTTGGCACCATTTCTGAGTAAATTGCAGAACGTCAGAAATTTTGAGGAAATTGTGACCGCGCGGCTTAGGGATTTTTTCAAAAAAAGTTGTTCAGACGTCGAGGGCTAATTCTGTTTCCCATGAAATATACCCACCTGTTTCCACCGAAACACCCTTCAGGGGATTGTATGCAACAGTTTGGCACCATTTCTGAGTGAATTGCAGAACGTCAGAAATTTTGAAGAAATTGTGACCGCGCGGCTTAGGGATTTTTTCAAAAAAAGTTGTTCAGACGTCGAGCACTAATTCTGTTTCCGATGATAAAAACACACCTGTTTCCACCAAAAAACCTTTCAGGGGATCGTTTGCAACATTATGGCACCATTTCTGAGTGAATTGCAGAACGTCAGAAATTTTGAAGAAATTGTGACCGCACGGCTTAGGGATTTTTTCAAAAAAAGTTGTTCAGAAGTCGAGGGCTAATTCTGTTTCCGATGATAAATACCCACCTGTTTCCACAGAAAAACCCTTCAGGGGATCGTTTGCAACAGTTTAGCACCATCTTTGAATGAATTGCAGAACGTCAGAATTTTGAAGAAATTGTGACCGCGCGGCTTAGGGATTTTTTCAAAAAAACTTGTTCAGACGTCGAGCGCTAATTCTGTTTCCGATGATAGAAACCCACCTGTTTCCACCGAAAAACCTTTCAGGGGATCGTTTGCAAGAGTTTAGCACGATTTCTGAGTGAATTGCAGAAAGTCAGATTTTTGCTGAAATTGTGACCGCGCGGCTTAGGGATTTTTTCAAAAAAAGTTCTTCAGACATCAAGGGCTAATTCTGTTTCCGATGATAAATACCCACCTGTTTCCACCGAAAAACCCTTCAAGGGATCGTTTGCAACAGTTTAGCACCATCTTTGAATGAATTCCAGAACGTCAGATTTTTGCTGAAATTGTGACCGCGCGGCTTAGGGATTTTTTCAAAAAAAGGTGTTCAGACGTCGAGGGCTAATTCTGTTTCCGATGATAAAAACCCACCTGTTTCCACTGAAAAACCTTTCAGGGGATCGTTTGCAACAGTTTGGCACCATTTCTGAGTAAATTGCATAACGTCAGAAATTTTGAGGAAATTGTGACCGCGCGGCTTAGGGATTTTTTCAAAAAAAGTTGTTCAGACTTCGAGGGCTAATTCTGTTTCCGATGATAAATACCCACCTGTTTCCACAGAAAAACCCTTCAGGGGATCGTTTGCAACAGTTTAGCACCATCTTTGAATGAATTGCAGAACGTCAGAATTTTGAAGAAATTGTGACCGCGCGGCTTAGGGATTTTTTTAAAAAACTTGTTCAGACGTTGAGGGCTAATTCTGTTTCCGATGAAATATACCCACCTGTTTCCACCGAAAAACCTTTCAGGGGATCGTTTGCAAGAGTTTAGCACCATCTTTGAATGAATTGCAGAACGTCAGATTTTTGAAGAAATTGTGACCGCGGCTTAGGGATTTTTTCAAAAAAAGTTGTTCAGACGTCGAGCGCTAATTCTGTTTCCGATGATAAAAACCCACCTGTTTCCACCAAAAAACCTTTCATGGGATCGTTTGCAACATTTTGGCACCATTTCAGAGTGAATTGCAGAACGTCAGAAATTTTGAAGAAATTGTGACCACGCGGCTTAGGGATTTTTTCAAAAAAAGTTGTTCAGATGTCGAGGGCTAATTCTGTTTCCGATGATAAATACCCACCTGTTTCCACCGAAAAACCCTTCAGGCGATCGTTTGCAACAGTTTAGCACCATCTTTGAATGAATTCCAGAACGTCAGATTTTTGCTGAAATTGTGACCGCGCGGCTTAGGGATTTTTTCAAAAAAAGTTGTTCAGACGTCGAGGGCTAATTCTGTTTCTGATGATAAAAACCCACCTGTTTCCACTGAAAAACCTTTCAGGGGATCGTTTGCAACAGTTTGGCACCATTTCTGAGTAAATTGCAGAACGTCAGAAATTTTGAGGAAATTGTGACCGCGCGGCTTAGGGATTTTTTCAAAAAAAGTTGTTCAGACGTCGAGGGCTAATTCTGTTTCCCATGAAATATACCCACCTGTTTCCACCGAAACACCCTTCAGGGGATTGTATGCAACAGTTTGGCACCATTTCTGAGTGAATTGCAGAACGTCAGAAATTTTGAAGAAATTGTGACCGCGCGGCTTAGGGATTTTTTCAAAAAAAGTTGTTCAGACGTCGAGCACTAATTCTGTTTCCGATGATAAAAACACACCTGTTTCCACCAAAAAACCTTTCAGGGGATCGTTTGCAACATTTTGGCACCATTTCTGAGTGAATTGCAGAACGTCAGAAATTTTGAAGAAATTGTGACCGCACGGCTTAGGGATTTTTTCAAAAAAAGTTGTTCAGAAGTCGAGGGCTAATTCTGTTTCCGATGATAAATACCCACCTGTTTCCACAGAAAAACCCTTCAGGGGATCGTTTGCAACAGTTTAGCACCATCTTTGAATGAATTGCAGAACGTCAGAATTTTGAAGAAATTGTGACCGCGCGGCTTAGGGATTTTTTCAAAAAAACTTGTTCAGACGACGAGCGCTAATTCTGTTTCCGATGATAGAAACCCACCTGTTTCCACCGAAAAACCTTTCAGGGGATCGTTTGCAAGAGTTTAGCACGATTTCTGAGTGAATTGCAGAAAGTCAGATTTTTGCTGAAATTGTGACCGCGCGGCTTAGGGATTTTTTCAAAAAAAGTTCTTCAGACATCAAGGGCTAATTCTGTTTCCGATGATAAATACCCACCTGTTTCCACCGAAAAACCCTTCAAGGGATCGTTTGCAACAGTTTAGCACCATCTTTGAATGAATTCCAGAACGTCAGATTTTTGCTGAAATTGTGACCGCGCGGCTTAGGGATTTTTTCAAAAAAAGGTGTTCAGACGTCGAGGGCTAATTCTGTTTCCGATGATAAAAACCCACCTGTTTCCACTGAAAAACCTTTCAGGGGATCGTTTGCAACAGTTTGGCACCATTTCTGAGTAAATTGCATAACGTCAGAAATTTTGAGGAAATTGTGACCGCGCGGCTTAGGGATTTTTTCAAAAAAAGTTGTTCAGACTTCGAGGGCTAATTCTGTTTCCGATGATAAATACCCACCTGTTTCCACAGAAAAACCCTTCAGGGGATCGTTTGCAACAGTTTAGCACCATCTTTGAATGAATTGCAGAACGTCAGAATTTTGAAGAAATTGTGACCGCGCGGCTTAGGGATTTTTTTAAAAAACTTGTTCAGACGTTGAGGGCTAATTCTGTTTCCGATGATAAAAACCGACCTGTTTCCACCGAAAAACCTTTCAGGGGATCGTTTGCAAGAGTTTAGCACCATCTTTGAATGAATTGCAGAACGTCAGATTTTTGAAGAAATTGTGACCGCGGCTTAGGGATTTTTTCAAAAAAAGTTGTTCAGACGTCGAGCGCTAATTCTGTTTCCGATGATAAAAACCCACCTGTTTCCACCAAAAAACCTTTCATGGGATCGTTTGCAACAGTTTGGCACCATTTCTGAGTAAATTGCAGAACGTCAGAAATTTTGAGGAAATTGTGACCGCGCGGCTTAGGGATTTTTTCAAAAAAAGTTGTTCAGACGTCGAGGGCTAATTCTGTTTCCCATGAAATATACCCACCTGTTTCCACCGAAACACCCTTCAGGGGATTGTATGCAACAGTTTGGCACCATTTCTGAGTGAATTGCAGAACGTCAGAAATTTTGAAGAAATTGTGACCGCGCGGCTTAGGGATTTTTTCAAAAAAAGTTGTTCAGACGTCGAGCACTAATTCTGTTTCCGATGATAAAAACACACCTGTTTCCACCAAAAAACCTTTCAGGGGATCGTTTGCAACATTTTGGCACCATTTCTGAGTGAATTGCAGAACGTCAGAAATTTTGAAGAAATTGTGACCGCACGGCTTAGGGATTTTTTCAAAAAAAGTTGTTCAGAAGTCGAGGGCTAATTCTGTTTCCGATGATAAATACCCACCTGTTTCCACAGAAAAACCCTTCAGGGGATCGTTTGCAACAGTTTAGCACCATCTTTGAATGAATTGCAGAACGTCAGAATTTTGAAGAAATTGTGACCGCGCGGCTTAGGGATTTTTTCAAAAAAACTTGTTCAGACGTCGAGCGCTAATTCTGTTTCCGATGATAGAAACCCACCTGTTTCCACCGAAAAACCTTTCAGGGGATCGTTTGCAAGAGTTTAGCACGATTTCTGAGTGAATTGCAGAAAGTCAGATTTTTGCTGAAATTGTGACCGCGCGGCTTAGGGATTTTTTCAAAAAAAGTTCTTCAGACATCAAGGGCTAATTCTGTTTCCGATGATAAATACCCACCTGTTTCCACCGAAAAACCCTTCAAGGGATCGTTTGCAACAGTTTAGCACCATCTTTGAATGAATTCCAGAACGTCAGATTTTTGCTGAAATTGTGACCGCGCGGCTTAGGAATTTTTTCAAAAAAAGGTGTTCAGACGTCGAGGGCTAATTCTGTTTCCGATGATAAAAACCCACCTGTTTCCACTGAAAAACCTTTCAGGGGATCGTTTGCAACAGTTTGGCACCATTTCTGAGTAAATTGCATAACGTCAGAAATTTTGAGGAAATTGTGACCGCGCGGCTTAGGGATTTTTTCAAAAAAAGTTGTTCAGACGTCGAGGGCTAATTCTGTTTCCCATGAAATATACCCACCTGTTTCCACCGAAAAACCCTTCAGGGGATTGTATGCAACAGTTTGGCACCATTTCTGAGTGAATTCCAGAACGTCAGATTTTTGCTGAAATTGTGACCGCGCGGCTTAGGGATTTTTTCAAAAAAAGTTGTTCAGACGTCGAGGGCTAATTCTGTTTCCGATGATAAAAACCCACCTGTTTCCACTGAAAAACCTTTCAGGGGATGGTTTGCAACAGTTTGGCACCATTTCTGAGTAAATTGCATAACGTCAGAAATTTTGAGGAAATTGTGACCGCGCGGCTTAGGGATTTTTTCAAAAAAAGTTGTTCAGACGTCGAGGGCTAATTCTGTTTCCCATGAAATATACCCACCTGTTTCCACCGAAAAACCATTCAGGGGATTGTATGCAACAGTTTGGCACCATTTCTGAGTGAATTCCAGAACGTCAGATTTTTGCTGAAATTGTGACCGCGCGACTTAGGGATTTTTTCAAAAAAAGTTGTTCAGACGTCGAGGGCTAATTCTGTTTCCGATGATAAAAACCCACCTGTTTCCACTGAAAAACCTTTCAGGGGATCGTTTGCAACAGTTTGGCACCATTTCTGAGTAAATTGCATAACGTCAGAAATTTTGAGGAAATTGTGACCGCGCGGCTTAGGGATTTTTTCAAAAAAAGTTGTTCAGACTTCGAGGGCTAATTCTGTTTCCGATGATAAATACCCACCTGTTTCCACAGAAAAACCCTTCAGGGGATCGTTTGCAACAGTTTAGCACCATCTTTGAATGAATTGCAGAACGTCAGAATTTTGAAGAAATTGTGACCGCGCGGCTTAGGGATTTTTTTAAAAAACTTGTTCAGACGTTGAGGGCTAATTCTGTTTCCGATGATAAAAACCGACCTGTTTCCACCGAAAAACCTTTCAGGGGATCGTTTGCAAGAGTTTAGCACCATCTTTGAATGAATTGCAGAACGTCAGATTTTTGAAGAAATTGTGACCGCGGCTTAGGGATTTTTTCAAAAAAAGTTGTTCAGACGTCGAGCGCTAATTCTGTTTCCGATGATAAAAACCCACCTGTTTCCACCAAAAAACCTTTCATGGGATCGTTTGCAACATTTTGGCACCATTTCAGAGTGAATTGCAGAACGTCAGAAATTTTGAAGAAATTGTGACCGCGCGGCTTAGGGATTTTTTCAAAAAAAGTTGTTCAGATGTCGAGGGCTAATTCTGTTTCCGATGATAAATACCCACCTGTTTCCACCGAAAAACCCTTCAGGGGATCGTTTGCAACAGTTTAGCACCATCTTTGAATGAATTCCAGAACGTCAGATTTTTGCTGAAATTGTGACCGCGCGGCTTAGGGATTTTTTCAAAAAAAGTTGTTCAGACGTCGAGGGCTAATTCTGTTTCTGATGATAAAAACCCACCTGTTTCCACTGAAAAACCTTTCAGGGGATCGTTTGCAACAGTTTGGCACCATTTCTGAGTAAATTGCAGAACGTCAGAAATTTTGAGGAAATTGTGACCGCGCGGCTTAGGGATTTTTTCAAAAAAAGTTGTTCAGACGTCGAGGGCTAATTCTGTTTCCCATGAAATATACCCACCTGTTTCCACCGAAACACCCTTCAGGGGATTGTATGCAACAGTTTGGCACTATTTCTGAGTGAATTGCAGAACGTCAGAAATTTTGAAGAAATTGTGACCGCGCGGCTTAGGGATTTTTTCAAAAAAAGTTGTTCAGACGTCGAGCACTAATTCTGTTTCCGATGATAAAAACACACCTGTTTCCACCAAAAAACCTTTCAGGGGATCGTTTGCAACATTTTGGCACCATTTCTGAGTGAATTGCAGAACGTCAGAAATTTTGAAGAAATTGTGACCGCACGGCTTAGGGATTTTTTCAAAAAAAGTTGTTCAGAAGTCGAGGGCTAATTCTGTTTCCGATGATAAATACCCACCTGTTTCCACAGAAAAACCCTTCAGGGGATCGTTTGCAACAGTTTAGCACCATCTTTGAATGAATTGCAGAACGTCAGAATTTTGAAGAAATTGTGACCGCGCGGCTTAGGGATTTTTTCAAAAAAACTTGTTCAGACGTCGAGCGCTAATTCTGTTTCCGATGATAGAAACCCACCTGTTTCCACCGAAAAACCTTTCAGGGGATCGTTTGCAAGAGTTTAGCACGATTTCTGAGTGAATTGCAGAAAGTCAGATTTTTGCTGAAATTGTGACCGCGCGGCTTAGGGATTTTTTCAAAAAAAGTTCTTCAGACATCAAGGGCTAATTCTGTTTCCGATGATAAATACCCACCTGTTTCCACCGAAAAACCCTTCAAGGGATCGTTTGCAACAGTTTAGCACCATCTTTGAATGAATTCCAGAACGTCAGATTTTTGCTGAAATTGTGACCGCGCGGCTTAGGGATTTTTTCAAAAAAAGGTGTTCAGACGTCGAGGGCTAATTCTGTTTCCGATGATAAAAACCCACCTGTTTCCACTGAAAAACCTTTCAGGGGATCGTTTGCAACAGTTTGGCACCATTTCTGAGTAAATTGCATAACGTCAGAAATTTTGAGGAAATTGTGACCGCGCGGCTTAGGGATTTTTTCAAAAAAAGTTGTTCAGACGTCGAGGGCTAATTCTGTTTCCCATGAAATATACCCACCTGTTTCCACCGAAAAACCCTTCAGGGGATTGTATGCAACAGTTTGGCACCATTTCTGAGTGAATTCCAGAACGTCAGATTTTTGCTGAAATTGTGACCGCGCGGCTTAGGGATTTTTTCAAAAAAAGTTGTTCAGACGTCGAGGGCTAATTCTGTTTCCGATGATAAATACCCACCTGTTTCCACAGAAAAACCCTTCAGGGGATCGTTTGCAACAGTTTAGCACCATCTTTGAATGAATTGCAGAACGTCAGAATTTTGAAGAAATTGTGACCGCGCGGCTTAGGGATTTTTTTAAAAAACTTGTTCAGACGTTGAGGGCTAATTATATTTCCGATGATAAAAACCGACCTGTTTCCACCGAAAAACCTTTCAGGGGATCGTTTGCAAGAGTTTAGCACCATCTTTGAATGAATTGCAGAACGTCAGATTTTTGAAGAAATTGTGACCGCAGCTTAGGGATTTTTTCAAAAAAAGTTGTTCAGACGTCGAGCGCTAATTCTGTTTCCGATGATAAAAACCCACCTGTTTCCACCAAAAAACCTTTCATGGGATCGTTTGCAACATTTTGGCACCATTTCAGAGTGAATTGCAGAACGTCAGAAATTTTGAAGAAATTGTGACCGCGCGGCTTAGGGATTTTTTCAAAAAAAGTTGTTCAGATGTCGAGGGCTAATTCTGTTTCCGATGATAAATACCCACCTGTTTCCACCGAAAAACCCTTCAGGGGATCGTTTGCAACAGTTTAGCACCATCTTTGAATGAATTCCAGAACGTCAGGTTTTTGCTAAAATTGTGACCGCGCGGCTTAGGGATTTTTTCAAAAAAAGTTGTTCAGACGTCGAGGGCTAATTCTGTTTCTGATGATAAAAACCCACCTGTTTCCACTGAAAAACCTTTCAGGGGATCGTTTGCAACAGTTTGGCACCATTTCTGAGTAAATTGCAGAACGTCAGAAATTTTGAGGAAATTGTGACCGCGCGGCTTAGGGATTTTTTCAAAAAAAGTTGTTCAGACGTCGAGGGCTAATTCTGTTTCCCATGAAATATACCCACCTGTTTCCACCGAAACACCCTTCAGGGGATTGTATGCAACAGTTTGGCACCATTTCTGAGTGAATTGCAGAACGTCAGAAATTTTGAAGAAATTGTGACCGCGCGGCTTAGGGATTTTTTCAAAAAAAGTTGTTCAGACGTCGAGCACTAATTCTGTTTCCGATGATAAAAACACACCTGTTTCCACCAAAAAACCTTTCAGGGGATCGTTTGCAACATTTTGGCACCATTTCTGAGTGAATTGCAGAACGTCAGAAATTTTGAAGAAATTGTGACCGCACGGCTTAGGGATTTTTTCAAAAAAAGTTGTTCAGAAGTCGAGGGCTAATTCTGTTTCCGATGATAAATACCCACCTGTTTCCACAGAAAAACCCTTCAGGGGATCGTTTGCAACAGTTTAGCACCATCTTTGAATGAATTGCAGAACGTCAGAATTTTGAAGAAATTGTGACCGCGCGGCTTAGGGATTTTTTCAAAAAAACTTGTTCAGACGTCGAGCGCTAATTCTGTTTCCGATGATAGAAACCCACCTGTTTCCACCGAAAAACCTTTCAGGGGATCGTTTGCAAGAGTTTAGCACGATTTCTGAGTGAATTGCAGAAAGTCAGATTTTTGCTGAAATTGTGACCGCGCGGCTTAGGGATTTTTTCAAAAAAAGTTCTTCAGACATCAAGGGCTAATTCTGTTTCCGATGATAAATACCCACCTGTTTCCACCGAAAAACCCTTCAAGGGATCGTTTGCAACAGTTTAGCACCATCTTTGAATGAATTCCAGAACGTCAGATTTTTGCTGAAATTGTGACCGCGCGGCTTAGGGATTTTTTCAAAAAAAGGTGTTCAGACGTCGAGGGCTAATTCTGTTTCCGATGATAAAAACCCACCTGTTTCCACTGAAAAACCTTTCAGGGGATCGTTTGCAACAGTTTGGCACCATTTCTGAGTAAATTGCATAACGTCAGAAATTTTGAGGAAATTGTGACCGCGCGGCTTAGGGATTTTTTCAAAAAAAGTTGTTCAGACGTCGAGGGCTAATTCTGTTTCCCATGAAATATACCCACCTGTTTCCACCGAAACACCCTTCAGGGGATTGTATGCAACAGTTTGGCACCATTTCTGAGTGAATTGCAGAACGTCAGAAATTTTGAAGAAATTGTGACCGCGCGGCTTAGGGATTTTTTCAAAAAAAGTTGTTCAGACGTCGAGCACTAATTCTGTTTCCGATGATAAAAACACACCTGTTTCCACCAAAAAACCTTTCAGGGGATCGTTTGCAACATTTTGGCACCATTTCTGAGTGAATTGCAGAACGTCAGAAATTTTGAAGAAATTGTGACCGCACGGCTTAGGGATTTTTTCAAAAAAAGTTGTTCAGAAGTCGAGGGCTAATTCTGTTTCCGATGATAAATACCCACCTGTTTCCACAGAAAAACCCTTCAGGGGATCGTTTGCAACAGTTTAGCACCATCTTTGAATGAATTGCAGAACGTCAGAATTTTGAAGAAATTGTGACCGCGCGGCTTAGGGATTTTTTCAAAAAAACTTGTTCAGACGTCGAGCGCTAATTCTGTTTCCGATGATAGAAACCCACCTGTTTCCACCGAAAAACCTTTCAGGGGATCGTTTGCAAGAGTTTAGCACGATTTCTGAGTGAATTGCAGAAAGTCAGATTTTTGCTGAAATTGTGACCGCGCGGCTTAGGGATTTTTTCAAAAAAAGTTCTTCAGACATCAAGGGCTAATTCTGTTTCCGATGATAAATACCCACCTGTTTCCACCGAAAAACCCTTCAAGGGATCGTTTGCAACAGTTTAGCACCATCTTTGAATGAATTCCAGAACGTCAGATTTTTGCTGAAATTGTGACCGCGCGGCTTAGGGATTTTTTCAAAAAAAGGTGTTCAGACGTCGAGGGCTAATTCTGTTTCCGATGATAAAAACCCACCTGTTTCCACTGAAAAACCTTTCAGGGGATCGTTTGCAACAGTTTGGCACCATTTCTGAGTAAATTGCATAACGTCAGAAATTTTGAGGAAATTGTGACCGCGCGGCTTAGGGATTTTTTCAAAAAAAGTTGTTCAGACGTCGAGGGCTAATTCTGTTTCCCATGAAATATACCCACCTGTTTCCACCGAAAAACCCTTCAGGGGATTGTATGCAACAGTTTGGCACCATTTCTGAGTGAATTCCAGAACGTCAGATTTTTGCTGAAATTGTGACCGCGCGGCTTAGGGATTTTTTCAAAAAAAGTTGTTCAGACGTCGAGGGCTAATTCTGTTTCCGATGATAAAAACCCACCTGTTTCCACTGAAAAACCTTTCAGGGGATCGTTTGCAACAGTTTGGCACCATTTCTGAGTAAATTGCATAACGTCAGAAATTTTGAGGAAATTGTGACCGCGCGGCTTAGGGATTTTTTCAAAAAAAGTTGTTCAGACTTCGAGGGCTAATTCTGTTTCCGATGATAAATACCCACCTGTTTCCACAGAAAAACCCTTCAGGGGATCGTTTGCAACAGTTTAGCACCATCTTTGAATGAATTGCAGAACGTCAGAATTTTGAAGAAATTGTGACCGCGCGGCTTAGGGATTTTTTTAAAAAACTTGTTCAGACGTTGAGGGCTAATTATATTTCCGATGATAAAAACCGACCTGTTTCCACCGAAAAACCTTTCAGGGGATCGTTTGCAAGAGTTTAGCACCATCTTTGAATGAATTGCAGAACGTCAGATTTTTGAAGAAATTGTGACCGCGGCTTAGGGATTTTTTCAAAAAAAGTTGTTCAGACGTCGAGCGCTAATTCTGTTTCCGATGATAAAAACCCACCTGTTTCCACCAAAAAACCTTTCATGGGATCGTTTGCAACATTTTGGCACCATTTCAGAGTGAATTGCAGAACGTCAGAAATTTTGAAGAAATTGTGACCGCGCGGCTTAGGGATTTTTTCAAAAAAAGTTGTTCAGATGTCGAGGGCTAATTCTGTTTCCGATGATAAATACCCACCTGTTTCCACCGAAAAACCCTTCAGGGGATCGTTTGCAACAGTTTAGCACCATCTTTGAATGAATTCCAGAACGTCAGGTTTTTGCTAAAATTGTGACCGCGCGGCTTAGGGATTTTTTCAAAAAAAGTTGTTCAGACGTCGAGGGCTAATTCTGTTTCTGATGATAAAAACCCACCTGTTTCCACTGAAAAACCTTTCAGGGGATCGTTTGCAACAGTTTGGCACCATTTCTGAGTAAATTGCAGAACGTCAGAAATTTTGAGGAAATTGTGACCGCGCGGCTTAGGGATTTTTTCAAAAAAAGTTGTTCAGACGTCGAGGGCTAATTCTGTTTCCCATGAAATATACCCACCTGTTTCCACCGAAACACCCTTCAGGGGATTGTATGCAACAGTTTGGCACCATTTCTGAGTGAATTGCAGAACGTCAGAAATTTTGAAGAAATTGTGACCGCGCGGCTTAGGGATTTTTTCAAAAAAAGTTGTTCAGACGTCGAGCACTAATTCTGTTTCCGATGATAAAAACACACCTGTTTCCACCAAAAAACCTTTCAGGGGATCGTTTGCAACATTTTGGCACCATTTCTGAGTGAATTGCAGAACGTCAGAAATTTTGAAGAAATTGTGACCGCACGGCTTAGGGATTTTTTCAAAAAAAGTTGTTCAGAAGTCGAGGGCTAATTCTGTTTCCGATGATAAATACCCACCTGTTTCCACAGAAAAACCCTTCAGGGGATCGTTTGCAACAGTTTAGCACCATCTTTGAATGAATTGCAGAACGTCAGAATTTTGAAGAAATTGTGACCGCGCGGCTTAGGGATTTTTTCAAAAAAACTTGTTCAGACGTCGAGCGCTAATTCTGTTTCCGATGATAG
Source organism: Podarcis melisellensis (assembly GCF_964234715.1). Lineage (NCBI taxonomy): Eukaryota > Metazoa > Chordata > Lepidosauria > Squamata > Lacertidae > Podarcis > Podarcis melisellensis. Next base: position 266,258 of record NW_028113119.1, on the reverse strand, counting down.
AAACCCACCTGTTTCCACCGAAAAACCTTTCAGGGGATCGTTTGCAAGAGTTTAGCACGATTTCTGAGTGAATTGCAGAAAGTCAGATTTTTGCTGAAATTGTGACCGCGCGGCTTAGGGATTTTTTCAAAAAAAGTTCTTCAGACATCAAGGGCTAATTCTGTTTCCGATGATAAATACCCACCTGTTTCCACCGAAAAACCCTTCAAGGGATCGTTTGCAACAGTTTAGCACCATCTTTGAATGAATTCCAGAACGTCAGATTTTTGCTGAAATTGTGACCGCGCGGCTTAGGGATTTTTTCAAAAAAAGGTGTTCAGACGTCGAGGGCTAATTCTGTTTCCGATGATAAAAACCCACCTGTTTCCACTGAAAAACCTTTCAGGGGATCGTTTGCAACAGTTTGGCACCATTTCTGAGTAAATTGCATAACGTCAGAAATTTTGAGGAAATTGTGACCGCGCGGCTTAGGGATTTTTTCAAAAAAAGTTGTTCAGACGTCGAGGGCTAATTCTGTTTCCCATGAAATATACCCACCTGTTTCCACCGAAAAACCCTTCAGGGGATTGTATGCAACAGTTTGGCACCATTTCTGAGTGAATTCCAGAACGTCAGATTTTTGCTGAAATTGTGACCGCGCGGCTTAGGGATTTTTTCAAAAAAAGTTGTTCAGACGTCGAGGGCTAATTCTGTTTCCGATGATAAAAACCCACCTGTTTCCACTGAAAAACCTTTCAGGGGATCGTTTGCAACAGTTTGGCACCATTTCTGAGTAAATTGCATAACGTCAGAAATTTTGAGGAAATTGTGACCGCGCGGCTTAGGGATTTTTTCAAAAAAAGTTGTTCAGACTTCGAGGGCTAATTCTGTTTCCGATGATAAATACCCACCTGTTTCCACAGAAAAACCCTTCAGGGGATCGTTTGCAACAGTTTAGCACCATCTTTGAATGAATTGCAGAACGTCAGAATTTTGAAGAAATTGTGACCGCGCGGCTTAGGGATTTTTTTAAAAAACTTGTTCAGACGTTGAGGGCTAATTATATTTCCGATGATAAAAACCGACCTGTTTCCACCGAAAAACCTTTCAGGGGATCGTTTGCAAGAGTTTAGCACCATCTTTGAATGAATTGCAGAACGTCAGATTTTTGAAGAAATTGTGACCGCGGCTTAGGGATTTTTTCAAAAAAAGTTTTTCAGACGTCGAGCGCTAATTCTGTTTCCGATGATAAAAACCCACCTGTTTCCACCAAAAAACCTTTCATGGGATCGTTTGCAACATTTTGGCACCATTTCAGAGTGAATTGCAGAACGTCAGAAATTTTGAAGAAATTGTGACCGCGCGGCTTAGGGATTTTTTCAAAAAAAGTTGTTCAGATGTCGAGGGCTAATTCTGTTTCCGATGATAAATACCCACCTGTTTCCACCGAAAAACCCTTCAGGGGATCGTTTGCAACAGTTTAGCACCATCTTTGAATGAATTCCAGAACGTCAGGTTTTTGCTAAAATTGTGACCGCGCGGCTTAGGGATTTTTTCAAAAAAAGTTGTTCAGACGTCGAGGGCTAATTCTGTTTCTGATGATAAAAACCCACCTGTTTCCACTGAAAAACCTTTCAGGGGATCGTTTGCAACAGTTTGGCACCATTTCTGAGTAAATTGCAGAACGTCAGAAATTTTGAGGAAATTGTGACCGCGCGGCTTAGGGATTTTTTCAAAAAAAGTTGTTCAGACGTCGAGGGCTAATTCTGTTTCCCATGAAATATACCCACCTGTTTCCACCGAAACACCCTTCAGGGGATTGTATGCAACAGTTTGGCACCATTTCTGAGTGAATTGCAGAACGTCAGAAATTTTGAAGAAATTGTGACCGCGCGGCTTAGGGACTTTTTCAAAAAAAGTTGTTCAGACGTCGAGCACTAATTCTGTTTCCGATGATAAAAACACACCTGTTTCCACCAAAAAACCTTTCAGGGGATCGTTTGCAACATTTTGGCACCATTTCTGAGTGAATTGCAGAACGTCAGAAATTTTGAAGAAATTGTGACCGCACGGCTTAGGGATTTTTTCAAAAAAAGTTGTTCAGAAGTCGAGGGCTAATTCTGTTTCCGATGATAAATACCCACCTGTTTCCACAGAAAAACCCTTCAGGGGATCGTTTGCAACAGTTTAGCACCATCTTTGAATGAATTGCAGAACGTCAGAATTTTGAAGAAATTGTGACCGCGCGGCTTAGGGATTTTTTTAAAAAACTTGTTCAGACGTTGAGGGCTAATTCTGTTTCCGATGATAAAAACCGACCTGTTTCCACCGAAAAACCTTTCAGGGGATCGTTTGCAAGAGTTTAGCACCATCTTTGAATGAATTGCAGAACGTCAGATTTTTGAAGAAATTGTGACCGCGGCTTAGGGATTTTTTCAAAAAAAGTTGTTCAGACGTCGAGCGCTAATTCTGTTTCCGATGATAAAAACCGACCTGTTTCCACCAAAAAACCTTTCATGGGATCGTTTGCAACATTTTGGCACCATTTCAGAGTGAATTGCAGAACGTCAGAAATTTTGAAGAAATTGTGACCGCGCGGCTTAGGGATTTTTTCAAAAAAAGTTGTTCAGATGTCGAGGGCTAATTCTGTTTCCGATGATAAATACCCACCTGTTTCCACCGAAAAACCCTTCAGGGGATCGTTTGCAACAGTTTAGCACCATCTTTGAATGAATTGCAGAAAGTCAGAATTTTGAAGAAATTGTGACCGCGCGGCTTAGGGATTTTTTCAAAAAAAGTTGTTCAGACGTCGAGCGCTATTTCTGTTTCCGATGATAAATACCCACCTGTATCCACCAAAAAACCTTTCAGGGGATCGTTTGCAACATTTTGGCACCATTTCTGAGTGAATTGCAGAACGTCAGAAATTTTGAAGAAATTGTGACCGCGCGGCTTAGGGATTTTTTCAAAAAAAGTTGTTCAGACGTTGAGCACTAATTCTGTTTCCGATGATAAAAACACACCTGTTTCCACCGAAAAACCTTTCAGGGGATCGTTTGCAACATTTTGGCACCATTTCTGAGTGAATTGCAGAACGTCAGAAATTTTGAAGAAATTGTGACCGCGCGGCTTAGGGATTTTTTCAAAAAAAGTTGTTCAGACGTCGAGGGCTATTTCTGTTTCCCATGATATATACCCACCTGTTTCCACCGAAAAACCCTTCAGGGGATCGTTTGCAACAGTTTAGCACCATCTTTGAATGAATTGCAGAACGTCAGATTTTTGAAGAAATTGTGACCGCGCGGCTTAGGGATTTTTTCAAAAAAAGTTGTTCAGACGTCGAGGGCTAATTCTGTTTCCCATGATAAATACCCACCTGTTTCCACCGAAAAAGCCTTCAGGGGATCGTTTGCAAGAGTTTAGCACCATCTTTGAATGAATTGCAGAACGTCAGATTTTTGAAGAAATTGTGACCGCGGCTTAGGGATTTTTTCAAAAAAAGTTGTTCAGACGTCGAGCGCTAATTCTGTTTCCGATGATAAAAACCCACCTGTTTCCACCAAAAAACCTTTCATGGGATCGTTTGCAACATTTTGGCACCATTTCAGAGTGAATTGCAGAACGTCAGAAATTTTGAAGAAATTGTGACCGCGCGGCTTAGGGATTTCTTCTAAAAAAGTTGTTCAGATGTCGAGGGCTAATTCTGTTTCCGATGATAAATACCCACCTGTTTCCACCGAAAAACCCTTCAGGGGATCGTTTGCAACAGTTTAGCACCATCTTTGAATGAATTGCAGAAAGTCAGAATTTTGAAGAAATTGTGACCGCGCGGCTTAGGGATTTTTTCAAAAAAAGTTGTTCAGACGTCGAGCGCTATTTCTGTTTCCGATGATAAATACCCACCTGTTTCCAACAAAAAACCTTTCAGGGGATCGTTTGCAAAATTTTGGCACCATTTCTGAGTGAATTGCAGAACGTCAGAAATTTTGAAGAAATTGTGACCGCGCGGCTTAGGGATTTTTTCAAAAAAAGTTGTTCAGACGTCGAGGGCTAATTCTGTTTCCCATGAAATATACCCACCTGTTTCCACCGAAACACCCTTCAGGGGATTGTATGCAACAGTTTGGCACCATTTCTGAGTGAAATGCAGAACGTCAGAAATTTTGAAGAAATTGTGACCGCGCGGCTTAGGGATTTTTTCAAAAAAAGTTGTTCAGACGTCGAGGGCTAATTCTGTTTCCCATGATAAATACCCACCTGTTTCCACCGAAAAAGCCTTCAGGGGATCGTTTGCAACAGTTTAGCACCATCTTTGAATGAATTGCAGAACGTCAGATTTTTGAAGAAATTGTGACCGCGCAGCTTAGGGATTTTTTCAAAAAAAGTTGTTCAGACGTCGAGCACTAATTCTTTTTCCGATGATAAATACCCACCTGTTTCCACCGAAAAACCCTTCAAGGGATCGTTTGCAACAGTTTAGCACCATCTTTGAATGAATTCCAGAACGTCAGATTTTTGCTGAAATTGTGACCGCGCGGCTTAGGGATTTTTTCAAAAAAAGTTGTTCAGACGTCGAGGGCTAATTCTGTTTCCGATGATAAAAACCCACCTATTTCCACTGAAAAACCTTTCAGGGGATCGTTTGCAACAGTTTGGCACCATTTCTGAGTAAATTGCATAACGTCAGAAATTTTGAGGAAATTGTGACCGCGCGGCTTAGGGATTTTTTCAAAAAAAGTTGTTCAGACGTCGAGGGCTAATTCTGTTTCCCATGAAATATACCCACCTGTTTCCACCGAAAAACCCTTCAGGGGATTGTATGCAACAGTTTGGCACCATTTCTGAGTGAATTGCAGAACGTCAGAAATTTTGAAGAAATTGTGACCGCGCGGCTTAGGGATTTTTTCAAAAAAAGTTGTTCAGACGTCGAGGGCTAATTCTGTTTCCCATGATATATACCCACCTGTTTCCACAGAAAAACCCTTCAGGGGATCCTTTGCAACAGTTTAGCACCATCTTTGAATGAATTGCAGAACGTCAGAATTTTGAAGAAATTGTGACCGCGCGGCTTAGGGATTTTTTCAAAAAAACTTGTTCAGACGTCGAGCGCTAATTCTGTTTCCGATGATAAAAACACACCTGTTTCCACCGAAAAACCTTTCAGGGGATCGTTTGCAAGAGTTTAGCACCATTTCTGAGTGAATTGCAGAAAGTCAGATTTTTGCTGAAATTGTGACCGCGCGGCTTAGGGATTTTTTCAAAAAAAGTTCTTCAGACATCAAGGGCTAATTCTGTTTCCGATGATAAATACCCACCTGTTTCCACCGAAAAACCCTTCAAGGGATCGTTTGCAACAGTTTAGCACCATCTTTGAATGAATTCCAGAACGTCAGATTTTTGCTGAAATTGTGACCGCGCGGCTTAGGGATTTTTTCAAAAAAAGTTGTTCAGACGTCGAGGGCTAATTCTGTTTCTGATGATAAAAACCCACCTGTTTCCACTGAAAAACCTTTCAGGGGATCGTTTGCAACAGTTTGGCACCATTTCTGAGTAAATTGCAGAACGTCAGAAATTTTGAGGAAATTGTGACCGCGCGGCTTAGGGATTTTTTCAAAAAAAGTTGTTCAGACGTCGAGGGCTAATTCTGTTTCCCATGAAATATACCCACCTGTTTCCACCGAAACACCCTTCAGGGGATTGTATGCAACAGTTTGGCACCATTTCTGAGTGAATTGCAGAACGTCAGAAATTTTGAAGAAATTGTGACCGCGCGGCTTAGGGATTTTTTCAAAAAAAGTTGTTCAGACGTCGAGGGCTAATTCTTTTTCCCATGATAAATACCCACCTGTTTCCACCGAAAAAGCCTACAGGGGATCGTTTGCAACAGTTTAGCACCATCTTTGAATGAATTGCAGAACGTCAGATTTTTGAAGAAATTGTGACCGCGCAGCTTAGGGATTTTTTCAAAAAAAGTTGTTCAGACGTCGAGCACTAATTCTGTTTCCGATGATAAAAACACACCTGTTTCCACCAAAAAACCTTTCAGGGGATCGTTTGCAACATTTTGGCACCATTTCTGAGTGAATTGCAGAACGTCAGAAATTTTGAAGAAATTGTGACCGCACGGCTTAGGGATTTTTTCAAAAAAAGTTGTTCAGAAGTCGAGGGCTAATTCTGTTTCCGATGATAAATACCCACCTGTTTCCACAGAAAAACCCTTCAGGGGATCGTTTGCAACAGTTTAGCACCATCTTTGAATGAATTGCAGAACGTCAGAATTTTGAAGAAATTGTGACCGCGCGGCTTAGGGATTTTTTTAAAAAACTTGTTCAGACGTTGAGGGCTAATTCTGTTTCCGATGATAAAAACCGACCTGTTTCCACCGAAAAACCTTTCAGGGGATCGTTTGCAAGAGTTTAGCACCATCTTTGAATGAATTGCAGAACGTCAGATTTTTGAAGAAATTGTGACCGCGGCTTAGGGATTTTTTCAAAAAAAGTTGTTCAGACGTCGAGCGCTAATTCTGTTTCCGATGATAAAAACCCACCTGTTTCCACCAAAAAACCTTTCATGGGATCGTTTGCAACATTTTGGCACCATTTCAGAGTGAATTGCAGAACGTCAGAAATTTTGAAGAAATTGTGACCGCGCGGCTTAGGGATTTTTTCAAAAAAAGTTGTTCAGATGTCGAGGGCTAATTCTGTTTCCGATGATAAATACCCACCTGTTTCCACCGAAAAACCCTTCAGGGGATCGTTTGCAACAGTTTAGCACCATCTTTGAATGAATTCCAGAACGTCAGATTTTTGCTGAAATTGTGACCGCGCGGCTTAGGGATTTTTTCAAAAAAAGTTGTTCAGACGTCGAGGGCTAATTCTGTTTCTGATGATAAAAACCCACCTGTTTCCACTGAAAAACCTTTCAGGGGATCGTTTGCAACAGTTTGGCACCATTTCTGAGTAAATTGCAGAACGTCAGAAATTTTGAGGAAATTGTGACCGCGCGGCTTAGGGATTTTTTCAAAAAAAGTTGTTCAGACGTCGAGGGCTAATTCTGTTTCCCATGAAATATACCCACCTGTTTCCACCGAAACACCCTTCAGGGGATTGTATGCAACAGTTTGGCACCATTTCTGAGTGAATTGCAGAACGTCAGAAATTTTGAAGAAATTGTGACCGCGCGGCTTAGGGATTTTTTCAAAAAAAGTTGTTCAGACGTCGAGGGCTAATTCTGTTTCCCATGATAAATACCCACCTGTTTCCACCGAAAAAGCCTTCAGGGGATCGTTTGCAACAGTTTAGCACCATCTTTGAATGAATTGCAGAACGTCAGATTTTTGAAGAAATTGTGACCGCGCAGCTTAGGGATTTTTTCAAAAAAAGTTGTTCAGACGTCGAGCACTAATTCTGTTTCCGATGATAAAAACACACCTGTTTCCACCAAAAAACCTTTCAGGGGATCGTTTGCAACATTTTGGCACCATTTCTGAGTGAATTGCAGAACGTCAGAAATTTTGAAGAAATTGTGACCGCACGGCTTAGGGATTTTTTCAAAAAAAGTTGTTCAGAAGTCGAGGGCTAATTCTGTTTCCGATGATAAATACCCACCTGTTTCCACAGAAAAACCCTTCAGGGGATCGTTTGCAACAGTTTAGCACCATCTTTGAATGAATTGCAGAACGTCAGAATTTTGAAGAAATTGTGACCGCGCGGCTTAGGGATTTTTTCAAAAAAAGTTGTTCAGATGTCGAGGGCTAATTCTGTTTCCGATGATAAATACCCACCTGTTTCCACCGAAAAACCCTTCAGGGGATCGTTTGCAACAGTTTAGCACCATCTTTGAATGAATTGCAGAAAGTCAGAATTTTGAAGAAATTGTGACCGCGCGGCTTAGGGATTTTTTCAAAAAAAGTTGTTCAGACGTCGAGCGCTATTTCTGTTTCCGATGATAAATACCCACCTGTTTCCACCGAAAAAGCCTTCAGGGGATCGTTTGCAACAGTTTAGCACCATCTTTGAATGAATTGCAGAACGTCAGATTTTTGAAGAAATTGTGACCGCGCAGCTTAGGGATTTTTTCAAAAAAAGTTGTTCAGACGTCGAGCACTAATTCTGTTTCCGATGATAAAAACACACCTGTTTCCACCGAAAAACCTTTCAGGGGATCGTTTGCAACATTTTGGCACCATTTCTGAGTGAATTGCAGAACGTCAGAAATTTTGAAGCAATTGTGACCGCACGGCTTAGGGATTTTTTCAAAAAAACTTGTTCAGAAGTCGAGGGCTAATTCTGTTTCCGATGATAAATACCCACCTGTTTCCACAGAAAAACCCTTCAGGGGATCGTTTGCAACAGTTTAGCACCATCTTTGAATGAATTGCAGAACGTCAGAATTTTGAAGAAATTGTGACCGCGCGGCTTAGGGATTTTTTTAAAAAACTTGTTCAGACGTTGAGGGCTAATTCTGTTTCCGATGATAAAAACCGACCTGTTTCCACCGAAAAACCTTTCAGGGGATCGTTTGCAAGAGTTTAGCACCATCTTTGAATGAATTGCAGAACGTCAGATTTTTGAAGAAATTGTGACCGCGGCTTAGGGATTTTTTCAAAAAAAGTTGTTCAGACGTCGAGCGCTAATTCTGTTTCCGATGATAAAAACCCACCTGTTTCCACCAAAAAACCTTTCATGGGATCGTTTGCAACATTTTGGCACCATTCCAGAGTGAATTGCAGAACGTCAGAAATTTTGAAGAAATTGTGACCGCGCGGCTTAGGGATTTCTTCAAAAAAAGTTGTTCAGATGTCGAGGGCTAATTCTGTTTCCGATGATAAATACCCACCTGTTTCCACCGAAAAACCCTTCAGGGGATCGTTTGCAACAGTTTAGCACCATCTTTGAATGAATTGCAGAAAGTCAGAATTTTGAAGAAATAGTGACCGCGCGGCTTAGGGATTTTTTCAAAAAAAGTTGTTCAGTCGTCGAGCGCTATTTCTGTTTCCGATGATAAATACCCACCTGTTTCCACCAAAAAACCTTTCAGGGGATCGTTTGCAAAATTTTGGCACCATTTCTGAGTGAATTGCAGAACGTCAGAAATTTTGAAGAAATTGTGACCGCACGGCTTAGGGATTTTTTCAAAAAAAGTTGTTCAGAAGTCGAGGGCTAATTCTGTTTCCGATGATAAATACCCACCTGTTTCCACAGAAAAACCCTTCAGGGGATCGTTTGCAACAGTTTAGCACCATCTTTGAATGAATTGCAGAACGTCAGAATTTTGAAGAAATTGTGACCGCGCGGCTTAGGGATTTTTTAAAAAAACTTGTTCAGACGTTGAGGGCTAATTCTGTTTCCGATGATAAAAACCGACCTGTTTCCACCGAAAAACCTTTCACGGGATCGTTTGCAAGAGTTTAGCACCATCTTTGAATGAATTGCAGAACGTCAGATTTTTGAAGAAATTGTGACCGCGGCTTAGGGATTTTTTCAAAAAAAGTTGTTCAGATGTCGAGCGCTAATTCTGTTTCCGATGATAAAAACCCACCTGTTTCCACCAAAAAACCTTTCAGGGGATCGTTTGCAACATTTTGGCACCATTTCAGAGTGAATTGCAGAACGTCAGAAATTTTGAAGAAATTGTGACCGCGCGGCTTAGGGATTTTTTCAAAAAAAGTTGTTCAGATGTCGAGGGCTAATTCTGTTTCCGATGATAAATACCCACCTGTTTCCACAGAAAAACCCTTCAGGGGATCGTTTGCAACAGTTTAGCACCATCTTTGAATGAATTGCAGAAAGTCAGAATTTTGAAGAAATTGTGACCCCGCGGCTTAGGGATTTTTTCAAAAAAAGTTGTTCAGACGTCGAGCGCTATTTCTGTTTCCGATGATAAATACCCACCTGTTTCCACCAAAAAACCTTTCAGGGGATCGTTTGCAACATTTTGGCACCATTTCTGAGTGAATTGCAGAACGTCAGAAATTTTGAAGAAATTGTGACCGCGCGGCTTAGGGATTTTTTCAAAAAAAGTTGTTCAGACGTTGAGCACTAATTCTGTTTCCGATGATAAAAACACACCTGTTTCCACCGAAAAACCTTTCAGGGGATCGTTTGCAACATTTTGGCACCATTTCTGAGTGAATTGCAGAACGTCAGAAATTTTGAAGAAATTGTGACCGCGCGGCTTAGGGATTTTTTCAAAAAAAGTTGTTCAGACGTCGAGGGCTATTTCTGTTTCCCATGATATATACCCACCTGTTTCCACCGAAAAACCCTTCAGGGGATCGTTTGCAACAGTTTGGCACCATTTCTGAGTGAATTGCAGAACGTCAGAAATTTTGAAGAAATTGTGACCGCGCGGCTTAGGGATTTTTTCAAAAAAACTTGTTCAGACATCGAGCGCTAATTCTGTTTCCGATGATAAAAACACACCTGTTTCCACCAAAAAACCTTTCAGGGGATCGTTTGCAAGAGTTTAGCACCATTTCTGAGTGAATTGCAGAACGTCAGATTTTTGCTGAAATTGTGACCGCGCGGCTTAGGGATTTTTTCAAAAAAAGTTCTTCAGGCATCAAGGGCTAATTCTGTTTCCGATGATAAATACCCACCTGTTTCCACCGAAAAACCCTTCAGGGGATCGTTTGCAACAGTTTAGCACCATCTTTGAATGAATTGCAGAACGTCAGATTTTTGAAGAAATTGTGACCGCGCGGCTTAGGGATTTTTTTAAAAAACTTGTTCAGACGTTGAGGGCTAATTCTGTTTCCGATGATAAAAACCGACCTGTTTCCACCGAAAAACCTTTCAGGGGATCGTTTGCAAGAGTTTAGCACCATCTTTGAATGAATTGCAGAACGTCAGATTTTTGAAGAAATTGTGACCGCGCGGCTTAGGGATTTTTTCAAAAAAAGTTGTTCAGACGTCGAGCGCTAATTCTGTTTCCGATGATAAAAACCCACCTGTTTCCACCAAAAAACCTTTCATGGGATCGTTTGCAACATTTTGGCACCATTTCAGAGTGAATTGCAGAACGTCAGAAATTTTGAAGAAATTGTGACCGCGCGGCTTAGGGATTTCTTCAAAAAAAGTTGTTCAGATGTCGAGGGCTAATTCTGTTTCCGATGATAAATACCCACCTGTTTCCACCGAAAAACCCTTCAGGGGATCGTTTGCAACAGTTTAGCACCATCTTTGAATGAATTGCAGAAAGTCAGAATTTTGAAGAAATTGTGACCGCGCGGCTTAGGGATTTTTTCAAAAAAAGTTGTTCAGACGTCGAGCGCTATTTCTGTTTCCGATGATAAATACCCACCTGTTTCCACCAAAAAACCTTTCAGGGGATCGTTTGCAACATTTTGGCACCATTTCTGAGTGAATTGCAGAACGTCAGAAATTTTGAAGAAATTGTGACCGCACGGCTTAGGGATTTTTTCAAAAAAAGTTGTTCAGAAGTCGAGGGCTAATTCTGTTTCCGATGATAAATACCCACCTGTTTCCCCAGAAAAACCCTTCAGGGGATCGTTTGCAACAGTTTAGCACCATCTTTGAATGAATTGCAGAACGTCAGAATTTTGAAGAAATTGTGACCGCGCGGCTTAGGGATTTTTTTAAAAAACTTGTTCAGACGTTGAGGGCTAATTCTGTTTCCGATGATAAAAACCGACCTGTTTCCACCGAAAAACCTTTCAGGGGATCGTTTGCAAGAGTTTAGCACCATCTTTGAATGAATTGCAGAACGTCAGATTTTTGAAGAAATTGTGACCGCGGCTTAGGGATTTTTTCAAAAAAAGTTCTTCAGGCATCAAGGGCTAATTCTGTTTCCGATGATAAATACCCACCTGTTTCCACCGAAAAACCCTTCAGGGGATCGTTTGCAACAGTTTAGCACCATCTTTGAATGAATTGCAGAACGTCAGATTTTTGAAGAAATTGTGACCGCGCGGCTTAGGGATTTTTTCAAAAAAAGTTGTTCAGATGTCGAGGGCTAATTCTGTTTCCCATGATAAATACCCACCTGTTTCCACCGAAAAAGCCTTCAGGGGATCGTTTGCAACAGTTTAGCACCATCTTTGAATGAATTGCAGAACGTCAGATTTTTGAAGAAATTGTGACCGCGCAGCTTAGGGATTTTTTCAAAAAAAGTTGTTCAGACGTCGAGCACTAATTCTGTTTCCGATGATAAAAACACACCTGTTTCCACCGAAAAACCTTTCAGGGGATCGTTTGCAACATTTTGGCACCATTTCTGAGTGAATTGCAGAACGTCAGAAATTTTGAAGAAATTGTGACCGCACGGCTTAGGGATTTTTTCAAAAAAACTTGTTCAGATGTCGAGGGCTAATTCTGTTTCCGATGATAAATACCCACCTGTTTCCACCGAGAAACCCTTCAGGGGATCGTTTGCAACAGTTTAGCACCATCTTTGAATGAATTGCAGAAAGTCAGAATTTTGAAGAAATTGTGACCGCGCGGCTTAGGGATTTTTTCAAAAAAAGTTGTTCAGACGTCGAGCGCTATTTCTGTTTCCGATGATAAAAACACACCTGTTTCCACCGAAAAACCTTTCAGGGGATCGTTTGCAACATTTTGGCACCATTTCTGAGTGAATTGCAGAACGTCAGAAATTTTGAAGAAATTGTGACCGCACGGCTTAGGGATTTTTTCAAAAAAAGTTGTTCAGAAGTCGAGGGCTAATTCTGTTTCCGATGATAAATACCCACCTGTTTCCACAGAAAAACCCTTCAGGGGATCGTTTGCAACAGTTTAGCACCATCTTTGAATGAATTGCAGAACGTCAGAATTTTGAAGAAATTGTGACCGCGCGGCTTAGGGATTTTTTTAAAAAACTTGTTCAGACGTTGAGGGCTAATTCTGTTTCCGATGATAAAAACCGACCTGTTTCCACCGAAAAACCTTTCAGGGGATCGTTTGCAAGAGTTTAGCACCATCTTTGAATGAATTGCAGAACGTCAGATTTTTGAAGAAATTGTGACCGCGGCTTAGGGATTTTTTCAAAAAAAGTTCTTCAGGCATCAAGGGCTAATTCTGTTTCCGATGATAAATACCCACCTGTTTCCACCGAAAAACCCTTCAGGGGATCGTTTGCAACAGTTTAGCACCATCTTTGAATGAATTGCAGAACGTCAGATTTTTGAAGAAATTGTGACCGCGCGGCTTAGGGATTTTTTCAAAAAAAGTTGTTCAGATGTCGAGGGCTAATTCTGTTTCCCATGATAAATACCCACCTGTTTCCACCGAAAAAGCCTTCAGGGGATCGTTTGCAACAGTTTAGCACCATCTTTGAATGAATTGCAGAACGTCAGATTTTTGAAGAAATTGTGACCGCGCAGCTTAGGGATTTTTTCAAAAAAAGTTGTTCAGACGTCGAGCACTAATTCTGTTTCCGATGATAAAAACACACCTGTTTCCACCGAAAAACCTTTCAGGGGATCGTTTGCAACATTTTGGCACCATTTCTGAGTGAATTGCAGAACGTCAGAAATTTTGAAGAAATTGTGACCGCACGGCTTAGGGATTTTTTCAAAAAAACTTGTTCAGATGTCGAGGGCTAATTCTGTTTCCGATGATAAATACCCACCTGTTTCCACCGAGAAACCCTTCAGGGGATCGTTTGCAACAGTTTAGCACCATCTTTGAATGAATTGCAGAAAGTCAGAATTTTGAAGAAATTGTGACCGCGCGGCTTAGGGATTTTTTCAAAAAAAGTTGTTCAGACGTCGAGCGCTATTTCTGTTTCCGATGATAAAAACACACCTGTTTCCACCGAAAAACCTTTCAGGGGATCGTTTGCAACATTTTGGCACCATTTCTGAGTGAATTGCAGAACGTCAGAAATTTTGAAGAAATTGTGACCGCACGGCTTAGGGATTTTTTCAAAAAAAGTTGTTCAGAAGTCGAGGGCTAATTCTGTTTCCGATGATAAATACCCACCTGTTTCCACAGAAAAACCCTTCAGGGGATCGTTTGCAACAGTTTAGCACCATCTTTGAATGAATTGCAGAACGTCAGAATTTTGAAGAAATTGTGACCGCGCGGCTTAGGGATTTTTTAAAAAAACTTGTTCAGACGTTGAGGGCTAATTCTGTTTCCGATGATAAAAACCGACCTGTTTCCACCGAAAAACCTTTCAGGGGATCGTTTGCAAGAGTTTAGCACCATCTTTGAATGAATTGCAGAACGTCAGATTTTTGAAGAAATTGTGACCGCGGCTTAGGGATTTTTTCAAAAAAAGTTGTTCAGACGTCGAGCGCTAATTCTGTTTCCGATGATAAAAACCCACCTGTTTCCACCAAAAAACCTTTCATGGGATCGTATGCAACATTTTGGCAGCATTTCAGAGTGAATTGCAGAACGTCAGAAATTTTGAAGAAATTGTGACCGTGCGGCTTAGGGATTTCTTCAAAAAAAGTTGTTCAGATGTCGAGGGCTAATTCTGTTTCCGATGATAAATACCCACCTGTTTCCACCGAAAAACCCTTCAGGGGATCGTTTGCAACAGTTTAGCACCATCTTTGAATGAATTGCAGAAAGTCAGAATTTTGAAGAAATTGTGACCGCGCGGCTTAGGGATTTTTTCAAAAAAAGTTGTTCAGACGTAGAGCGCTATTTCTGTTTCCGATGATAAATACCCACCTGTTTCCACCAAAAAACCTTTCAGGGGATCGTTTGCAACATTTTGGCACCATTTCTGAGTGAATTGCAGAACGTCAGAAATTTTGAAGAAATTGTGACCGCACGGCTTAGGGATTTTTTCAAAAAAAGTTGTTCAGAAGTCGAGGGCTAATTCTGTTTCCGATGATAAATACCCACCTGTTTCCACAGAAAAACCCTTCAGGGGATCGTTTGCAACAGTTTAGCACCATCTTTGAATGAATTGCAGAACGTCAGAATTTTGAAGAAATTGTGACCGTGCGGCTTAGGGATTTTTTTAAAAAACTTGTTCAGACGTTGAGGGCTAATTCTGTTTCCCATGATAAAAACCGACCTGTTTCCACCGAAAAACCTTTCAGGGGATCGATTGCAACAGTTTGGCACCATTTCTGAGTAAATTGCAGAACGTCAGAAATTTTGAGGAAATTGTGACCGCGCCGCTTAGGGATTTTTTCAAAAAAAGTTGTTCAGACGTCGAGCGCTAATTCTGTTTCCGATGATAAAAACCCACCTGTTTCCACCAAAAAACCTTTCATGGGATCGTTTGCAACATTTTGGCACCATTTGAGAGTGAATTGCAGAACGTCAGAAATTTTGAAGAAATTGTGACCGCGCGGCTTAGGGATTTTTTCAAAAAAAGTTGTTCAGACGTTGAGCACTAATTCTGTTTCCGATGATAAAAACACACCTGTTTCCACCGAAAAACCTTTCAGGGGATCGTTTGCAACATTTTGGCACCATTTCTGAGTGAATTGCAGAACGTCAGAAATTTTGAAGAAATTGTGACCGCGCGGCTTAGGGATTTTTTCAAAAAAAGGTGTTCAAACGTCGAGCACTAATTCTGTTTCCCATGATATATACCCACCTGTTTCCACCGAAAAACCCTTCAGGGGATCGTTTGCAACAGTTTGGCACCATTTCTGAGTGAATTGCAGAACGTCAGAAATTTTGAAGAAATTGTGACCGCGCGGCTTAGGGATTTTTTCAAAAAAACTTGTTCAGACGTCGAGCGCTAATTCTGTTTCCGATGATAAAAACACACCTGTTTCCACCGAAAAACCTTTCAGGCGATCGTTTGCAAGAGTTTAGCACCATTTCTGAGTGAATTGCAGAACGTCAGATTTTTGCTGAAATTGTGACCGCGCGGCTTAGGGATTTTTTCAAAAAAAGTTCTTCAGGCATCAAGGGCTAATTCTGTTTCCGATGATAAATACCCACCTGTTTCCACCGAAAAACCCTTCAGGGGATCGTTTGCAACAGTTTAGCACCATCTTTGAATGAATTGCAGAACGTCAGATTTTTGAAGAAATTGTGACCGCGCGGCTTAGGGATTTTTTCAAAAAAAGTTGTTCAGACGTCGAGGGCTAATTCTGTTTCCCATGATAAATACCCACCTGTTTCCACCGAAAAAGCCTTCAGGGGATCGTTTGCAACAGTTTAGCACCATCTTTGAATGAATTGCAGAACGTCAGATTTTTGAAGAAATTGTGACCGCGCAGCTTAGGGATTTTTTCAAAAAAAGTTGTTCAGACGTCGAGCACTAATTCTGTTTCCGATGATAAAAACACACCTGTTTCCACCGAAAAACCTTTCAGGGGATCGTTTGCAACATTTTGGCACCATCTTTGAATGAATTGCAGAACGTCAGAATTTTGAAGAAATTGTGACCGCGCGGCTTAGGGATTTTTTTAAAAAACTTGTTCAGACGTTGAGGGCTAATTCTGTTTCCGATGATAAAAACCGACCTGTTTCCACCGAAAAACCTTTCAGGGGATCGATTGCAAGAGTTTAGCACCATCTTTGAATGAATTGCAGAACGTCAGATTTTTGAAGAAATTGTGACCGCGGCTTAGGAATTTTTTCAAAAAAAGTTGTTCAGACGTCGAGCGCTAATTCTGTTTCCGATGATAAAAACCCACCTGTTTCCACCAAAAAACCTTTCATGGGATCGTTTGCAACATTTTGGCACCATTTGAGAGTGAATTGCAGAACGTCAGAAATTTTGAAGAAATTATGACCGCGCGGCTTAGGGATTTTTTCAAAAAAAGTTGTTCAGATGTCGAGGGCTAATTCTGTTTCCGATGATAAATACCCACCTGTTTCCACCGAAAAACCCTTCAGGGGATCGTTTGCAACAGTTTAGCACCATCTTTGAATGAATTGCAGAAAGTCAGAATTTTGAAGAAATTGTGACCGCGCGGCTTAGGGATTTTTTCAAAAAAAGTTGTTCAGACGTCGAGCGCTATTTCTGTTTCCGATGATAAATACCCACCTGTTTCCACCAAAAAACCTTTCAGGGGATCGTTTGCAACATTTTGGCACCATTTCTGAGTGAATTGCAGAACGTCAGAAATTTTGAAGAAATTGTGACCGCGCGGCTTAGGGATTTTTTCAAAAAAAGTTGTTCAGACGTTGAGCACTAATTCTGTTTCCGATGATAAAAACACACCTGTTTCCACCGAAAAACCTTTCAGGGGATCGTTTACAACATTTTGGCACCATTTCTGAGTGAATTGCAGAACGTCAGAAATTTTGAAGAAATTGTGACCGCGCGGCTTAGGGATTTTTTCAAAAAAAGTTGTTCAGACGTCGAGGGCTATTTCTGTTTCCCATGATATATACCCACCTGTTTCCACCGAAAAACCCTTCAGGGGATCGTTTGCAACAGTTTGGCACCATTTCTGAGTGAATTGCAGAACGTCAGAAATTTTGAAGAAATTGTGACCGCGCGGCTTAGGGATTTTTTCAAAAAAACTTGTTCAGACGTCGAGCGCTAATTCTGTTTCCGATGATAAAAAAACACCTGTTTCCACCGAAAAACCTTTCAGGGGATCGTTTGCAAGAGTTTAGCACCATTTCTGAGTGAATTGCAGAACGTCAGATTTTTGCTGAAATTGTGACCGCGCGGCTTAGGGATTTTTTCAAAAAAAGTTCTTCAGGCATCAAGGGCTAATTCTGTTTCCGATGATAAATACCCACCTGTTTCCACCGAAAAACCCTTCAGGGGATCGTTTGCAACAGTTTAGCACCATCTTTGAATGAATTGCAGAATGTCAGATTTTTGAAGAAATTGTGACCGCGCGGCTTAGGGATTTTTTCAAAAAAAGTTGTTCAGACGTCGAGGGCTAATTCTGTTTCCCATGATAAATACCCACCTGTTTCCACCGAAAAAGCCTTCAGGGGATCGTTTGCAACAGTTTAGCACCATCTTTGAATGAATTGCAGAACGTCAGATTTTTGAAGAAATTGTGACCGCGCAGCTTAGGGATTTTTTCAAAAAAAGTTGTTCAGACGTCGAGCACTAATTCTGTTTCCGATGATAAAAACACACCTGATTCCACCGAAAAACCTTTCAGGGGATCGTTTGCAACATTTTGGCACCATTTCTGAGTGAATTGCAGAACGTCAGAAATTTTGAAGAAATTGTGACCGCACGGATTAGGGATTTTTTCAAAAAAACTTCTTCAGAAGTCGAGGGCTAATTCTGTTTCCGATGATAAATACCCACCTGTTTCCACAGAAAAACCCTTCAGGGGATCGTTTGCAACAGTTTAGCACCATCTTTGAATGAATTGCAGAACGTCAGAATTTTGAAGAAATTGTGACCGCGGCTTAGGGATTTTTTCAAAAAAAGTTGTTCAGACGTCGAGCGCTATTTCTGTTTCCGATGATAAATACCCACCTGTTTCCACCAAAAAACCTTTCAGGGGATCGTTTGCAACATTTTGGCACCATCTTTGAATGAATTGCAGAACGTCAGAAATTTTGAAGAAATTGTGACCGCGCGGCTTAGGGATTTTTTCAAAAAAAGTTGTTCAGACGTTGAGCACTAATTCTGTTTCCGATGATAAAAACACACCTGTTTCCACCGAAAAACCTTTCAGGGGATCGTTTGCAACATTTTGGCACCATTTCTGAGTGAATTGCAGAACGTCAGAAATTTTGAAGAAATTGTGACCGCGCGGCTTACGGATTTTTTCAAAAAAAGTTGTTCAGAAGTCGAGGGCTAATTCTGTTTCCGATGATAAATACCCACCTGTTTCCACAGAAAAACCCTTCAGGGGATCGTTTGCAACAGTTTAGCACCATCTTTGAATGAATTGCAGAACGTCAGAATTTTGAAGAAATTGTGACCGCGCGGCTTAGGGATTTTTTTAAAAAACTTGTTCAGACCTTGAGGGCTAATTCTGTTTCCGATGATAAAAACCGACCTGTTTCCACCGAAAAACCTTTCAGGGGATCGTTTGCAAGAGTTTAGCACCATCTTTGAATGAATTGCAGAACGTCAGATTTTTGAAGAAATTGTGACCGCGGCTTAGGGATTTTTTCAAAAAAAGTTGTTCAGACGTCGAGCGCTAATTCTGTTTCCGATGATAAAAACCCACCTGTTTCCACCAAAAAACCTTTCATGGGATCGTTTGCAACATTTTGGCACCATTTCAGAGTGAATTGCAGAACGTCAGAAATTTTGAAGAAATTGTGACCGCGCGGCTTAGGGATTTCTTCAAAAAAAGTTGTTCAGATGTCGAGGGCTAATTCTGTTTCCGATGATAAATACCCACCTGTTTCCACCGAAAAACCCTTCAGGGGATCGTTTGCAACAGTTTAGCACCATCTTTGAATGAATTGCAGAAAGTCAGAATTTTGAAGAAATTGTGACCGCGCGGCTTAGGGATTTTTTCAAAAAAAGATGTTCAGACGTCGAGCGCTATTTCTGTTTCCGATGATAAATACCCACCTGTTTCCACCAAAAAACCTTTCAGGGGATCGTTTGCAACATTTTGGCACCATTTCTGAGTGAATTGCAGAACGTCAGAAATTTTGAAGAAATTGTGACCGCACGGCTTAGGGATTTTTTCAAAAAAAGTTGTTCAGAAGTCGAGGGCTAATTCTGTTTCCGATGATAAATACCCACCTGTTTCCACAGAAAAACCCTTCAGGGGATCGTTTGCAACAGTTTAGCACCATCTTTGAATGAATTGCAGAACGTCAGAATTTTGAAGAAATTGTGACCGCGCGGCTTAGGGATTTTTTAAAAAAACTTGTTCAGACGTTGAGGGCTAATTCTGTTTCCGATGATAAAAACCGACCTGTTTCCACCGAAAAACCTTTCAGGGGATCGTTTGCAAGAGTTTAGCACCATCTTTGAATGAATTGCAGAACGTCAGATTTTTGAAGAAATTGTGACCGCGGCTTAGGGATTTTTTCAAAAAAAGTTGTTCAGACGTCGAGCGCTAATTCTGTTTCCGATGATAAAAACCCACCTGTTTCCACCAAAAAACCTTTCATGGGATCGTTTGCAACATTTTGGCACCATTTCAGAGTGAATTGCAGAACGTCAGAAATTTTGAAGAAATTGTGACCGCGCGGCTTAGGGATTTTTTCAAAAAAAGTTGTTCAGATGTCGAGGGCTAATTCTGTTTCCGATGATCAATACCCACCTGTTTCCACCGAAAAACCCTTCAGGGGATCGTTTGCAACAGTTTAGCACCATCTTTGAATGAATTGCAGAAAGTCAGAATTTTGAAGAAATTGTGACCGCGCGGCTTAGGGATTTTTTCAAAAAAAGTTGTTCAGACGTCGAGCGCTATTTCTGTTTCCGATGATAAATACCCACCTGTTTCCACCCAAAAACCTTTCAGGGGATCGTTTGCAACATTTTGGCACCATTTCTGAGTGAATTGCAGAACGTCAGAAATTTTGAAGAAATTGTGACCGCGCGGCTTAGGGATTTTTTCAAAAAAAGTTGTTCAGACGTTGAGCACTAATTCTGTTTCCCATGATATATACCCACCTGTTTCCACCGAAAAACCCTTCAGGGGATCGTTTGCAACATTTTGGCACCATTTCTGAGTGAATTGCAGAACGTCAGAAATTTTGAAGAAATTGTGACCGCACGGCTTAGGGATTTTTTCAAAAAAAGTTGTTCAGAAGTCGAGGGCTAATTCTGTTTCTGATGATAAATACCCACCTGTTTCCACAGAAAAACCCTTCAGGGGATCGTTTGCAACAGTTTAGCACCATCTTTGAATGAATTGCAGAACGTCAGAATTTTGAAGAAATTGTGACCGCGCGGCTTAGGGATTTTTTTAAAAAACTTGTTCAGACGTTGAGGGCTAATTCTGTTTCCGATGATAAAAACCGACCTGTTTCCACCGAAAAACCTTTCAGGGGATCGTTTGCAAGAGTTTAGCACCATCTTTGAATGAATTGCAGAACGTCAGATTTTTGAAGAAATTGTGACCGCGGCTTAGGGATTTTTTCAAAAAAAGTTGATCAGACGTCGAGCGCTAATTCTGTTTCCGATGATAAAAACCCACCTGTTTCCACCAAAAAACCTTTCATGGGATCGTTTGCAACATTTTGGCACCATTTCAGAGTGAATTGCAGAACGTCAGAAATTTTGAAGAAATTGTGACCGCGCGGCTTAGGGATTTTTTCAAAAAAAGTTGTTCAGACGTTGAGCACTAATTCTGTTTCCGATGATAAATACCCACCTGTTTCCACCGAAAAACCCTTCAGGGGATCGTTTGCAACAGTTTAGCACCATCTTTGAATGAATTGCAGAAAGTCAGAATTTTGAAGAAATTGTGACCGCGCGGCTTAGGGATTTTTTCAAAAAAAGTTGTTCAGACGTCGAGCGCTATTTCTGTTTCCGATGATAAATACCCACCTGTTTCCACCAAAAAACCTTTCAGGGGATCGTTTGCAACATTTTGGCACCATTTCTGAGTGAATTGCAGAACGTCAGAAATTTTGAAGAAATTGTGACCGCGCGGCTTAGGGATTTTTTCAAAAAAAGTTGTTCAGACGTTGAGCACTAATTCTGTTTCCGATGATAAAAACACACCTGTTTCCACCGAAAAACCTTTCAGGGGATCGTTTGCAACATTTTGGCACCATTTCTGAGTGAATTGCAGAACGTCAGAAATTTTGAAGAAATTGTGACCGCGCGGCTTAGGGATTTTTTCAAAAAAAGTTGTTCAAACGTCGAGCACTAATTCTGTTTCCCATGATATATACCCACCTGTTTCCACCGAAAAACCCTTCAGGGGATCGTTTGCAACAGTTTGGCACCATTTCTGAGTGAATTGCAGAACGTCAGAAATTTTGAAGAAATTGTGACCGCGCGGCTTAGGGATTTTTTCAAAAAAACTTGTTCAGACGTCGAGCGCTAATTCTGTTTCCGATGATAAAAACCGACCTGTTTCCACCGAAAAACCTTTCAGGGGATCGTTTGCAAGAGTTTAGCACCATCTTTGAATGAATTGCAGAACGTCAGATTTTTGAAGAAATTGTGACCGCGGCTTAGGGATTTTTTCAAAAAAAGTTGTTCAGACGTCGAGCGCTAATTCTGTTTCCGATGATAAAAACCCACCTGTTTCCACCAAAAAACCTTTCATGGGATCGTTTGCAACATTTTGGCACCATTTCAGAGTGAATTGCAGAACGTCAGAAATTTTGAAGAAATTGTGACCGCGCGGCTTAGGGATTTTTTCAAAAAAAGTTGTTCAGATGTCGAGGGCTAATTCTGTTTCCGATGATCAATACCCACCTGTTTCCACCGAAAAACCCTTCAGGGGATCGTTTGCAACAGTTTAGCACCATCTTTGAATGAATTGCAGAAAGTCAGAATTTTGAAGAAATTGTGACCGCGCGGCTTAGGGATTTTTTCAAAAAAAGTTGTTCAGACGTCGAGCGCTATTTCTGTTTCCGATGATAAATACCCACCTGTTTACACCCAAAAACCTTTCAGGGGATCGTTTGCAACATTTTGGCACCATT
Source organism: Podarcis melisellensis (assembly GCF_964234715.1). Classification (NCBI taxonomy): domain Eukaryota; kingdom Metazoa; phylum Chordata; class Lepidosauria; order Squamata; family Lacertidae; genus Podarcis; species Podarcis melisellensis. The sequence goes on along the minus strand of NW_028113119.1, from coordinate 243,831 downwards.
TCTGAGTGAATTGCAGAACGTCAGAAATTTTGAAGAAATTGTGACCGCGCGGCTTAGGGATTTTTTCAAAAAAAGTTGTTCAGACGTTGAGCACTAATTCTGTTTCCCATGATATATACCCACCTGTTTCCACCGAAAAACCCTTCAGGGGATCGTTTGCAACATTTTGGCACCATTTCTGAGTGAATTGCAGAACGTCAGAAATTTTGAAGAAATTGTGACCGCACGGCTTAGGGATTTTTTCAAAAAAAGTTGTTCAGAAGTCGAGGGCTAATTCTGTTTCCGATGATAAATACCCACCTGTTTCCACAGAAAAACCCTTCAGGGGATCGTTTGCAACAGTTTAGCACCATCTTTGAATGAATTGCAGAACGTCAGAATTTTGAAGAAATTGTGACCGCGCGGCTTAGGGATTTTTTTAAAAAACTTGTTCAGACGTTGAGGGCTAATTCTGTTTCCGATGATAAAAACCGACCTGTTTCCACCGAAAAACCTTTCAGGGGATCGTTTGCAAGAGTTTAGCACCATCTTTGAATGAATTGCAGAACGTCAGATTTTTGAAGAAATCTGGGATTTTTTCAAAAAAAGTTGATCAGACGTCGAGCGCTAATTCTGTTTCCGATGATAAAAACCCACCTGTTTCCACCAAAAAACCTTTCATGGGATCGTTTGCAACATTTTGGCACCATTTCAGAGTGAATTGCAGAACGTCAGAAATTTTGAAGAAATTGTGACCGCGCGGCTTAGGGATTTTTTCAAAAAAAGTTGTTCAGACGTTGAGCACTAATTCTGTTTCCGATGATAAATACCCACCTGTTTCCACCGAAAAAGCCTTCAGGGGATCGTTTGCAACAGTTTAGCACCATCTTTGAATGAATTGCAGAAAGTCAGAATTTTGAAGAAATTGTGACCGCGCGGCTTAGGGATTTTTTCAAAAAAAGTTGTTCAGACGTAGAGCGCTATTTCTGTTTCCGATGATAAATACCCACCTGTTTCCACCAAAAAACCTTTCAGGGGATCGTTTGCAACATTTTGGCACCATTTCTGAGTGAATTGCAGAACGTCAGAAATTTTGAAGAAATTGTGACCGCACGGCTTAGGGATTTTTTCAAAAAAAGTTGTTCAGAAGTCGAGGGCTAATTCTGTTTCCGATGATAAATACCCACCTGTTTCCACAGAAAAACCCTTCAGGGGATCGTTTGCAACAGTTTAGCACCATCTTTGAATGAATTGCAGAACGTCAGAATTTTGAAGAAATTGTGACCGCGCGGCTTAGGGATTTTTTTAAAAAACTTGTTCAGACGTTGAGGGCTAATTCTGTTTCCGATGATAAAAACCGACCTGTTTCCACCGAAAAACCTTTCAGGGGATCGATTGCAAGAGTTTAGCACCATCTTTGAATGAATTGCAGAACGTCAGATTTTTGAAGAAATTGTGACCGCGGCTTAGGGATTTTTTCAAAAAAAGTTGTTCAGACGTCGAGCGCTAATTCTGTTTCCGATGATAAAAACCCACCTGTTTCCACCAAAAAACCTTTCATGGGATCGTTTGCAACATTTTGGCACCATTTGAGAGTGAATTGCAGAACGTCAGAAATTTTGAAGAAATTATGACCGCGCGGCTTAGGGATTTTTTCAAAAAAAGTTGTTCAGATGTCGAGGGCTAATTCTGTTTCCGATGATAAATACCCACCTGTTTCCACCGAAAAACCCTTCAGGGGATCGTTTGCAACAGTTTAGCACCATCTTTGAATGAATTGCAGAAAGTCAGAATTTTGAAGAAATTGTGACCGCGCGGCTTAGGGATTTTTTCAAAAAAAGTTGTTCAGACGTCGAGCGCTATTTCTGTTTCCGATGATAAATACCCACCTGTTTCCACCAAAAAACCTTTCAGGGGATCGTTTGCAACATTTTGGCACCATTTCTGAGTGAATTGCAGAACGTCAGAAATTTTGAAGAAATTGTGACCGCGCGGCTTAGGGATTTTTTCAAAAAAAGTTGTTCAGACGTTGAGCACTAATTCTGTTTCCGATGATAAAAACACACCTGTTTCCACCGAAAAACCTTTCAGGGGATCGTTTGCAACATTTTGGCACCATTTCTGAGTGAATTGCAGAACGTCAGAAATTTTGAAGAAATTGTGACCGCGCGGCTTAGGGATTTTTTCAAAAAAAGTTGTTCAAACGTCGAGCACTAATTCTGTTTCCCATGATATATACCCACCTGTTTCCACCGAAAAACCCTTCAGGGGATCGTTTGCAACAGTTTGGCACCATTTCTGAGTGAATTGCAGAACGTCAGAAATTTTGAAGAAATTGTGACCGCGCGGCTTAGGGATTTTTTCAAAAAAACTTGTTCAGACGTCGAGCGCTAATTCTGTTTCCGATGATAAAAACACACCTGTTTCCACCGAAAAACCTTTCAGGGGATCGTTTGCAAGAGTTTAGCACCATTTCTGAGTGAATTGCAGAACGTCAGATTTTTGCTGAAATTGTGACCGCGCGGCTTAGGGATTTTTTCAAAAAAAGTTCTTCAGGCATCAAGGGCTAATTCTGTTTCCGATGATAAATACCCACCTGTTTCCACCGAAAAACCCTTCAGGGGATCGTTTGCAACAGTTTAGCACCATCTTTGAATGAATTGCAGAACGTCAGATTTTTGAAGAAATTGTGACCGCGCGGCTTAGGGATTTTTTCAAAAAAAGTTGTTCAGACGTCGAGGGCTAATTCTGTTTCCCATGATAAATACCCACCTGTTTCCACCGAAAAACCTTTCAGGGGATCGTTTGCAACATTTTGGCACCATCTTTGAATGAATTGCAGAACGTCAGAATTTTGAAGAAATTGTGACCGCGCGGCTTAGGGATTTTTTTAAAAAACTTGTTCAGACGTTGAGGGCTAATTCTGTTTCCGATGATAAAAACCGACCTGTTTCCACCGAAAAACCTTTCAGGGGATCGATTGCAAGAGTTTAGCACCATCTTTGAATGAATTGCAGAACGTCAGATTTTTGAAGAAATTGTGACCGCGGCTTAGGGATTTTTTCAAAAAAAGTTGTTCAGACGTCGAGCGCTAATTCTGTTTCCGATGATAAAAACCCACCTGTTTCCACCAAAAAACCTTTCATGGGATCGTTTGCAACATTTTGGCACCATTTGAGAGTGAATTGCAGAACGTCAGAAATTTTGAAGAAATTATGACCGCGCGGCTTAGGGATTTTTTCAAAAAAAGTTGTTCAGATGTCGAGGGCTAATTCTGTTTCCGATGATAAATACCCACCTGTTTCCACCGAAAAACCCTTCAGGGGATCGTTTGCAACAGTTTAGCACCATCTTTGAATGAATTGCAGAAAGTCAGAATTTTGAAGAAATAGTGACCGCGCGGCTTAGGGATTTTTTCAAAAAAAGTTGTTCAGACGTCGAGCGCTATTTCTGTTTCCGATGATAAATACCCACCTGTTTCCACCCAAAAACCTTTCAGGGGATCGTTTGCAACATTTTGGCACCATTTCTGAGTGAATTGCAGAACGTCAGAAATTTTGAAGAAATTGTGACCGCGCGGCTTAGGGATTTTTTCAAAAAAAGTTGTTCAGACGTTGAGCACTAATTCTGTTTCCGATGATAAAAACACACCTGTTTCCACCGAAAAACCTTTCAGGGGATCGTTTGCAACATTTTGGCACCATTTCTGAGTGAATTGCAGAACGTCAGAAATTTTGAAGAAATTGTGACCGCGCGGCTTAGGGATTTTTTCAAAAAAAGTTGTTCAGACGTCGAGGGCTATTTCTGTTTCCCATGATATATACCCACCTGTTTCCACCGAAAAACCCTTCAGGGGATCGTTTGCAACAGTTTGGCACCATTTCTGAGTGAATTGCAGAACGTCAGAAATTTTGAAGAAATTGTGACCGCGCGGCTTAGGGATTTTTTCAAAAAAACTTGTTCAGACGTCGAGCGCTAATTCTGTTTCCGATGATAAAAACACACCTGTTTCCACCGAAAAACCTTTCAGGGGATCGTTTGCAAGAGTTTAGCACCATTTCTGAGTGAATTGCAGAACGTCAGATTTTTGCTGAAATTGTGACCGCGCGGCTTAGGGATTTTTTCAAAAAAAGTTCTTCAGGCATCAAGGGCTAATTCTGTTTCCGATGATAAATACCCACCTGTTTCCACCGAAAAACCCTTCAGGGGATCGTTTGCAACAGTTTAGCACCATCTTTGAATGAATTGCAGAACGTCAGATTTTTGAAGAAATTGTGACCGCGCGGCTTAGGGATTTTTTCAAAAAAAGTTGTTCAGACGTCGAGGGCTAATTCTGTTTCCCATGATAAATACCCACCTGTTTCCACCGAAAAAGCCTTCAGGGGATCGTTTGCAACAGTTTAGCACCATCTTTGAATGAATTGCAGAACGTCAGATTTTTGAAGAAATTGTGACCGCGCAGCTTAGGGATTTTTTCAAAAAAAGTTGTTCAGACGTCGAGCACTAATTCTGTTTCCGATTATAAAAACACACCTGATTCCACCGAAAAACCTTTCAGGGGATCGTTTGCAACATTTTGGCACCATTTCTGAGTGAATTGCAGAACGTCAGAAATTTTGAAGAAATTGTGACCGCACGGATTGGGGATTTTTTCAAAAAAACTTGTTCAGAAGTCGAGGGCTAATTCTGTTTCCGATGATAAATACCCACCTGTTTCCACAGAAAAACCCTTCAGGGGATCGTTTGCAACAGTTTAGCACCATCTTTGAATGAATTGCAGAACGTCAGAATTTTGAAGAAATTGTGACCGCGCGGCTTAGGGATTTTTTAAAAAAACTTGTTCAGACGTTGAGGGCTAATTCTGTTTCCGATGATAAAAACCGACCTGTTTCCACCGAAAAACCTTTCAGGGGATCGATTGCAAGAGTTTAGCACCATCTTTGAATGAATTGCAGAACGTCAGATTTTTGAAGAAATTGTGACCGCGGCTTAGGGATTTTTTCAAAAAAAGTTGTTCAGACGTCGAGCGCTAATTCTGTTTCCGATGATAAATACCCACCTGTTTCCACCAAAAAACCTTTCAGGGGATCGTTTGCAACATTTTGGCACCATTTCTGAGTGAATTGCAGAACGTCAGAAATTTTGAAGAAATTGTGACCGCGCGGCTTAGGGATTTTTTCAAAAAAAGTTGTTCAGACGTTGAGCACTAATTCTGTTTCCGATGATAAAAACACACCTGTTTCCACCGAAAAACCTTTCAGGGGATCGTTTGCAACATTTTGGCACCATTTCTGAGTGAATTGCAGAACGTCAGAAATTTTGAAGAAATTGTGACCGCGCGGCTTAGGGATTTTTTAAAAAAAAGTTGTTCAGACGTCGAGGGCTATTTCTGTTTCCCATGATATATACCCACCTGTTTCCACCGAAAAACGCTTCAGGGGATCGTTTGCAACAGTTTGGCACCATTTCTGAGTGAATTGCAGAACGTCAGATTTTTGCTGAAATTGTGACCGCGCGGCTTAGGGATTTTTTCAAAAAAAGTTCTTCAGGCATCAAGGGCTAATTCTGTTTCCGATGATAAATACCCACCTGTTTCCACCGAAAAACCCTTCAGGGGATCGTTTGCAACAGTTTAGCACCATCTTTGAATGAATTGCAGAACGTCAGAATTTTGAAGAAATTGTGACCGCGCGGCTTAGGGATTTTTTCAAAAAAAGTTGTTCAGACGTCGAGCGCTATTTCTGTTTCCGATGATAAATACCCACCTGTTTCCACCAAAAAACCTTTCAGGGGATCGTTTGCAACATTTTGGCACCATTTCTGAGTGAATTGCAGAACGTCAGAAATTTTGAAGAAATTGTGACCGCACGGCTTAGGGATTTTTTCAAAAAAAGTTGTTCAGAAGTCGAGGGCTAATTCTGTTTCCGATGATAAATACCCACCTGTTTCCACAGAAAAACCCTTCAGGGGATCGTTTGCAACAGTTTAGCACCATCTTTGAATGAATTGCAGAACGTCAGAATTTTGAAGAAATTGTGACCGCGCGGCTTAGGGATTTTTTTAAAAAACTTGTTCAGACGTTGAGGGCTAATTCTGTTTCCGATGATAAAAACCGACCTGTTTCCACCGAAAAACCTTTCAGGGGATCGTTTGCAAGAGTTTAGCACCATCTTTGAATGAATTGCAGAACGTCAGATTTTTGAAGAAATTGTGACCGCGGCTTAGGGATTTTTTCAAAAAAAGTTGATCAGACGTCGAGCGCTAATTCTGTTTCCGATGATAAAAACCCACCTGTTTCCACCAAAAAACCTTTCATGGGATCGTTTGCAACATTTTGGCACCATTTCAGAGTGAATTGCAGAACGTCAGAAATTTTGAAGAAATTGTGACCGCGCGGCTTAGGGATTTTTTCAAAAAAAGTTGTTCAGATGTCGAGGGCTAATTCTGTTTCCGATGATAAATACCCACCTGTTTCCACCGAAAAACCCTTCAGGGGATCGTTTGCAACAGTTTAGCACCATCTTTGAATGAATTGCAGAAAGTCAGAATTTTGAAGAAATTGTGACCGCGCGGCTTAGGGATTTTTTCAAAAAAAGTTGTTCAGACGTCGAGCGCTATTTCTGTTTCAGATGATAAAAACACACCTGTTTCCACCGAAAAACCTTTCAGGGGATCGTTTGCAACATTTTGGCACCATTTCTGAGTGAATTGCAGAACGTCAGAAATTTTGAAGAAATTGTGACCGCACGGCTTAGGGATTTTTTCAAAAAAAGTTGTTCAGAAGTCGAGGGCTAATTCTGTTTCCGATGATAAATACCCACCTGTTTCCACAGAAAAACCCTTCAGGGGATCGTTTGCAACAGTTTAGCACCATCTTTGAATGAATTGCAGAACGTCAGAATTTTGAAGAAATTGTGACCGTGCGGCTTAGGGATTTTTAACTTGTTCAGACGTTGAGGGCTAATTCTGTTTCCGATGATAAAAACCGACCTGTTTCCACCGAAAAACCTTTCAGGGGATCGTTTGCAAGAGTTTAGCACCATCTTTGAATGAATTGCAGAACGTCAGATTTTTGAAGAAATTGTGACCGCGGCTTAGGGATTTTTTCAAAAAAAGTTGTTCAGACGTCGAGCGCTAATTCTGTTTCCGATGATAAAAACCCACCTGTTTCCACCAAAAAACCTTTCATGGGATCGTTTGCAACATTTTGGCACCATTTCAGAGTGAATTGCAGAACGTCAGAAATTTTGAAGAAATTGTGACCGCGCGGCTTAGGGATTTCTTCAAAAAAAGTTGTTCAGATGTCGAGGGCTAATTCTTTTTCCGATGATAAATACCCACCTGTTTCCACCGAAAAACCCTTCAGGGGATCGTTTGCAACAGTTTAGCACCATCTTTGAATGAATTGCAGAAAGTCAGAATTTTGAAGAAATTGTGACCGCGCGGCTTAGGGATTTTTTCAAAAAAAGATGTTCAGACGTCGAGCGCTATTTCTGTTTCCGATGATAAATACCCACCTGTTTCCACCAAAAAACCTTTCAGGGGATCGTTTGCAACATTTTGGCACCATTTCTGAGTGAATTGCAGAACGTCAGAAATTTTGAAGAAATTGTGACCGCACGGCTTAGGGATTTTTTCAAAAAAAGTTGTTCAGAAGTCGAGGGCTAATTCTGTTTCCGATGATAAATACCCACCTGTTTCCACAGAAAAACCCTTCAGGGGATCGTTTGCAACAGTTTAGCACCATCTTTGAATGAATTGCAGAACGTCAGAATTTTGAAGAAATTGTGACCGCGCGGCTTAGGGATTTTTTAAAAAAACTTGTTCAGACGTTGAGGGCTAATTCTGTTTCCGATGATAAAAACCGACCTGTTTCCACCGAAAAACCTTTCAGGGGATCGTTTGCAAGAGTTTAGCACCATCTTTGAATGAATTGCAGAACGTCAGAATTTTGAAGAAATTGTGACCGTGCGGCTTAGGGATTTTTAACTTGTTCAGACGTTGAGGGCTAATTCTGTTTCCGATGATAAAAACCGACCTGTTTCCACCGAAAAACCTTTCAGGGGATCGTTTGCAAGAGTTTAGCACCATCTTTGAATGAATTGCAGAACGTCAGATTTTTGAAGAAATTGTGACCGCGGCTTAGGGATTTTTTCAAAAAAAGTTGTTCAGACGTCGAGCGCTAATTCTGTTTCCGATGATAAAAACCCACCTGTTTCCACCAAAAAACCTTTCATGGGATCGTTTGCAACATTTTGGCACCATTTCAGAGTGAATTGCAGAACGTCAGAAATTTTGAAGAAATTGTGACCGCGCGGCTTAGGGATTTCTTCAAAAAAAGTTGTTCAGATGTCGAGGGCTAATTCTTTTTCCGATGATAAATACCCACCTGTTTCCACCGAAAAACCCTTCAGGGGATCGTTTGCAACAGTTTAGCACCATCTTTGAATGAATTGCAGAAAGTCAGAATTTTGAAGAAATTGTGACCGCGCGGCTTAGGGATTTTTTCAAAAAAAGATGTTCAGACGTCGAGTTCTATTTCTGTTTCCGATGATAAATACCCACCTGTTTCCACCAAAAAACCTTTCAGGGGATCGTTTGCAACATTTTGGCACCATTTCTGAGTGAATTGCAGAACGTCAGAAATTTTGAAGAAATTGTGACCGCACGGCTTAGGGATTTTTTCAAAAAAAGTTGTTCAGAAGTCGAGGGCTAATTCTGTTTCCGATGATAAATACCCACCTGTTTCCACAGAAAAACCCTTCAGGGGATCGTTTGCAACAGTTTAGCACCATCTTTGAATGAATTGCAGAACGTCAGAATTTTGAAGAAATTGTGACCGCGCGGCTTAGGGATTTTTTAAAAAAACTTGTTCAGACGTTGAGGGCTAATTCTGTTTCCGATGATAAAAACCGACCTGTTTCCACCGAAAAACCTTTCAGGGGATCGTTTGCAAGAGTTTAGCACCATCTTTGAATGAATTGCAGAACGTCAGATTTTTGAAGAAATTGTGACCGCGGCTTAGGGATTTTTTCAAAAAAAGTTGTTCAGACGTCGAGCGCTAATTCTGTTTCCGATGATAAAAACCCACCTGTTTCCACCAAAAAACCTTTCATGGGATCGTTTGCAACATTTTGGCACCATTTCAGAGTGAATTGCAGAACGTCAGAAATTTTGAAGAAATTGTGACCGCGCGGTTTAGGGATTTTTTCAAAAAAAGTTGTTCAGATGTCGAGGGCTAATTCTGTTTCCGATGATAAATACCCACCTGTTTCCACCGAAAAACCCTTCAGGGGATCGTTTGCAACAGTTTAGCACCATCTTTGAATGAATTGCAGAAAGTCAGAATTTTGAAGAAATTGTGACCGCGCGGCTTAGGGATTTTTTCAAAAAAAGTTGTTCAGACGTCGAGCGCTATTTCTGTTTCCGATGATAAATACCCACCTGTTTCCACCCAAAAACCTTTCAGGGGATCGTTTGCAACATTTTGGCACCATTTCTGAGTGAATTGCAGAACGTCAGAAATTTTGAAGAAATTGTGACCGCGCGGCTTAGGGATTTTTTCAAAAAAAGTTGTTCAGACGTTGAGCACTAATTCTGTTTCTGATGATAAAAACACACCTGTTTCCACCGAAAAACCTTTCAGGGGATCGTTTGCAACATTTTGGCACCATTTCTGAGTGAATTGCAGAACGTCAGAAATTTTGAAGAAATTGTGACCGCGCGGCTTACGGATTTTTTCAAAAAAAGTTGTTCAGAAGTCGAGGGCTAATTCTGTTTCCGATGATAAATACCCACCTGTTTCCACAGAAAGACCCTTCAGGGGATCGTTTGCAACAGTTTAGCACCATCTTTGAATGAATTGCAGAACGTCAGAATTTTGAAGAAATTGTGACCGCGCGGCTTAGGGATTTTTTTAAAAAACTTGTTCAGACCTTGAGGGCTAATTCTGTTTCCGATGATAAAAACCGACCTGTTTCCACCGAAAAACCTTTCAGGGGATCGTTTGCAAGAGTTTAGCACCATCTTTGAATGAATTGCAGAACGTCAGAATTTTGAAGAAATTGTGACCGCGCGGCTTAGGGATTTTTTCAAAAAAAGTTGTTCAGACGTCGAGCGCTAATTCTGTTTCCGATGATAAAAACCCACCTGTTTCCACCAAAAAACCTTTCATGGGATCGTTTGCAACATTTTGGCACCATTTCAGAGTGAATTGCAGAACGTCAGAAATTTTGAAGAAATTGTGACCGCGCGGCTTAGGGATTTCTTCAAAAAAAGTTGTTCAGATGTCGAGGGCTAATTCTGTTTCCGATGATAAATACCCACCTGTTTCCACCGAAAAACCCTTCAGGGGATCGTTTGCAACAGTTTAGCACCATCTTTGAATGAATTGCAGAAAGTCAGAATTTTGAAGAAATTGTGACCGCGCGGCTTAGGGATTTTTTCAAAAAAAGATGTTCAGACGTCGAGCGCTATTTCTGTTTCCGATGATAAATACCCACCTGTTTCCACCAAAAAACCTTTCAGGGGATCGTTTGCAACATTTTGGCACCATTTCTGAGTGAATTGCAGAACGTCAGAAATTTTGAAGAAATTGTGACCGCACGGCTTAGGGATTTTTTCAAAAAAAGTTGTTCAGAAGTCGAGGGCTAATTCTGTTTCCGATGATAAATACCCACCTGTTTCCACAGAAAAACCCTTCAGGGGATCGTTTGCAACAGTTTAGCACCATCTTTGAATGAATTGCAGAACGTCAGAATTTTGAAGAAATTGTGACCGCGCGGCTTAGGGATTTTTTAAAAAAACTTGTTCAGACGTTGAGGGCTAATTCTGTTTCCGATGATAAAAACCGACCTGTTTCCACCGAAAAACCTTTCAGGGGATCGTTTGCAAGAGTTTAGCACCATCTTTGAATGAATTGCAGAACGTCAGATTTTTGAAGAAATTGTGACCGCGGCTTAGGGATTTTTTCAAAAAAAGTTGTTCAGACGTCGAGCGCTAATTCTGTTTCCGATGATAAAAACCCACCTGTTTCCACCAAAAAACCTTTCATGGGATCGTTTGCAACATTTTGGCACCATTTCAGAGTGAATTGCAGAACGTCAGAAATTTTGAAGAAATTGTGACCGCGCGGCTTAGGGATTTTTTCAAAAAAAGTTGTTCAGATGTCGAGGGCTAATTCTGTTTCCGATGATAAATACCCACCTGTTTCCACCGAAAAACCCTTCAGGGGATCGTTTGCAACAGTTTAGCACCATCTTTGAATGAATTGCAGAAAGTCAGAATTTTGAAGAAATTGTGACCGCGCGGCTTAGGGATTTTTTCAAAAAAAGTTGTTCAGACGTCGAGCGCTATTTCTGTTTCCGATGATAAATACCCACCTGTTTCCACCCAAAAACCTTTCAGGGGATCGTTTGCAACATTTTGGCACCATTTCTGAGTGAATTGCAGAACGTCAGAATTTTGAAGAAATTGTGACCGCGCGGCTTAGGGATTTTTTTAAAAAACTTGTTCAGACGTTGAGGGCTAATTCTGTTTCCGATGATAAAAACCGACCTGTTTCCACCGAAAAACCTTTCAGGGGATCGATTGCAAGAGTTTAGCACCATTTCTGAGTGAATTGCAGAACGTCAGAAATTTTGAAGAAATTGTGACCGCGCGGCTTAGGGATTTTTTCAAAAAAAGTTGTTCAGACGTTGAGCACTAATTCTGTTTCCGATGATAAAAACACACCTGTTTCCACCGAAAAACCTTTCAGGGGATCGTTTGCAACATTTTGGCACCATTTCTGAGTGAATTGCAGAACGTCAGAAATTTTGAAGAAATTGTGACCGCGCGGCTTAGGGATTTTTTCAAAAAAAGTTGTTCAGACGTCGAGGGCTATTTCTGTTTCCCATGATATATACCCACCTGTTTCCACCGAAAAACCCTTCAGGGGATCGTTTGCAACAGTTTGGCACCATTTCTGAGTGAATTGCAGAACGTCAGAAATTTTGAAGAAATTGTGACCGCGCGGCTTAGGGATTTTTTCAAAAAAACTTGTTCAGACGTCGAGCGCTAATTCTGTTTCCGATGATAAAAACACACCTGTTTCCACCGAAAAACCTTTCAGGGGATCGTTTGCAAGAGTTTAGCACCATTTCTGAGTGAATTGCAGAACGTCAGATTTTTGCTGAAATTGTGACCGCGCGGCTTAGGGATTTTTTCAAAAAAAGTTCTTCAGGCATCAAGGGCTAATTCTGTTTCCGATGATAAATACCCACCTGTTTCCACCGAAAAACCCTTCAGGGGATCGTTTGCAACAGTTTAGCACCATCTTTGAATGAATTGCAGAACGTCAGATTTTTGAAGAAATTGTGACCGCGCGGCTTAGGGATTTTTTCAAAAAAAGTTGTTCAGACGTCGAGGGCTAATTCTGTTTCCCATGATAAATACCCACCTGTTTCCACCGAAAAAGCCTTCAGGGGATCGTTTGCAACAGTTTAGCACCATCTTTGAATGAATTGCAGAACGTCAGATTTTTGAAGAAATTGTGACCGCGCAGCTTAGGGATTTTTTCAAAAAAAGTTGTTCAGACGTCGAGCACTAATTCTGTTTCCGATTATAAAAACACACCTGATTCCACCGAAAAACCTTTCAGGGGATCGTTTGCAACATTTTGGCACCATTTCTGAGTGAATTGCAGAACGTCAGAAATTTTGAAGAAATTGTGACCGCACGGATTGGGGATTTTTTCAAAAAAACTTGTTCAGAAGTCGAGGGCTAATTCTGTTTCCGATGATAAATACCCACCTGTTTCCACAGAAAAACCCTTCAGGGGATCGTTTGCAACAGTTTAGCACCATCTTTGAATGAATTGCAGAACGTCAGAATTTTGAAGAAATTGTGACCGCGCGGCTTAGGGATTTTTTAAAAAAACTTGTTCAGACGTTGAGGGCTAATTCTGTTTCCGATGATAAAAACCGACCTGTTTCCACCGAAAAACCTTTCAGGGGATCGATTGCAAGAGTTTAGCACCATCTTTGAATGAATTGCAGAACGTCAGATTTTTGAAGAAATTGTGACCGCGGCTTAGGGATTTTTTCAAAAAAAGTTGTTCAGACGTCGAGCGCTAATTCTGTTTCCGATGATAAATACCCACCTGTTTCCACCAAAAAACCTTTCAGGGGATCGTTTGCAACATTTTGGCACCATTTCTGAGTGAATTGCAGAACGTCAGAAATTTTGAAGAAATTGTGACCGCGCGGCTTAGGGATTTTTTCAAAAAAAGTTGTTCAGACGTTGAGCACTAATTCTGTTTCCGATGATAAAAACACACCTGTTTCCACCGAAAAACCTTTCAGGGGATCGTTTGCAACATTTTGGCACCATTTCTGAGTGAATTGCAGAACGTCAGAAATTTTGAAGAAATTGTGACCGCGCGGCTTAGGGATTTTTTAAAAAAAAGTTGTTCAGACGTCGAGGGCTATTTCTGTTTCCCATGATATATACCCACCTGTTTCCACCGAAAAACGCTTCAGGGGATCGTTTGCAACAGTTTGGCACCATTTCTGAGTGAATTGCAGAACGTCAGATTTTTGCTGAAATTGTGACCGCGCGGCTTAGGGATTTTTTCAAAAAAAGTTCTTCAGGCATCAAGGGCTAATTCTGTTTCCGATGATAAATACCCACCTGTTTCCACCGAAAAACCCTTCAGGGGATCGTTTGCAACAGTTTAGCACCATCTTTGAATGAATTGCAGAACGTCAGAATTTTGAAGAAATTGTGACCGCGCGGCTTAGGGATTTTTTCAAAAAAAGTTGTTCAGACGTCGAGCGCTATTTCTGTTTCCGATGATAAATACCCACCTGTTTCCACCAAAAAACCTTTCAGGGGATCGTTTGCAACATTTTGGCACCATTTCTGAGTGAATTGCAGAACGTCAGAAATTTTGAAGAAATTGTGACCGCACGGCTTAGGGATTTTTTCAAAAAAAGTTGTTCAGAAGTCGAGGGCTAATTCTGTTTCCGATGATAAATACCCACCTGTTTCCACAGAAAAACCCTTCAGGGGATCGTTTGCAACAGTTTAGCACCATCTTTGAATGAATTGCAGAACGTCAGAATTTTGAAGAAATTGTGACCGCGCGGCTTAGGGATTTTTTTAAAAAACTTGTTCAGACGTTGAGGGCTAATTCTGTTTCCGATGATAAAAACCGACCTGTTTCCACCGAAAAACCTTTCAGGGGATCGTTTGCAAGAGTTTAGCACCATCTTTGAATGAATTGCAGAACGTCAGATTTTTGAAGAAATTGTGACCGCGGCTTAGGGATTTTTTCAAAAAAAGTTGATCAGACGTCGAGCGCTAATTCTGTTTCCGATGATAAAAACCCACCTGTTTCCACCAAAAAACCTTTCATGGGATCGTTTGCAACATTTTGGCACCATTTCAGAGTGAATTGCAGAACGTCAGAAATTTTGAAGAAATTGTGACCGCGCGGCTTAGGGATTTTTTCAAAAAAAGTTGTTCAGATGTCGAGGGCTAATTCTGTTTCCGATGATAAATACCCACCTGTTTCCACCGAAAAACCCTTCAGGGGATCGTTTGCAACAGTTTAGCACCATCTTTGAATGAATTGCAGAAAGTCAGAATTTTGAAGAAATTGTGACCGCGCGGCTTAGGGATTTTTTCAAAAAAAGTTGTTCAGACGTCGAGCGCTATTTCTGTTTCAGATGATAAAAACACACCTGTTTCCACCGAAAAACCTTTCAGGGGATCGTTTGCAACATTTTGGCACCATTTCTGAGTGAATTGCAGAACGTCAGAAATTTTGAAGAAATTGTGACCGCACGGCTTAGGGATTTTTTCAAAAAAAGTTGTTCAGAAGTCGAGGGCTAATTCTGTTTCCGATGATAAATACCCACCTGTTTCCACAGAAAAACCCTTCAGGGGATCGTTTGCAACAGTTTAGCACCATCTTTGAATGAATTGCAGAACGTCAGAATTTTGAAGAAATTGTGACCGTGCGGCTTAGGGATTTTTAACTTGTTCAGACGTTGAGGGCTAATTCTGTTTCCGATGATAAAAACCGACCTGTTTCCACCGAAAAACCTTTCAGGGGATCGTTTGCAAGAGTTTAGCACCATCTTTGAATGAATTGCAGAACGTCAGATTTTTGAAGAAATTGTGACCGCGGCTTAGGGATTTTTTCAAAAAAAGTTGTTCAGACGTCGAGCGCTAATTCTGTTTCCGATGATAAAAACCCACCTGTTTCCACCAAAAAACCTTTCATGGGATCGTTTGCAACATTTTGGCACCATTTCAGAGTGAATTGCAGAAGGTCAGAAATTTTGAAGAAATTGTGACCGCGCGGCTTAGGGATTTCTTCAAAAAAAGTTGTTCAGATGTCGAGGGCTAATTCTTTTTCCGATGATAAATACCCACCTGTTTCCACCGAAAAACCCTTCAGGGGATCGTTTGCAACAGTTTAGCACCATCTTTGAATGAATTGCAGAAAGTCAGAATTTTGAAGAAATTGTGACCGCGCGGCTTAGGGATTTTTTCAAAAAAAGATGTTCAGACGTCGAGCGCTATTTCTGTTTCCGATGATAAATACCCACCTGTTTCCACCAAAAAACCTTTCAGGGGATCGTTTGCAACATTTTGGCACCATTTCTGAGTGAATTGCAGAACGTCAGAAATTTTGAAGAAATTGTGACCGCACGGCTTAGGGATTTTTTCAAAAAAAGTTGTTCAGAAGTCGAGGGCTAATTCTGTTTCCGATGATAAATACCCACCTGTTTCCACAGAAAAACCCTTCAGGGGATCGTTTGCAACAGTTTAGCACCATCTTTGAATGAATTGCAGAACGTCAGAATTTTGAAGAAATTGTGACCGCGCGGCTTAGGGATTTTTTAAAAAAACTTGTTCAGACGTTGAGGGCTAATTCTGTTTCCGATGATAAAAACCGACCTGTTTCCACCGAAAAACCTTTCAGGGGATCGTTTGCAAGAGTTTAGCACCATCTTTGAATGAATTGCAGAACGTCAGAATTTTGAAGAAATTGTGACCGTGCGGCTTAGGGATTTTTAACTTGTTCAGACGTTGAGGGCTAATTCTGTTTCCGATGATAAAAACCGACCTGTTTCCACCGAAAAACCTTTCAGGGGATCGTTTGCAAGAGTTTAGCACCATCTTTGAATGAATTGCAGAACGTCAGATTTTTGAAGAAATTGTGACCGCGGCTTAGGGATTTTTTCAAAAAAAGTTGTTCAGACGTCGAGCGCTAATTCTGTTTCCGATGATAAAAACCCACCTGTTTCCACCAAAAAACCTTTCATGGGATCGTTTGCAACATTTTGGCACCATTTCAGAGTGAATTGCAGAACGTCAGAAATTTTGAAGAAATTGTGACCGCGCGGCTTAGGGATTTCTTCAAAAAAAGTTGTTCAGATGTCGAGGGCTAATTCTTTTTCCGATGATAAATACCCACCTGTTTCCACCGAAAAACCCTTCAGGGGATCGTTTGCAACAGTTTAGCACCATCTTTGAATGAATTGCAGAAAGTCAGAATTTTGAAGAAATTGTGACCGCGCGGCTTAGGGATTTTTTCAAAAAAAGATGTTCAGACGTCGAGTTCTATTTCTGTTTCCGATGATAAATACCCACCTGTTTCCACCAAAAAACCTTTCAGGGGATCGTTTGCAACATTTTGGCACCATTTCTGAGTGAATTGCAGAACGTCAGAAATTTTGAAGAAATTGTGACCGCACGGCTTAGGGATTTTTTCAAAAAAAGTTGTTCAGAAGTCGAGGGCTAATTCTGTTTCCGATGATAAATACCCACCTGTTTCCACAGAAAAACCCTTCAGGGGATCGTTTGCAACAGTTTAGCACCATCTTTGAATGAATTGCAGAACGTCAGAATTTTGAAGAAATTGTGACCGCGCGGCTTAGGGATTTTTTAAAAAAACTTGTTCAGACGTTGAGGGCTAATTCTGTTTCCGATGATAAAAACCGACCTGTTTCCACCGAAAAACCTTTCAGGGGATCGTTTGCAAGAGTTTAGCACCATCTTTGAATGAATTGCAGAACGTCAGATTTTTGAAGAAATTGTGACCGCGGCTTAGGGATTTTTTCAAAAAAAGTTGTTCAGACGTCGAGCGCTAATTCTGTTTCCGATGATAAAAACCCACCTGTTTCCACCAAAAAACCTTTCATGGGATCGTTTGCAACATTTTGGCACCATTTCAGAGTGAATTGCAGAACGTCAGAAATTTTGAAGAAATTGTGACCGCGCGGTTTAGGGATTTTTTCAAAAAAAGTTGTTCAGATGTCGAGGGCTAATTCTGTTTCCGATGATAAATACCCACCTGTTTCCACCGAAAAACCCTTCAGGGGATCGTTTGCAACAGTTTAGCACCATCTTTGAATGAATTGCAGAAAGTCAGAATTTTGAAGAAATTGTGACCGCGCGGCTTAGGGATTTTTTCAAAAAAAGTTGTTCAGACGTCGAGCGCTATTTCTGTTTCCGATGATAAATACCCACCTGTTTCCACCCAAAAACCTTTCAGGGGATCGTTTGCAACATTTTGGCACCATTTCTGAGTGAATTGCAGAACGTCAGAAATTTTGAAGAAATTGTGACCGCACGGCTTAGGGATTTTTTCAAAAAAAGTTGTTCAGAAGTCGAGGGCTAATTCTGTTTCCGATGATAAATACCCACCTGTTTCCACAGAAAAACCCTTCAGGGGATCGTTTGCAACAGTTTAGCACCATCTTTGAATGAATTGCAGAACGTCAGAATTTTGAAGAAATTGTGACCGCGCGGCTTAGGGATTTTTTAAAAAAACTTGTTCAGACGTTGAGGGCTAATTCTGTTTCCGATGATAAAAACCGACCTGTTTCCACCGAAAAACCTTTCAGGGGATCGTTTGCAAGAGTTTAGCACCATCTTTGAATGAATTGCAGAACGTCAGATTTTTGAAGAAATTGTGACCGCGGCTTAGGGATTTTTTCAAAAAAAGTTGTTCAGACGTCGAGCGCTAATTCTGTTTCCGATGATAAAAACCCACCTGTTTCCACCAAAAAACCTTTCATGGGATCGTTTGCAACATTTTGGCACCATTTCAGAGTGAATTGCAGAACGTCAGAAATTTTGAAGAAATTGTGACCGCGCGGCTTAGGGATTTTTTCAAAAAAAGTTGTTCAGATGTCGAGGGCTAATTCTGTTTCCGATGATCAATACCCACCTGTTTCCACCGAAAAACCCTTCAGGGGATCGTTTGCAACAGTTTAGCACCATCTTTGAATGAATTGCAGAAAGTCAGAATTTTGAAGAAATTGTGACCGCGCGGCTTAGGGATTTTTTAAAAAAACTTGTTCAGACGTTGAGGGCTAATTCTGTTTCCGATGATAAATACCCACCTGTTTCCACCCAAAAACCTTTCAGGGGATCGTTTGCAAGAGTTTAGCACCATCTTTGAATGAATTGCAGAAAGTCAGATATTTGAAGAAATTGTGACCGCGCGGCTTAGGGATTTTTTCAAAAAAAGTTGTTCAGACGTCGAGCGCTATTTCTGTTTCCGATGATAAATACCCACCTGTTTCCACAAAAAAAACTTTCAGGGGATCGTTTGCAACATTTTGGCACCATTTCTGAGTGAATTGCAGAACGTCAGAAATTTTGAAGAAATTGTGACCGCGCGGCTTACGGATTTTTTCAAAAAAAGTTCTTCAGGCATCAAGGGCTAATTCTGTTTCCGATGATAAATACCCACCTGTTTCCACCGAAAAACCCTTCAGGGGATCGTTTGCAACAGTTTAGCACCATCTTTGAATGAATTGCAGAACGTCAGATTTTTGAAGAAATTGTGACCGCGCGGCTTAGGGATTTTTTCAAAAACAGTTGTTCAGACGTCAATGGCTAAATCTGTTTCCGATGATAAAATCCCACCTGTTTCCACCGAAAAACCTTTCAGGGGATCGTTTGCAAGAGTTTAGCACCATTTCTGAGTGAATTGCAGAACGTCAGATTTTTGCTGAAATTGTGACCGCGCGGCTTAGGGATTTTTTCAAAAAAAGTTCTTCAGGCATCAAGGGCTAATTCTGTTTCCGATGATAAATACCCACCTGTTTCCACCGAAAAACCCTTCAGGGGATCGTTTGCAACAGTTTAGCACCATCTTTGAATGAATTGCAGAACGTCAGATTTTTGAAGAAATTGTGACCGCGCGGCTTAGGGATTTTTTTAAAAAAAGTTGTTCACACGTCGAGGGCTAATTCTGTTTCCCATGATAAATACCCACCTGTTTCCACCGAAAAAGCCTTCAGGGGATCGTTTGCAACAGTTTAGCACCATCTTTGAATGAATTGCAGAACGTCAGATTTTTGAAGAAATTGTGACCGTGCAGCTTAGGGATTTTTTCAAAAAAAGTTGTTCAGACGTCGAGCACTAATTCTGTTTCCGATGATAAAAACACACCTGTTTCCACCGAAAAACCTTTCAGGGGATCGTTTGCAACATTTTGGCACCATTTCTGAGTGAATTGCAGAACGTCAGAAATTTTGAAGAAATTGTGACCGCACGGCTTAGGGATTTTTTCAAAAAAAGTTCTTCAGGCATCAAGGGCTAATTCTGTTTCCGATGATAAATACCCACCTGTTTCCACCGAAAAACCCTTCAGGGGATCGTTTGCAACAGTTTAGCACCATCTTTGAATGAATTGCAGAACGTCAGAATTTTGAAGAAATTGTGACCGCGCGGCTTAGGGATTTTTTAAAAAAACTTGTTCAGACGTTGAGGGCTAATTCTGTTTCCGATGATAAAAACCGACCTGTTTCCACCGAAAAACCTTTCAGGGGATCGTTTGCAAGAGTTTAGCACCATCTTTGAATGAATTGCAGAAAGTCAGATATTTGAAGAAATTGTGACCGCGCGGCTTAGGGATTTTTTCAAAAAAAGTTGTTCAGACGTCGAGCGCTAATTCTGTTTCCGATGATAAATACCCACCTGTTTCCACAAAAAAACCTTTCAGGGGATCGTTTGCAACATTTTGGCACCATTTCTGAGTGAATTGCAGAACGTCAGAAATTTTGAAGAAATTGTGACCGCGCGGCTTAGGAATTTTTTCAAAAAAACTTATTCAGACGTCGAGCGCTAATTCTGTTTCCGATGATAAAAACACACCTGTTTCCACCGAAAAACCTTTCAGGGGATCGTTTGCAAGAGTTTAGCACCATTTCTGAGTGAATTGCAGAACGTCAGATTTTTGAAGAAATTGTGACCGCGCGGCTTAGGGATTTTTTCAAAAAAAGTTCTTCAGGCATCAAGGGCTAATTCTGTTTCCGATGATAAATACCCACCTGTTTCCACCGAAAAACCCTTCAGGGGATCGTTTGCAACAGTTTAGCACCATCTTTGAATGAATTGCAGAACGTCAGATTTTTGAAGAAATTGTGACCGCGCGGCTTAGGGATTTTTTCAAAAAAAGTTGTTCAGACGTCGAGGGCTAATTCTGTTTCCGATGATAAAAACCCACCTGTTTCCACTGAAAAACCTTTCAGGGGATCGTTTGCAACAGTTTCGCACCATTTCTGAGTAAATTGCAGAACGTCAGAAATTTTGAAGAAATTGTGACCGCGCGGCTTAGGGATTTTTTCGAAAAAAGTTGTTCAGACGTCGAGGGCTAATTCTGTTTCCCATGATAAATACCCACCTGTTTCCACCGAAAAAGCCTTCAGGGGATTGTTTGCAACAGTTTAGCACCATTTCTGAGTGAATTGCAGAACGTCAGATTTTTGCTGAAATTGTGACCGCGCGGCTTAGGGATTTTTTCAAAAAAAGTTGTTCAGACGTCGAGGGCTAATTCTGTTTCCGATGATAAATACCCACCTGATTCCACTGAAAAACCCTTCAGGGGATCATTTGTAACAGTTTAGCACCATCTTTGAATGAATTGCAGAACGTCACATTTTTGCTGAAATTGTGACCGCGCGGCTTAGGGATTTTTTCAAAAAAAGGTGGTCAGACGTCGAGGGCTAATTCTGTTTCCCATGATAAATACCCACCTGTTTCCACCGAAAAAGCCTTCAGGGGATCGTTTGCAACACTTTAGCACCATTTCTGAGTGAATTGCAGAACGTCAGATTTTTGCTGAAATTGTGACCGCGCGGCTTAGGGATTTTTTCAAAAAAAGTTCTTCAGACATCAAGGGCTAATTCTGTTTCCGATGATAAATACCCACCTGTTTCCACCGAAAAAGCCTTCAGGGGATCGTTTGCAACAGTTTAGCACCATCTTTGAATGAATTGCAGAACGTCAGATTTTTGAAGAAATTGTGACTGCGCGGCTTAGGGATTTTTTCAAAAAAAGTTGTTCAGACGTCGAGGGCTAATTCTGTTTCCGATGATAAAAACCCACCTGTTTCCACTGAAAAACCTTTCAGGGGATCGTTTGCAACAGTTTCGCACCATTTCTGAGTAAATTGCAGAACGTCAGAAATTTTGAAGAAATTGTGACCGCGCGGCTTAGGGATTTTTTCGAAAAAAGTTGTTCAGACGTCGAGGGCTAATTCTGTTTCCCATGATAAATACCCACCTGTTTCCACCGAAAAAGCCTTCAGGGGATCATTTGTAACAGTTTGGCACCATCTTTGAATGAATTGCAGAACGTCACATTTTTGCTGAAATTGTGACCGCGCGGCTTAGGGATTTTTTCAAAAAAAGGTGGTCAGACGTCGAGGGCTAATTCTGTTTCCCATGATAAATACCCACCTGTTTCCACCGAAAAAGCTTTCAGGGGATCGTTTGCAGCAGTTTAGCACCATCTTTGAATGAATTGCAGAACGACAGTTTTTTGCTGAAATTGTGACCGCGCGGCTTAGGGATTTTTTCTATAAAAGTTGTTCAGAGGTTGAGGGCTAATTCTGTTTCCGATGATAAAAACCGACCTGTTTCCACCGAAAAACCTTTCAGGGGATCGTTTGCACCAGTTTGGCACCATTTCTGAGTGAATTGCAGAACGTCAGAAATTTTGAAGAAATTGTGACCGCGCAGCTAAGGGATTTTTTCAAAAAAAGTTGTTCAGACATCAAGGGCTAATTCTGTTTCCCATGATATATACCCACCTGTTTCCACCGAAAAACCCTTCAGGGGATTGTTTGCAACAGTTTGGCACCATTACTGAGTGAATTGCAGAACGTCAGAAATTTTGAAGAAATTGTGACCGCGCGGCTTAGGGATTTTTTCAAAAAAAGTTGTTCAGACGTTGAGGGCTAATTCTGTTTCCGATGATAAAAACCGACCTGTTTACACCGAAAAACCTTTCAGGGGATCGTTTGCACCAGTTTGGCACCATTTCTGAGTGAATTGCAGAACGTCAGAAATTTTGAAGAAATTGTGACCGCGCGGCTAAGGGATTTTTTCAAAAAAAGTTATTCAGACATCAAGGGCTAATTCTGTTTCCCATGATATATACCCACCTGTTTGCACCGAAAAACCCTTCAGGGGATTGTTTGCAACAGTTTAGCACCATCTTTGAATGAATTGCAGAACGTCAGTTTTTTGCTGAAATTGTGACCGCGCAGCTTAGCGATTTTTTCAAAAAAAGTTGTTCAGACGTTGAGGGCTAATTCTGTTTCCGATGATAAAAACCGACCTGTTTCCACCGAAAAACCTTTCAGGGGATCGTTTGCACCAGTTTGGCACCATTTCTGAGTGAATTGCAGAACGTCAGAAATTTTGAAGAAATTGTGACAGCGCGGCTTAGGGATTTTTTCAAAAAAAGTTGTTCAGACGTCGAGGGCTAATTCTGTTTCCGATGATAAAAACCCACCTGTTTCCACTGAAAAACCTTTCAGGGGATCGTTTGCAACAGTTTCGCACCATTTCTGAGTAAATTGCAGAACGTCAGAAATTTTGAAGAAATTGTGACCGCGCGGCTTAGGGATTTTTTCGAAAAAAGTTGTTCAGACGTCGAGGGCTAATTCTGTTTCCCATGATAAATACCCACCTGTTTCCACCGAAAAAGCCTTCAGGGGATCATTTGTAACAGTTTGGCACCATCTTTGAATGAATTGCAGAACGTCACATTTTTGCTGAAATTGTGACCGCGCGGCTTAGGGATTTTTTCAAAAAAAGGTGGTCAGACGTCGAGGGCTAATTCTGTTTCCCATGATAAATACCCACCTGTTTCCACCGAAAAAGCTTTCAGGGGATCGTTTGCAGCAGTTTAGCACCATCTTTGAATGAATTGCAGAACGACAGTTTTTTGCTGAAATTGTGACCGCGCGGCTTAGGGATTTTTTCTATAAAAGTTGTTCAGACGTTGAGGGCTAATTCTGTTTCCGATGATAAAAACCGACCTGTTTCCACCGAAAAACCTTTCAGGGGATCGTTTGCACCAGTTTGGCACCATTTCTGAGTGAATTGCAGAACGTCAGAAATTTTGAAGAAATTGTGACCGCGCAGCTAAGGGATTTTTTCAAAAAAAGTTGTTCAGACATCAAGGGCTAATTCTGTTTCCCATGATATATACCCACCTGTTTCCACCGAAAAACCCTTCAGGGGATTGTTTGCAACAGTTTGGCACCATTACTGAGTGAATTGCAGAACGTCAGAAATTTTGAAGAAATTGTGACCGCGCGGCTTAGGGATTTTTTCAAAAAAAGTTGTTCAGACGTTGAGGGCTAATTCTGTTTCCGATGATAAAAACCGACCTGTTTACACCGAAAAACCTTTCAGGGGATCGTTTGCACCAGTTTGGCACCATTTCTGAGTGAATTGCAGAACGTCAGAAATTTTGAAGAAATTGTGACCGCGCGGCTAAGGGATTTTTTCAAAAAAAGTTATTCAGACATCAAGGGCTAATTCTGTTTCCCATGATATATACCCACCTGTTTGCACCGAAAAACCCTTCAGGGGATTGTTTGCAACAGTTTAGCACCATCTTTGAATGAATTGCAGAACGTCAGTTTTTTGCTGAAATTGTGACCGCGCAGCTTAGCGATTTTTTCAAAAAAAGTTGTTCAGACGTTGAGGGCTAATTCTGTTTCCGATGATAAAAACCGACCTGTTTCCACCGAAAAACCTTTCAGGGGATCGTTTGCACCAGTTTGGCACCATTTCTGAGTGAATTGCAGAACGTCAGAAATTTTGAAGAAATTGTGACAGCGCGGCTTAGGGATTTTTTCAAAAAAAGTTGTTCAGGTGTCGAGGGCTAATTCTGTTTCCGATGATAAATACCCACCTGTTTCCACAGAAAAACCCTTCAGGGGATCGTTTGCAACAGTTTAGCACCATCTTTGAATGAATTGCAGAACGTCAGAATTTTGAAGAAATTGTGACCGCGCGGCTTAGGGATTTTTTCAAAAAAACTTGTTCAGACGTCGAGCGCTAATTCTGTTTCCGATGATAAAAACACACCTGTTTCCACTGAAAAACCTTTCAGGGGATCGTTTGCAAGAGTTTAGCACCATTTCTGAGTGAATTGCAGAATGTCAGATTTTTGCTGAAATTGTGACCGCGCGGCTTAGGGATTTTTTCAAAAAAAGTTGTTCAGACATTAAGGGCTAATTCTGTTTCCGATGATAAATACCCACCTGTTTCCACCGAAAAACCCTTCAGGGGATCGTTTGCAACAGTTTAGCACCATCTTTGAATGAATTCCAGAACGTCAGATTTTTGCTGAAATTGTGACCGCGCGGCTTAGGGATTTTTTCAAAAAAAGTTGTTCAGACGTCGAGGGCTAATTCTGTTTCCGATGATAAAAACCCACCTGTTTCCACTGAAAAACCTTTCAGGGGATCGTTTGCAACAGTTTGGCACCATTTCTGAGTAAATTGCAGAACGTCAGAAATTTTGAGGAAATTGTGACCGCGCGGCTTAGGGATTTTTTCAAAAAAAGTTGTTCAGACGTCGAGGGCTAATTCTGTTTCCCATGAAATATACCCACCTGTTTCCACCGAAAAACCCTTCAGGGGATTGTATGCAACAGTTTGGCACCATTTCTGAGTGAATTGCAGAACGTCAGAAATTTTGAAGAAATTGTGACCGCGCGGCTTAGGGATTTTTTCAAAAAAAGTTGTTCAGACGTCGAGGGCTAATTCTGTTCCCCATGATAAATACCCACCTGTTTCCACCGAAAAAGCCTTCAGGGGATCGTTTGCAACAGTTTAGCACCATCTTTGAATGAATTGCAGAACGTCAGATTTTTAAAGAAATTGTGACCGCGCAGCTTAGGGATTTTTTCAAAAAAAGTTGTTCAAACGTCGAGCACTAATTCTGTTTCCGATGATAAAAACACACCTGTTTCCACCGAAAAACCTTTCAGGGGATCGTTTGCAACATTTTGGCACCATTTCTGAGTGAATTGCAGAACGTCAGAAATTTTGAAGAAATTGTGACCGCGCGGCTTCGGGATTTTTTCAAAAAAAGTTGATCAGATGTCGAGGGCTAATTCTGTTTCCGATGATAAATACCCACCTGTTTCCACAGAAAAACCCTTCAGGGGATCGTTTGCAACAGTTTAGCACCATCTTTGAATGAATTGCAGAAAGTCAGAATTTTGAAGAAATTGTGACCGCGCGGCTTAGGGATTTTTTCAAAAAAAGTTGTTCAGACGTCGAGCGCTAATTCTGTTTCCGATGATAAATACCCACCTGTTTCCACCGAAAAACCTTTCAGGGGATCGTTTGCAAGAGTTTAGCACCATTTCTGAGTGAATTGCAGAACGTCAGATTTTTCCTGAAATTGTGACCACGCGGCTTAGGGATTTTTTCAAAAAAAGTTCTTCAGACATCAAGGGCTAATTCTGTTTCCGATGATAAATACCCACCTGTTTCCACCGAAAAACCCTTCAGGGGATCGTTTGCAACAGTTTAGCACCATCTTTGAATGAATTGCAGAACGTCAGATTTTTGAAGAAATTGTGACCGCGCGGCTTAGGGATTTTTTCAAAAAAAGTTGTTCAGACGTCGAGGGCTAATTCTGTTTCCGATGATAAAAACCCACCTGTTTCCACTGAAAAACCTTTCAGGGGATCGTTTGCAACAGTTTCGCACCATTTCTGAGTAAATTGCAGAACGTCAGAAATTTTGAAGAAATTGTGACCGCGCGGCTTAGGGATTTTTTCGAAAAAAGTTGTTCAGACGTTGAGGGCTAATTCTGTTTCCCATGATAAATACCCACCTGTTTCCACCAAAAAAGCCTTCAGGGGATTGTTTGCAACAGTTTAGCACCATTTCTGAGTGAATTGCAGAACATCAGATTTTTGCTGAAATTGTGACCGCGCGGCTTAGGGATTTTTTCAAAAAAAGTTGTTCAGACGTCGAGGGCTAATTCTGTTTCCGATGATAAATACCCACCTGATTCCACCGAAAAACCCTTCAGGGGATCATTTGTAACAGTTTAGCACCATCTTTGAATGAATTGCAGAACGTCACATTTTTGCTGAAATTGTGACCGCGCGGCTTAGGGATTTTTTCAAAAAAAGGTGGTCAGACGTCGAGGGCTAATTCTGTTTCCCATGATAAATACCCACCTGTTTCCACCGAAAAAGCCTTCAGGGGATCGTTTGCAACAGTTTAGCACCATCTTTGAATGAATTGCAGAACGTCAGAAATTTTGAAGAAATTGTGACGGCGCGGCTTAGGGATTTTTTCAAACAAAGTTGTTCAGACGTCGAAGACTAATTCTGTTTCCCATGATAAATATCCACCTGTTTCCACCGAAAAACCCTTCAGGGGATTGTTTGCAACTGTTTGGCACCATTTCTGAGTGAATTGCAGAATGTCAGAAATTTTGAAGAAATTGTGACCGCGCGGCTTAGGGATTTTTTCAAAAAAACTTGTCAGACGTCGAGGGCTAATTCTGTTTCCGATGATAAATTCCCACCTGTTTCCACCGAAAAACCCTTCAGGGGATCATTTGCAACAGTTTAGCACCATCTTTGAATGAATTGCAGAACGTCAGATTTTTGATGAAATTGCGAGCGCGCGGCTTAGGGATTTTTTCAAAAAAAGTTTTTCAGACGACGAGGGCTAATTCTTTTTCCAATGATAAAAACCCACCTGTTTCCACCGAAAAACCTTTCAGGGGATCGTTTGCAACAGTTTAGCACCATCTTTGAATGAATTGCAGAACGTCAGATTTTTGCTGAAATTGTGACCGCGTGGCTTAGGGATTTTTTCAAAAAAAGGTGTTCAGACGTCGAGGGCTAATTCGGTTTCTGATGATAAATACCCACCTGCTTCCACCGAAAAACCCTTCAGGGGATCGTTTGCAACAGTTTAGCACCATCTTTGATTGAGTTGCAGAACGTCAGATTTTTGCTGAAATTGTGACCGCGCAGCTTAGCGATTTTTTCAAAAAAAGTTGTTCAGACGTTGAGGGCTAATTCTGTTTCCGATGATCAATACCCACCTGTTTCCACCGAAAAACCCTTCAGGGGATCGATTGCAAGAGTTTAGCACCATCTTTGAATGAATTGCAGAACGTCAGATTTTTGAAGAAATTGTGACCGCGCGGCTTAGGGATTTTTTCAAAAAAAGTTGTTCAGACGACGAGGGCTAATTCTGTTTCCAATGATTAAAACCCACCTGTTTCCACCGAAAAACCTTTCGGTGGATCGTTTGCAACAGTTTAGCACCATTTTTGAATGAATTGCAGAACGTCAGATTTTTGCTGAAATTGTGACCGCGCGGCTTAGGGATTTTTTCAAAAAAAGTTGTTCAGACGACGAGGGCTAATTCTGTTTCCAATGATAAAAACCCACCTGTTTCCACCGAAAAACCTTTCAGGGGATCGTTTGCAACAGTTTAGCACCATCTTTGAATGAATTGCAGAATGTCAGATTTTTGCTGAAATTGTGACCGCGTGGCTTAGGGATTTTTTCAAAAAAAGGTGTTCAGACGTCGAGGGCTAATTCGGTTTCTGATGATAAATACCCACCTGTTTCCACCGAAAAACCCTTCAGGGGATCGTTTGCAACAGTTTAGCACCATCTTTGAATGAGTTGCAGAACGTCAGATTTTTGCTGAAATTGTGACCGCGCAGCTTAGCGATTTTTTCAAAAAAAGTTGTTCAGACGTTGAGGGCTAATTCTGTTTCCGATGATCAATACCCACCTGTTTCCACCGAAAAACCCTTCAGGGGATCGATTGCAAGAGTTTAGCACCATCTTTGAATGAATTGCAGAACGTCAGATTTTTGAAGAAATTGTGACCGCGTGGCTTAGGGATTTTTTCAAAAAAAGTTGTTCAGACGACGAGGGCTAATTCTGTTTCCAATGATAAAAACCCACCTGTTTCCACCGAAAAACCTTTCAGGGGATCGTTTGCAACAGTTTAGCACCATTTTTGAATGAATTGCAGAACGTCAGATTTTTGCTGAAATTGTGACCGCGCGGCTTAGGGATTTTTTCAAAAAAAGTTGTTCAGACGTCGAGGGCTAATTCGGTTTCTGATGATAAATACCCACCTGTTTCCACCGAAAAACCCTTCAGGGGGATCGTTTGCAACAGTTTAGCACCATCTTTGAATGAGTTGCAGAACGTCAGATTTTTGCTGAAATTGTGACCGCGCAGCTTAGAGATTTTTTCAAAAAAAGTTGTTCAGACGTTGAGGGCTAATTCTGTTTCTGATGATCAATACATACCTGTTTCCACCGAAAAACCCTTCAGGGAATCGTTTGCAACAGTTTAGCACCATCTTTGAATGAGTTGCAGAACGTCAGATTTTTGCTGAAATTGTGACCGCGCAGCTTAGCGATTTTTTCAAAAAAAGTTGTTCAGATGTCGAGGGCTAATTCTGTTTCCGATGATAAATTCCCACCTGTTTCCACCGAAAAAGCCTTCAGGGGATCATTTGCAACAGTTTAGCACCATCTTTGAATGAATTGCAGAACGTCAGATTTTTGATGAAATTGCGAGCGCGCGGCTTAGGGATTTTTTCAAAAAAAAGTTGTTCAGACGTCGAGGGCTAATTCTGTTTCCGATGATAAATACCCACCTGTTTCCACCGAAAAACCTTTCAGGGGATCGTTTGCAACAGTTTAGCACCATCTTTGAATGAATTGCAGAACGTCAGATTTTTGCTGAAATTGTGACCGCGTGGCTTAGGGATTTTTTCAAAAAAAGGTGTTCAGACGTCGAGGGCTAATTCGGTTTCTGATGATAAATACCCACCTGTTTCCACCGAAAAACCCTTCAGGGGATCGATTGCAACAGTTTAGCACCATCTTTGAATGAGTTGCAGAACGTCAGATTTTTGCTGAAATTGTGACCGCGCAGCTTAGCGATTTTTTCAAAAAAAGTTGTTCAGACGTTGAGGGCTAATTCTGTTTCCGATGATCAATACCCACCTGTTTCCACCGAAAAACCCTTCAGGGGATCGATTGCAAGAGTTTAGCACCATCTTTGAATGAATTGCAGAACGTCAGATTTTTGAAGAAATTGTGACCGCGTGGCTTAGGGATTTTTTCAAAAAAAGGTGTTCAGACGACGAGGGCTAATTCTGTTTCCAATGATAAAAACCCACCTGTTTCCACGGAAAAACCTTTCAGGGGATCGTTTGCAACAGTTTAGCACCATTTTTGAATGAATTGCAGAACGTCAGATTTTTGCTGAAATTGTGACCGCGCGGCTTAGGGATTTTTTCAAAAAAAGTTGTTCAGACGTCGAGGGCTAATTCGGTTTCTGATGATAAATACCCACCTGTTTCCACCGAAAAACCCTTCAGGGGATCGTTTGCAACAGTTTAGCACCATCTTTGAATGAGTTGCAGAACGTCAGATTTTTGCTGAAATTGTGACCGCGCAGCTTAGCGATTTTTTCAAAAAAAGTTGTTCAGACGTTGAGGGCTAATTCTGTTTCCGATGATCAATACCCACCTGTTTCCACCGAAAAACCCTTCAGGGAATCGTTTGCAACAGTTTAGCACCATCTTTGAATGAGTTGCAGAACGTCAGATTTTTGCTGAAATTGTGACCGCGCAGCTTAGCGATTTTTTCAAAAAAAGTTGTTCAGACGTCGAGGGCTAATTCTGTTTCCGATGATAAATTCCCACCTGTTTCCACCGAAAAACCCTTCAGGGGATCATTTGCAACAGTTTAGCAACATCTTTGAATGAATTGCAGAACGTCAGATTTTTGATGAAATTGCGAGCGCGCGGCTTAGGGATTTTTTCAAAAAAAAGTTGTTCAGACGTCGAGGGCTAATTCTGTTTCCGATGATAAATACCCACCTGTTTCCACTGAAAAACCCTTCAGGGGATCGATTGCAAGAGTTTAGCACCATCTTTGAATGAATTGCAGAACGTCAGATTTTTGAAGAAATTGTGACCGCGCGGCTTAGGGATTTTTTCAAAAAAAGTTGTTCAGACGTCGAGGGCTAATTCGGTTTCTGATGATAAATACCCCCCTGTTTCCACCGAAAAAGCCTTCAGGGGATCGTTTGCAACAGTTTAGCACCATCTTTGAATGAGTTGCAGAACGTCAGATTTTTGCTGAAATTGTGACCGCGCAGCTTAGGGATTTTTTCAAAAAAAGTTGTTCAGACGTTGAGGGCTAATTCTGTTTCCGATGATCAATACCCACCTGTTTCCACCGAAAAACCCTTCAGGGGATCGTTTGCAACAGTTTGTCACCATTTCTGAGTGAATTGCAGAATGTCAGAAATTTTGAAGAAATTGTGACCGCGCGGCTTAGGGATTTTTTCAAAAAAACTTGTCAGGCGTCGAGCGCTAATTCTGTTTCCCATGATATATACCCACCTGTTTCCACCGAAAAACCTTTCAGGGGATTGTTTGCAACAGTTTGGCACCATTTCTGAGTGAATTGCAGAACGTCAGAAATTTTGAAGAAATTGTAACCGCGCGGCTTAGGGATTTTTTCAAAAAAAGTTGTTCAGACGTCGAGCGCTAATTCTGTTTCCGATGATAAAAACACACCTGTTTCCACCGAAAAACCTTTCAGGGGATCGTTTGCAAGAGTTTAGCACCATTTCTGAGTGAATTGCAGAACGTCAGATTTTTGCTGAAATTGTGACCGCGCGGCTTAGGGATTTTTTCAAAAAAAGTTCTTCAGACATCAAGGGCTAATTCTGTTTCCGATGATAAATACCCACCTGTTTCCACCGAAAAACCCTTCAGGGGATCGTTTGCAACAGTTTGTCACCATTTCTGAGTGAATTGCAGAACGTCAGATTTTTGAAGAAATTGTGACCGCGCGGCTTAGGGATTTTTTCAAAAAAAGTTGTTCAGACGTCGAGGGCTAATTCTGTTTCCGATGATAAAAACCCACCTGTTTCCACTGAAAAACATTTCAGGGGATCGTTTGCAACAGTTTCGCACCATTTCTGAGTAAATTGCAGAACGTCAGAAATTTTGAAGAAATTGTGACCGCGCGGCTTAGGGATTTTTTCGAAAAAAGTTGTTCAGACGTCGAGGGCTAATTCTGTTTCCCATGATAAATACCCACCTGTTTCCACCGAAAAAGCCTTCAGGGGATTGTTTGCAACAGTTTAGCACCATTTCTGAGTGAATTGCAGAACGTGAGATTTTTGCTGAAATTGTGACCGCGCGGCTTAGGGATTTTTTCAAAAAATGTTGTTCAGACGTCGAGGGTTAATTCTGTTTCCGATGATAAATACCCACCTGATTCCACTGAAAAACCCTTCAGGGGATCATTTGTAACAGTTTAGCACCATCTTTGAATGAATTGCAGAACGTCACATTTTTGCTGAAATTGTGACCGCGCGGCTTAGGGATTTTTTCAAAAAATGTTGTTCAGACGTCGAGGGCTAATTCTGTTTCCGATGATAAATACCCACCTGTTTCCACTGAAAAACCCTTCAGGGGATCGATTGCAAGAGTTTAGCACCATCTTTGAATGAATTGCAGAACGTCAGATTTTTGAAGAAATTGTGACCGCGCGGCTTAGGGATTTTTTCAAAAAAAGTTGTTCAGACGTCGAGGGCTAATTCGGTTTCTGATGATAAATACCCCCCTGTTTCCACCGAAAAAGCCTTCAGGGGATCGTTTGCAACAGTTTAGCACCATCTTTGAATGAGTTGCAGAACGTCAGATTTTTGCTGAAATTGTGACCGCGCAGCTTAGGGATTTTTTCAAAAAAAGTTGTTCAGACGTTGAGGGCTAATTCTGTTTCCGATGATCAATACCCACCTGTTTCCACCGAAAAACCCTTCAGGGGATCGTTTGCAACAGTTTGTCACCATTTCTGAGTGAATTGCAGAATGTCAGAAATTTTGAAGAAATTGTGACCGCGTGGCTTAGGGATTTTTTCAAAAAAACTTGTCACGCGTCGAGGGCTAATTCTGTTTCCCATGATATATACCCACCTGTTTCCACCGAAAAACCTTTCAGGGGATTGTTTGCAACAGTTTGGCACCATTTCTGAGTGAATTGCAGAACGTCAGAAATTTTGAAGAAATTGTGACCGCGCGGCTTAGGGATTTTTTCAAAAAAAGTTGTTCAGACGTCGAGCGCTAATTCTGTTTCCGATGATAAAAACACACCTGTTTCCACCGAAAAACCTTTCAGGGGATCGTTTGCAAGAGTTTAGCACCATTTCTGAGTGAATTGCAGAACGTCAGATTTTTGCTGAAATTGTGACCGCGCGGCTTAGGGATTTTTTCAAAAAAAGTTCTTCAGACATCAAGGGCTAATTCTGTTTCCGATGATAAATACCCACCTGTTTCCACCGAAAAACCCTTCAGGGGATCGTTTGCAACAGTTTAGCACCATCTTTGAATGAATTGCAGAACGTCAGATTTTTGAAGAAATTGTGACCGCGCGGCTTAGGGATTTTTTCAAAAAAAGTTGTTCAGACGTCGAGGGCTAATTCGGTTTCTGATGATAAATACCCACCTGTTTCCACCGAAAAACCCTTCAGGGGATCGTTTGCAACAGTTTAGCACCATCTTTGAATGAGTTGCAGAACGTCAGATTTTTGCTGAAATTGTGACCGCGCAGCTTAGCGATTTTTTCAAAAAAAGTTGTTCAGACGTTGAGGGCTAATTCTGTTTCCGATGATCAATACCCACCTGTTTCCACCGAAAAACCCTTCAGGGAATCGTTTGCAACAGTTTAGCACCATCTTTGAATGAGTTGCAGAACGTCAGATTTTTGCTGAAATTGTGACCGCGCAGCTTAGCGATTTTTTCAAAAAAAGTTGTTCAGACGTCGAGGGCTAATTCTGTTTCCGATGATAAATTCCCACCTGTTTCCACCGAAAAACCCTTCAGGGGATCATTTGCAACAGTTTAGCAACATCTTTGAATGAATTGCAGAACGTCAGATTTTTGATGAAATTGCGAGCGCGCGGCTTAGGGATTTTTTCAAAAAAAAGTTGTTCAGACGTCGAGGGCTAATTCTGTTTCCGATGATAAATACCCACCTGTTTCCACTGAAAAACCCTTCAGGGGATCGATTGCAAGAGTTTAGCACCATCTTTGAATGAATTGCAGAACGTCAGATTTTTGAAGAAATTGTGACCGCGCGGCTTAGGGATTTTTTCAAAAAAAGTTGTTCAGACGTCGAGGGCTAATTCGGTTTCTGATGATAAATACCCCCCTGTTTCCACCGAAAAAGCCTTCAGGGGATCGTTTGCAACAGTTTAGCACCATCTTTGAATGAGTTGCAGAACGTCAGATTTTTGCTGAAATTGTGACCGCGCAGCTTAGGGATTTTTTCAAAAAAAGTTGTTCAGACGTTGAGGGCTAATTCTGTTTCCGATGATCAATACCCACCTGTTTCCACCGAAAAACCCTTCAGGGGATCGTTTGCAACAGTTTGTCACCATTTCTGAGTGAATTGCAGAATGTCAGAAATTTTGAAGAAATTGTGACCGCGCGGCTTAGGGATTTTTTCAAAAAAACTTGTCAGGCGTCGAGCGCTAATTCTGTTTCCCATGATATATACCCACCTGTTTCCACCGAAAAACCTTTCAGGGGATTGTTTGCAACAGTTTGGCACCATTTCTGAGTGAATTGCAGAACGTCAGAAATTTTGAAGAAATTGTAACCGCGCGGCTTAGGGATTTTTTCAAAAAAAGTTGTTCAGACGTCGAGCGCTAATTCTGTTTCCGATGATATAAACACACCTGTTTCCACCGAAAAACCTTTCAGGGGATCGTTTGCAAGAGTTTAGCACCATTTCTGAGTGAATTGCAGAACGTCAGATTTTTGCTGAAATTGTGACCGCGCGGCTTAGGGATTTTTTCAAAAAAAGTTCTTCAGACATCAAGGGCTAATTCTGTTTCCGATGATAAATACCCACCTGTTTCCACCGAAAAACCCTTCAGGGGATCGTTTGCAACAGTTTGTCACCATTTCTGAGTGAATTGCAGAACGTCAGATTTTTGAAGAAATTGTGACCGCGCGGCTTAGGGATTTTTTCAAAAAAAGTTGTTCAGACGTCGAGGGCTAATTCTGTTTCCGATGATAAAAACCCACCTGTTTCCACTGAAAAACATTTCAGGGGATCGTTTGCAACAGTTTCGCACCATTTCTGAGTAAATTGCAGAACGTCAGAAATTTTGAAGAAATTGTGACCGCGCGGCTTAGGGATTTTTTCGAAAAAAGTTGTTCAGACGTCGAGGGCTAATTCTGTTTCCCATGATAAATACCCACCTGTTTCCACCGAAAAAGCCTTCAGGGGATTGTTTGCAACAGTTTAGCACCATTTCTGAGTGAATTGCAGAACGTGAGATTTTTGCTGAAATTGTGACCGCGCGGCTTAGGGATTTTTTCAAAAAATGTTGTTCAGACGTCGAGGGTTAATTCTGTTTCCGATGATAAATACCCACCTGATTCCACTGAAAAACCCTTCAGGGGATCATTTGTAACAGTTTAGCACCATCTTTGAATGAATTGCAGAACGTCACATTTTTGCTGAAATTGTGACCGCGCGGCTTAGGGATTTTTTCAAAAAATGTTGTTCAGACGTCGAGGGCTAATTCTGTTTCCGATGATAAATACCCACCTGTTTCCACTGAAAAACCCTTCAGGGGATCGATTGCAAGAGTTTAGCACCATCTTTGAATGAATTGCAGAACGTCAGATTTTTGAAGAAATTGTGACCGCGCGGCTTAGGGATTTTTTCAAAAAAAGTTGTTCAGACGTCGAGGGCTAATTCGGTTTCTGATGATAAATACCCCCCTGTTTCCACCGAAAAAGCCTTCAGGGGATCGTTTGCAACAGTTTAGCACCATCTTTGAATGAGTTGCAGAACGTCAGATTTTTGCTGAAATTGTGACCGCGCAGCTTAGGGATTTTTTCAAAAAAAGTTGTTCAGACGTTGAGGGCTAATTCTGTTTCCGATGATCAATACCCACCTGTTTCCACCGAAAAACCCTTCAGGGGATCGTTTGCAACAGTTTGTCACCATTTCTGAGTGAATTGCAGAATGTCAGAAATTTTGAAGAAATTGTGACCGCGTGGCTTAGGGATTTTTTCAAAAAAACTTGTCACGCGTCGAGGGCTAATTCTGTTTCCCATGATATATACCCACCTGTTTCCACCGAAAAACCTTTCAGGGGATTGTTTGCAACAGTTTGGCACCATTTCTGAGTGAATTGCAGAACGTCAGAAATTTTGAAGAAATTGTGACCGCGCGGCTTAGGGATTTTTTCAAAAAAAGTTGTTCAGACGTCGAGCGCTAATTCTGTTTCCGATGATAAAAACACACCTGTTTCCACCGAAAAACCTTTCAGGGGATCGTTTGCAAGAGTTTAGCACCATTTCTGAGTGAATTGCAGAACGTCAGATTTTTGCTGAAATTGTGACCGCGCGGCTTAGGGATTTTTTCAAAAAAAGTTCTTCAGACATCAAGGGCTAATTCTGTTTCCGATGATAAATACCCACCTGTTTCCACCGAAAAACCCTTCAGGGGATCGTTTGCAACAGTTTAGCACCATCTTTGAATGAATTGCAGAACGTCAGATTTTTGAAGAAATTGTGACCGCGCGGCTTAGGGATTTTTTCAAAAAAAGTTGTTCAGACGTCGAGGGCTAATTCTGTTTCCGATGATAAAAACCCACCTGTTTCCACTGAAAAACCTTTCAGGGGATCGTTTGCAACAGTTTCGCACCATTTCTGAGTAAATTGCAGAACGTCAGAAATTTTGAAGAAATTGTGACCGCGCGGCTTAGGGATTTTTTCGAAAAAAGTTGTTCAGACGTCGAGGGCTAATTCTGTTTCCCATGATAAATACCCACCTGTTTCCACCGAAAAAGCCTTCAGGGGATTGTTTGCAACAGTTTAGCATCATTTCTGAGTGAATTGCAGAACGTGAGATTTTTGCTGAAATTGTGACCGCGCGGCTTAGGGATTTTTTCAAAAAATGTTGTTCAGACGTCGAGGGCTAATTCTGTTTCCGATGATAAATACCCACCTGATTCCACTGAAAAACCCTTCAGGGGATCATTTGTAACAGTTTAGCACCATCTTTGAATGAATTGCAGAACGTCACATTTTTGCTGAAATTGTGACCGCGCGGCTTAGGGATTTTTTCAAAAAAAGGTGGTCAGACGTCGAGGGCTAATTCTGTTTCCCATGATAAATACCCACCTGTTTCCACCGAAAAAGCCTTCAGGGGATCGTTTGCAACAGTTTAGCACCATCTTTGAATGAATTGCAGAACGTCAGAAATTTTGAAGAAATTATGACCTCGCGGCTTAGGGATTTTTTCAAAAAAAGTTGTTCAGACGTCGAGGGCTAATTCTGTTTCCAATGATAAGGTCGAAGCTAAACAATACAAATTAAGGCCATTTGCAGATGACTTAGTGTTAACTTTGCAACAGCCAGAAGCTAGTACCAAAAGAGTTTTAGAACTAATTGAGATATTTGGTCAGGTAGCAGGATTTAAATTAAACAAACAGAAAACAAAGGTGTTGGAAAAAAAATTAACAATTGAAGAAAAAGATAGGTTTCAGAGTGAAACTGGTTTGGAAATAACAAAAAAGGTCAAATACCTGGGGGTGAATTTAACAT
The DNA here is from genome assembly GCF_964234715.1 of Podarcis melisellensis. NCBI lineage: Eukaryota > Metazoa > Chordata > Lepidosauria > Squamata > Lacertidae > Podarcis > Podarcis melisellensis. Next base: position 206,868 of record NW_028113119.1, on the reverse strand, counting down.
CTAAGAATGTGAATTTATTTAAAGACAATTATGAAAAATGTTGGTCAGAAGTAAAGAAGGATCTAGATATATGGTCTAGGTTGAGACTTTCCTTGTTAGGCCGAATTGCTGTTATCAAGATGAATGTATTGCCGAGAATGCTGTTCTTGTTTCAGACGCTGCAGATCCTGGACAAGATGGACTGTTTCAAGAAGTGGCAGAAAGATATATCTAAATTTGTCTGGCAGGGCAAAAAGCCCAGAATAAAATTCAAGATTTTAACTGATGCAAAAGATAGAGGGAGCTTTGCCCTGCCAGACTTAAGACTTTATTACGAATCAGCAGCATTCTGCTGGTTGAAGCAATGGCTACTTCTTGAGGGATACAGACATTTTGGATCTGGAAGGGTATGAACAGACGTTGAGGGCTAAATCTGTTTCCGATGATAAAAACCCACCTGTTTCCACCGAAAAACCTTTCAGGGGAGCGTTTGCAACATTTTGGCACCATTTTTGAGTGAATTGCAGAACGTTAGAAATTTTTAAGAAATCGTGACCGCGCGGCTAGGGTTTTTTTCAAAAAAAAGTTGTTCAGACGTCGAGGGCTAATTTTGTTTCCGATGATAAAAACCCACCTATTTCCACCGAAAAACCTTTCAGGGGATCGTTTGCAACAGTTTGGCACCATTTTTGAGTCAATTTCAGAACGTGAGGAATTTTTGCTGAAATTGTGACCGCGCGGCTTAGGGATTTTTCAAAAAAAAGTTGCTCAGACGTCAACGGCTAAATCTGTTTCCGATGATAAAATCCCACCTGTTTCCACCGAAAAACCTTTCAGGGGATCGTTTGCAACAGTTTGGCTCCATTTTTGAGTGAATTGCAGAACGTCAGAAATTTTGAAGAAATTGTGACCGCGCGGCTGAGGGATTTTTTCAAAAAAAAGTTGCTCAGACGTCAAGGGCTAATTCTCTTTCCGATGATAAAAACCCACCTGTTAACTCCGAAAAACCTTTCAGGGGAGCGTTTGCAATAGTTTGGCACCATTTTTGAGTGAATTGCAGAACGTCAGAATTTTTGAAGAAATTGTGACCGCGCGGCTTAGGGATTTTTTCAAAAAAAAGTTGCTCAGACGTCAAGGGCTAATTCTGTTTCCGATGAAAAAAACCACCTGTTTCCACCGAAAAACCTTTCAGGGGATCGTTTGTAACAGTTTGGCAAGAATTTTGAGTGAATTGCAGAACGTCAGAATTTTTGAAGAAATTGTGACCGTCCGGCTTAGGGATTTTTTCACAAAAAAGTTGTTCCGACGTCGAGGGCTAATTTTGTTTCCGATGATAAAAACCCACCTGTTAACTCCGAAAAACATTTCAGGGGATCGTTTGCAACAGTTTGGCACCATTTTTGAGTGAATTGCAGAACGTCAGAAATTTTGAAGAACTTGTGACCGCGCGGTTTAGGGATTTTTTCACAAAAAAGTTGTTCAGACGTAGAGGGCTAATTTTGTTTCCGATGATAAAAACCCACCTGTTAACTCCGAAAAACCTTTCAGGGGATCGTTTGCAACAGTTTGGCACCATTTTTGAGTGAATTGCAGAACGTCAGAAATTTCGAAGAACTTGTGACCGCGCGGTTTAGGGATTTTTTCACAAAAAAATTGTTCAGACGTCGAGGGCTAATTCTTTTTCCGATGATAAAAACCCACCTGTTAACTCCGAAAAACCTTTCAGGGGAGCGTTTGCAATAGTTTGGCTCCATTTTTGAGTGAATTGCAGAACATCAGAAATTTTGAAGAAATTGTGACCGCGCGGTTTAGGGATTTATTCACAAAAAAGTTGTTCAGACGTCGAGGGCTAATTCTGTTTCCAATGATAAAAACCCACCTGTTTCCGCCAAAAAACCTTTCAGGGAATCGTTTGCAACAGTTTGGCACCATTTTTGAATGAATTTCAGAACGTCAGAATTTTTGCTGAAATTGTGACCGCGCGGCTTAGGTTTTTTTTCCAAAAAACGTTGCTCAGACGTCAACGGATAAATCTGTTTCTGATGATAAAATCCCACCTGTTTCCACCGAAAAAACCTTTCAGGGGATCGTTTGCAACAGTTTGGCACCATTTTTGAGTGAATTGCAGAACGTCAGAAATTTTGAAGAACTTGTGACCGCGCGGTTTAGGGATTTTTTCACAAAAAAATTGTTCAGACGTCGAGGGCTAATTCTGTTTCCGATGATAAAAACCCACCTGTTAACTCCGAAAAACCTTTCAGGGGAGCGTTTGCAATAGTTTGGCTCCATTTTTGAGTGAATTGCAGAACGTCAGAAATTTTGAAGAACTTGTGACCGCGCGGTTTAGGGATTTTTTCACAAAAAAATTGTTCAGACGTCGAGGGCTAATTCTGTTTCCGATGATAAAAACCCACCTGTTAACTCCGAAAAACCTTTCAGGGGAGCGTTTGCAATAGTTTGGCTCCATTTTTGAGTGAATTGCAGAACGTCAGAAATTTTGAAGAAATTGTGACCGCGCGGCTTAGGGCTTTTTACAAAAAAAAGTTGTTCAGACGTTGAGGGCTAAATCTGTTTCCCATGATAAAAACCCACCTGTTTCCACCGAAAAACCTTTCAGGGGAGCGTTTGCAACATTTTGGCACCATTTTTGAGTGAATTGCAGAACGTTAGAAATTTTGAAGAAATCGTGACCGCGCGGCTCGGGTTTTGTTCAAAAAAAAGTTATTCAGACGCCGAGGGCTAATTTTGTTTCCGATGATAAAAACCCACCTGTTTCCACCGAAAAACCTTTCAGGGGATCGTTTGTAACAGTTTGGCAAGAATTTTGAGTGAATTGCAGAACGTCAGAATTTTTGAAGAAATTGTGACCACGCGGCTTAGGGATTTTTTCAAAAATTTGTTCAGATGTCGAGGGCTAATTCTGTTTCCGATGATAAAAACCCACCTGTTTCCACCGAAAAACCATTCAGGGGAGCGTTTGCAACAGTTTGGCTTCATTTTTGAGTGAATTGCAGAACGTCAGAAATTTTGAAGAAATTGTGACCGCGCGGCTGAGGGATTTTTTCAAAAAAAAGTTGCTCAGACGTCAAGGGCTAATTCTGTTTCCGATGATAAAAACCCACCTGTTAACTCCGAAAAACCTTTCAGGGGAGTGTTTGCAATAGTTTGGCACCATTTTTGAGTGAATTGCAGAACGTCATAATTTTTGAAGAAATTGTGACCGCGCGGCTTAGGGATTTTTTCAAAAAAAAGTTGCTCAGACGTCAAGGGCTAATTCTGTTTCCGATGATAAAATCCCACCTGTTTCCATCGAAAAACCCTTCAGGGGATCGTTTGCAACAGTTTGGCACCATTTCTGAGTGAATTTCAGAACGTCAGAAATTTTTCTGAAATTGTGACCGCGCGGTTTAGGGGTTTTTGAAAAAATAGTTACTCAGACGTCAACGGCTAATTCTGTTTCCGATGATAAAATCCCACCTGTTTCCATCGAAAAACCTTTAAGGGGATCGTTCGCAACAGTTTGGCTCCAGTATTGAGTGAATTGCAGAACGTCAGAAATTTTGAAAAAATTGGGACCGCGCGGCTTAGGGATTTTTTCAAAAAAAAGTTGTTCAGACGTCGAGGGCTAGTTCTGTTTCCGATGATAAAAACCCACCTATTTCCACCGAAAAACCTTTCAGGGGATCGTTTGCAACAGTTTGGCACCATTTTTGAGTGAATTTCAGAACGTCGGAATTTTTGCAGAAATTGTGACGGCGCGGCATGGGTTTTTTTTCAAAAAAAAGTTGCTCAGACGTCAATGGCTAAATCTGTTTCCGATGATAAAATCCCACCTGTTTCCACCGAAAAACCTTTCAGGGGATCGTTTGTAACAGTTTGGCAAGAATTTTGAGTGAATTGCAGAACGTCAGAATTTTTGAAGAAATTGTGACCGTCCGGCTTAGGGATTTTTTCACAAAAAAATTTCTTCAGACGTCGAGGGCTAATTCTGTTTCCGATGATAAAAACCCACCTGTTTCCACCGAAAAACCTTTCAGGGGATCGTTTGCAACAGTTTGGCACCATTTTTTAGTGAATTTCAGAACGTCAGAAATTTTGCTGAAATTGTGACCGCACGGCTTAGGGCTTTTTTCAAAAAAAAGTTGTTCAGACGTTGAGGGCTAAATCTGTTTCCGATGATAAAATCCCACCTGTTTCCAACGAAAAACCCTTCAGGGGATCGTTTGCAACAGTTTGGCACCATTTCTGAGTGAATTGCAGAACGTCAGAAATTTTGCTGAAATTGTGACCGCGCGGTTTAGGGATTTTTTCACAAAAAAGTTGTTCAGACGTCGAGGGCTAATTCTGTTTCCAATGATAAAAACCCACCTGTTTCCACCAAAAAACCTTTCAGGGGATCGTTTGCAACAGTTTGGCACCATTTTTGAATGAATTTCAGAACGTCAGAATTTTTGCTGAAATTGTGACCGCGCGGCTTAGGGTATTTTTCCAAAAAACGTTGCTCAGACGTCAACGGCTAAATCTGTTTCTGATGATAAAATCCCACCTGTTTCCACCGAAAAACCTTTCAGGGGATCGTTTGCAACAGTTTGGCTCCATTTTTTAGTGAATTGCAGAACGTCAGAAATTTTGAAGAAATTGGGACCGCGCGGCTTAGGGATTTTTTCAAAAAAGTTGTTCAGACATCAAGGGCTAATTCTGTTTGCGATTATAAAAACCCACCTGTTTCCAACGAAAAACCCTTCAGGGGATCGTTTGCAACAGTTTGGCACCATTTTTGAGTGAATTGCAGAACGTCAGAAATTTTGACGAACTTGTGACCGCGCGGTTTAGGGATTTTTTCACAAAAAAGTTGTTCAGACGTCGAGGGCTAATTCTGTTTCCGATGATAAAAACCCACCTGTTTCCTCCGAAAATACTTTCAGGGGATCGTTCGCAACAGTTTGGCACCATTTTTGAGTGAATTGCAGAACGTTAGAAATTTTGAAGAAATCGTGACCGCGCGGCTCGGGTTTTGTTCAAAAAAAAGTTATTCAGACGCCGAGAGCTAATTTTGTTTCCGATGATAAAAACCCACCTGTTTCCACCGAAAAACCTTTCAGGGGATCGTTTGTAACAGTTTGGCAAGAATTTTGAGTGAATTGCAGAACGTCAGAATTTTTGAAGAAATTGTGACCACGCGGCTTAGGGATTTTTTCAAAAATTTGTTCAGATGTCGAGGGCTAATTCTGTTTCCGATGATAAAAACCCACCTGTTTCCACCGAAAAACCATTCAGGGGAGCGTTTGCAACAGTTTGGCTTCATTTTTGAGTGAATTGCAGAACGTCAGAAATTTTGAAGAAATTGTGACCGCGCGGCTGAGGGATTTTTTCAAAAAAAAGTTGCTCAGACGTCAAGGGCTAATTCTGTTTCCGATGATAAAAACCCACCTGTTAACTCCGAAAAACCTTTCAGGGGAGTGTTTGCAATAGTTTGGCACCATTTTTGAGTGAATTGCAGAACGTCATAATTTTTGAAGAAATTGTGACCGCGCGGCTTAGGGATTTTTTCAAAAAAAAGTTGCTCAGACGTCAAGGGCTAATTCTGTTTCCGATGATAAAATCCCACCTGTTTCCATCGAAAAACCCTTCAGGGGATCGTTTGCAACAGTTTGGCACCATTTCTGAGTGAATTTCAGAACGTCAGAAATTTTTCTGAAATTGTGACCGCGCGGTTTAGGGGTTTTTGAAAAAATAGTTACTCAGACGTCAACGGCTAATTCTGTTTCCGATGATAAAATCCCACCTGTTTCCATCGAAAAACCTTTAAGGGGATCGTTCGCAACAGTTTGGCTCCAGTATTGAGTGAATTGCAGAACGTCAGAAATTTTGAAAAAATTGGGACCGCGCGGCTTAGGGATTTTTTCAAAAAAAAGTTGTTCAGACGTCGAGGGCTAGTTCTGTTTCCGATGATAAAAACCCACCTATTTCCACCGAAAAACCTTTCAGGGGATCGTTTGCAACAGTTTGGCACCATTTTTGAGTGAATTTCAGAACGTCGGAATTTTTGCAGAAATTGTGACGGCGCGGCATGGGTTTTTTTTCAAAAAAAAGTTGCTCAGACGTCAATGGCTAAATCTGTTTCCGATGATAAAAACCCACCTGTTAACTCCGAAAAACCTTTCAGGGGAGTGTTTGCAATAGTTTGGCACCATTTTTGAGTGAATTGCAGAACGTCATAATTTTTGAAGAAATTGTGACCGCGCGGCTTAGGGATTTTTTCAAAAAAAAGTTGCTCAGACGTCAAGGGCTAATTCTGTTTCCGATGATAAAAACCCACCTGTTAACTCCAAAAACCTTTCAGGGGAGTGTTTGCAATAGTTTGGCACCATTTTTGAGTGAATTGCAGAACGTCATAATTTTTGAAGAAATTGTGACCGCGCGGCTTAGGGATTTTTTCAAAAAAAAGTTGCTCAGACGTCAAGGGCTAATTCTGTTTCCGATGATAAAATCCCACCTGTTTCCATCGAAAAACCCTTCAGGGGATCGTTTGCAACAGTTTGGCACCATTTCTGAGTGAATTTCAGAACGTCAGAAATTTTTCTGAAATTGTGACCGCGCGGTTTAGGGGTTTTTGAAAAAATAGTTACTCAGACGTCAACGGCTAATTCTGTTTCCGATGATAAAATCCCACCTGTTTCCATCGAAAAACCTTTAAGGGGATCGTTCGCAACAGTTTGGCTCCAGTATTGAGTGAATTGCAGAACGTCAGAAATTTTGAAAAAATTGGGACCGCGCGGCTTAGGGATTTTTTCAAAAAAAAGTTGTTCAGACGTCGAGGGCTAGTTCTGTTTCCGATGATAAAAACCCACCTATTTCCACCGAAAAACCTTTCAGGGGATCGTTTGCAACAGTTTGGCACCATTTCTGAGTGAATTGCAGAACGTCAGAAATTTTGCTGAAATTGTGACCGCGCGGTTTAGGGATTTTTTCACAAAAAAGTTGTTCAGACGTCGAGGGCTAATTCTGTTTCCAATGATAAAAACCCACCTGTTTCCACCAAAAAACCTTTCAGGGGATCGTTTGCAACAGTTTGGCACCATTTTTGAATGAATTTCAGAACGTCAGAATTTTTGCTGAAATTGTGACCGCGCGGCTTAGGGTATTTTTCCAAAAAACGTTGCTCAGACGTCAACGGCTAAATCTGTTTCTGATGATAAAATCCCACCTGTTTCCACCGAAAAACCTTTCAGGGGATCGTTTGCAACAGTTTGGCTCCATTTTTTAGTGAATTGCAGAACGTCAGAAATTTTGAAGAAATTGGGACCGCGCGGCTTAGGGATTTTTTCAAAAAAGTTGTTCAGACATCAAGGGCTAATTCTGTTTGCGATTATAAAAACCCACCTGTTTCCAACGAAAAACCCTTCAGGGGATCGTTTGCAACAGTTTGGCACCATTTTTGAGTGAATTGCAGAACGTCAGAAATTTTGACGAACTTGTGACCGCGCGGTTTAGGGATTTTTTCACAAAAAAGTTGTTCAGACGTCGAGGGCTAATTCTGTTTCCGATGATAAAAACCCACCTGTTTCCTCCGAAAATACTTTCAGGGGATCGTTCGCAACAGTTTGGCACCATTTTTGAGTGAATTGCAGAACGTTAGAAATTTTGAAGAAATCGTGACCGCGCGGCTCGGGTTTTGTTCAAAAAAAAGTTATTCAGACGCCGAGAGCTAATTTTGTTTCCGATGATAAAAACCCACCTGTTTCCACCGAAAAACCTTTCAGGGGATCGTTTGTAACAGTTTGGCAAGAATTTTGAGTGAATTGCAGAACGTCAGAATTTTTGAAGAAATTGTGACCACGCGGCTTAGGGATTTTTTCAAAAATTTGTTCAGATGTCGAGGGCTAATTCTGTTTCCGATGATAAAAACCCACCTGTTTCCACCGAAAAACCATTCAGGGGAGCGTTTGCAACAGTTTGGCTTCATTTTTGAGTGAATTGCAGAACGTCAGAAATTTTGAAGAAATTGTGACCGCGCGGCTGAGGGATTTTTTCAAAAAAAAGTTGCTCAGACGTCAAGGGCTAATTCTGTTTCCGATGATAAAAACCCACCTGTTAACTCCGAAAAACCTTTCAGGGGAGTGTTTGCAATAGTTTGGCACCATTTTTGAGTGAATTGCAGAACGTCATAATTTTTGAAGAAATTGTGACCGCGCGGCTTAGGGATTTTTTCAAAAAAAAGTTGCTCAGACGTCAAGGGCTAATTCTGTTTCCGATGATAAAATCCCACCTGTTTCCATCGAAAAACCCTTCAGGGGATCGTTTGCAACAGTTTGGCACCATTTCTGAGTGAATTTCAGAACGTCAGAAATTTTTCTGAAATTGTGACCGCGCGGTTTAGGGGTTTTTGAAAAAATAGTTACTCAGACGTCAACGGCTAATTCTGTTTCCGATGATAAAATCCCACCTGTTTCCATCGAAAAACCTTTAAGGGGATCGTTCGCAACAGTTTGGCTCCATTTTTGAGTGAATTGCAGAACGTCAGAAATTTTGAAAAAATTGGGACCGCGCGGCTTAGGGATTTTTTCAAAAAAAAGTTGTTCAGACGTCGAGGGCTAGTTCTGTTTCCGATGATAAAAACCCACCTATTTCCACCGAAAAACCTTTCAGGGGATCGTTTGCAACAGTTTGGCACCATTTTTGAGTGAATTTCAGAACGTCGGAATTTTTGCAGAAATTGTGACGGCGCGGCATGGGTTTTTTTTCAAAAAAAAGTTGCTCAGACGTCAATGGCTAAATCTGTTTCCGATGATAAAAACCCACCTGTTAACTCCGAAAAACCTTTCAGGGGAGTGTTTGCAATAGTTTGGCACCATTTTTGAGTGAATTGCAGAACGTCATAATTTTTGAAGAAATTGTGACCGCGCGGCTTAGGGATTTTTTCAAAAAAAAGTTGCTCAGACGTCAAGGGCTAATTCTGTTTCCGATGATAAAAACCCACCTGTTAACTCCGAAAAACCTTTCAGGGGAGTGTTTGCAATAGTTTGGCACCATTTTTGAGTGAATTGCAGAACGTCATAATTTTTGAAGAAATTGTGACCGCGCGGCTTAGGGATTTTTTCAAAAAAAAGTTGCTCAGACGTCAAGGGCTAATTCTGTTTCCGATGATAAAATCCCACCTGTTTCCATCGAAAAACCCTTCAGGGGATCGTTTGCAACAGTTTGGCACCATTTCTGAGTGAATTTCAGAACGTCAGAAATTTTTCTGAAATTGTGACCGCGCGGTTTAGGGGTTTTTGAAAAAATAGTTACTCAGACGTCAACGGCTAATTCTGTTTCCGATGATAAAATCCCACCTGTTTCCATCGAAAAACCTTTAAGGGGATCGTTCGCAACAGTTTGGCTCCAGTATTGAGTGAATTGCAGAACGTCAGAAATTTTGAAAAAATTGGGACCGCGCGGCTTAGGGATTTTTTCAAAAAAAAGTTGTTCAGACGTCGAGGGCTAGTTCTGTTTCCGATGATAAAAACCCACCTATTTCCACCGAAAAACCTTTCAGGGGATCGTTTGCAACAGTTTGGCACCATTTTTGAGTGAATTTCAGAACGTCGGAATTTTTGCAGAAATTGTGACGGCGCGGCATGGGTTTTTTTTCAAAAAAAAGTTGCTCAGACGTCAATGGCTAAATCTGTTTCCGATGATAAAATCCCACCTGTTTCCACCGAAAAACCTTTCAGGGGATCGTTTGTAACAGTTTGGCAAGAATTTTGAGTGAATTGCAGAACGTCAGAATTTTTGAATAAATTGTGACCGTCCGGCTTAGGGATTTTTTCACAAAAAAATTTCTTCAGACGTCGAGGGCTAATTCTGTTTCCGATGATAAAAACCCACCTGTTTCCACCGAAAAACCTTTCAGGGGATCGTTTGCAACAGTTTGGCACCATTTTTTAGTGAATTTCAGAACGTCAGAAATTTTGCTGAAATTGTGACCGCACGGCTTAGGGCTTTTTTCAAAAAAAAGTTGTTCAGACGTTGAGGGCTAAATCTGTTTCCGATGATAAAATCCCACCTGTTTCCAACGAAAAACCCTTCAGGGGATCGTTTGCAACAGTTTGGCACCATTTCTGAGTGAATTGCAAAACGTCAGAAATTTTGCTGAAATTGTGACCGCGCGTTTTAGGGATTTTTTCACAAAAAAGTTGTTCAGACGTCGAGGGCTAATTCTGTTTCCAATGATAAAAACCCACCTGTTTCCACCAAAAAACCTTTCAGGGGATCGTTTGCAACAGTTTGGCACCATTTTTGAATGAATTTCAGAACGTCAGAATTTTTGCTGAAATTGTGACCGCGCGGCTTAGGGTATTTTTCCAAAAAACGTTGCTCAGACGTCAACGGCTAAATCTGTTTCTGATGATAAAATCCCACCTGTTTCCACCGAAAAACCTTTCAGGGGATCGTTTGCAACAGTTTGGCTCCATTTTTTAGTGAATTGCAGAACGTCAGAAATTTTGAAGAAATTGGGACCGCGCGGCTTAGGGATTTTTTCAAAAAAGTTGTTCAGACGTCAAGGGCTAATTCTGTTTGCGATTATAAAAACCCACCTGTTTCCAACGAAAAACCCTTCAGGGGATCGTTTGCAACAGTTTGGCACCATTTTTGAGTGAATTGCAGAACGTCAGAAATTTTGACGAACTTGTGACCGCGCGGTTTAGGGATTTTTTCATAAAAAAGTTGTTCAGACGTCGAGGGCTAATTCTGTTTCCGATGATAAAAACCCACCTGTTTCCTCCGAAAATACTTTCAGGGGATCGTTCGCAACAGTTTGGCTCCATTTTTGAGTGAATTTCAGAACGTCAGGAATTTTTGCTGAAATTGTGACCGCGCGGCTTAGGGGTTTTTTCAAAAAAAAGTTGCTCAGACGTCAACGGTTAAATCTGTTTCCGATGATAAAATCCCACCTGTTTCCACCGAAAAACCTTTCAGGGGATCGTTTGCAACAGTTTGGCTCCATTTTTGAGTGAATTGCAGAACGTCAGAAATTTTGAAGAAATTGTGACCGCGCGGCTGAGGGATTTTTTCAAAAAAAAGTTGCTCAGACGTCAAGGGCTAATTCTGTTTCCGATGATAAAAACCCACCTGTTAACTCCGAAAAACCTTTCAGGGGAGCGTTTGCAATAGTTTGGCTCCATTTTTGAGTGAATTGCAGAACGTCAGAAATTTTGAAGAAATTGTGACCGCGCGGCTTAGGGCTTTTTACAAAAAAAAGTTGTTCAGACGTTGAGGGCTAAATCTGTTTCTGATGATAAAATCCCACCTGTTTCCACCGAAAAACCTTTCAGGGGAGCGTTTGCAACATTTTGGCACCATTTTTGAGTGAATTGCAGAACGTTAGAAATTTTGAAGAAATCGTGGCCGCACGGCTCGGGTTTTGTTCAAAAAAAAGTTATTCAGACTTCGAGGGCTAATTTTGTTTCCGATGATAAAAACCCACCTATTTCCACCGAAAAACCTTTCAGGGGATCGTTTGCAACAGTTTGGCACCATTTTTGAGTGAATTTCAGAACGTCAGGAATTTTTGCTGAAATTGTGACCGCGCGGCTTTGGGGTTTTTTCAAAAAAAAGTTGCTCAGACGTCAACGGCTAAATCTGTTTCCGATGATAAAATCCCACCTGTTTCCACCGAAAAACCTTTCAGGGGATCGTTTGCAACAGTTTGGCTCCATTTTTGAGTGAATTGCAGAACGTCAGAAATTTTGAAGAAATTGTGACCGCGCGGCTGAGGGATTTTTTCAAAAAAAAGTTGCTCAGACGTCAAGGGCTAATTCTGTTTCCGATGATAAAAACCCACCTGTTAACTCCGAAAAACCTTTCAGGGGAGCGTTTGCAATAGTTTGGCACCATTTTTGAGTGAATTGCAGAACGTCATAATTTTTGAAGAAATTGTGACCGCGCGGCTTAGGGATTTTTTCAAAAAAAAGTTGCTCAGACGTCAAGGGCTAATTCTGTTTCCGATGATAAAATCCCACCTCTTTCCATCGAAAAACCCTTCAGGGGATCGTTTGCAACAGTTTGGCACCATTTCTGAGTGAATTTCAGAACGTCAGAAATTTTTCTGAAATTGTGACCGCGCGGTTTAGGGGTTTTTGAAAAAATAGTTACTCAGACGTCAACGGCTAATTCTGTTTCCGATGATAAAATCCCACCTGTTTCCATCGAAAAACCTTTAAGGGGATCGTTCGCAACAGTTTGGCTCCACTTTTGAGTGAATTGCAGAACGTCAGAAATTTTGAAAAAATTGGGACCGCGCGGCTTAGGGATTTTTTCAACAAAAAGTTGCTCAGACGTCAATGGCTAAATCTGTTTCCGATGATAAAATCCCACCTGTTTCCACCGAAAAACCTTTCAGGGGATCGTTTGTAACAGTTTGGCAAGAATTTTGAGTGAATTGCAGAACGTCAGAATTTTTGAAGAAATTGTGACCGTCCGGTTTAGGGATTTTTTCAAAAAAAAATTTCTTCAGACGTCGAGGGCTAATTCTGTTTCCGATGATAAAAACCCACCTGTTTCCACCGAAAAACCTTTCAGGGGATCGTTTGCAACAGTTTGGCACCATTTTTTAGTGAATTTCAGAACGTCAGAAATTTTGCTGAAATTGTGACCGCACGGCTTAGGGCTTTTTTCAAAAAAAAGTTGTTCAGACGTTGAGGGCTAAATCTGTTTCCGATGATAAAATCCCACCTGTTTCCAACGAAAAACCCTTCAGGGGATCGTTTGCAACAGTTTGGCACCATTTCTGAGTGAATTGCAGAACGTCAGAAATTTTGCTGAAATTGTGACCGCGCGGTTTAGGGATTTTTTCACAAAAAAGTTGTTCAGACGTCGAGGGCTAATTCTGTTTCCAATGATAAAAACCCACCTGTTTCCACCAAAAAACCATTCAGGGGATCGTTTGCAACAGTTTGGCACCATTTTTGAATGAATTTCAGAACGTCAGAATTTTTGCTGAAATTGTGACCGCGCGGCTTAGGGTTTTTTTCCAAAAAACGTTGCTCAGACGTCAACGGCTAAATCTGTTTCTGATGATAAAATCCCACCTGTTTCCACCGAAAAACCTTTCAGGGGATCGTTTGCAACAGTTTGGCTCCATTTTTGAGTGAATTGCAGAACGTCAGAAATTTTGAAGAAATTGGGACCGCGCGGCTTAGGGATTTTTTCAAAAAAGTTGTTCAGACGTCAAGGGCTAATTCTGTTTGCGATTATAAAAACCCACCTGTTTCCAACGAAAAACCCTTCAGGGGATCGTTGGCAACAGTTTGGCACCATTTTTGAGTGAATTGCAGAACGTCAGAAATTTTGACGAACTTGTGACCGCGCGGTTTAGGGATTTTTTCACAAAAAAGTTGTTCAGACGTCGAGGGCTAATTCTGTTTCCGATGATAAAAACCCACCTGTTTCCTCCGAAAATATTTTCAGGGGATCGTTCGCAACAGTTTGGCTCCATTTTTGAGTGAATTGCAGAACGTCAGAAATTTTGAAGAAATTGTGACCACGCGGCTTAGGGATTTTTTCAAAAAAAGTTGTTCAGATGTCGAGGGCTAATTCTGTTTCCGATGATAAAAACCCACCTGTTTCCACCGAAAAACCTTTCAGGGGAGCGTTTGCAACAGTTTGGCACCATTTTTTAGTGAATTTCTGAACGTCGGAATTTTTTGCTGAAATTGTGACGGCGCGGCTTAGGGGTTTTTTCAAAAAAAAGTTGCTCAGACGTCAACGGCTAAATCTGTTTCCGATGATAAAATCCCACCTGTTTCCACCGAAAAACCTTTCAGGGGATCGTTTGCAACAGTTTGGGTCCATTTTTGAGTGAATTGCAGAATTTCAGAAATTTTGAAGAAATTGTGACCGCGCGGCTTAGGGATTCTTTAAAAAAAAAGTTGCTCAGACGTCAAGGGCTAATTCTGTTTCCGATGAAAAAACCCACCTGTTTCCACCGAAAAACCTTTCAGGGGATCGTTTGTAACAGTTTGGCAAGAATTTTGAGTGAATTGCAGAACGTCAGAATTTTTGAAGAAATTGTGACCGCGCGCCTTAGGGATTTTTGCAAAAAAAAGTTGCTCAGACGTCAAGGGCTAAATCTGTTTCCGATGATAAAATCCCACCTGTTTCCAACAAAAACCCTTCAGGGGATCGTTTGCAACAGTTTGGCACCATTTTTGAGTGAATTGCAAAACGTCAGAAATTTTGAAGAACTTGTGACCGCGCGGTTTAGGGATTTTTTCACAAAAAAATTGTTCAGACGTCGAGGGCTAATTCTGTTTCCGATGATAAAAACCCACCTGTTAACTCCGAAAAACCTTTCAGGGGAGCGTTTGCAATAGTTTGGCTCCATTTTTGAGTGAATTGCAGAACGTCAGAAATTTTGAAGAAATTGTGACCGCGCGGCTTAGGGCTTTTTACAAAAAAAAGTTGTTCAGACGTTGAGGGCTAAATCTGTTTCCGATGATAAAAACCCACCTGTTTCCACCGAAAAACCTTTCAGGGGAGCGTTTGCAACATTTTGGCACCATTTTTGAGTGAATTGCAGAACGTTAGAAATTTTGAAGAAATTGTGACCGCGCGGCTCGGGTTTTGTTCAAAAAAAAGTTATTCAGACGCCGAGGGATAATTTTGTTTCCGATGATAAAAACCCACCTATTTCCACCGAAAAACCTTTCAGGGGATCGTTTGTAACAGTTTGGCACCATTTTTGAATGAATTTCAGAACGTCAGAATTTTTGCTGAAATTGTGACCGCGCGGCTTAGGGTTTTTTTCCAAAAAACGTTGCTCAGACGTCAACGGCTAAATCTGTTTCTGATGATAAAATCCCACCTGTTTCCACCGAAAAACCTTTCAGGGGATCGTTTGCAACAGTTTGGCTCCATTTTTGAGTGAATTGCAGAACGTCAGAAATTTTGAAGAAATTGGGACCGCGCGGCTTAGGGATTTTTTCAAAAAAGTTGTTCAGACGTCAAGGGCTAATTCTGTTTGCGATTATAAAAACCCACCTGTTTCCAACGAAAAACCCTTCAGGGGATCGTTTGCAACAGTTTGGCACCATTTTTGAGTGAATTGCAGAACGTCAGAAATTTTGAAGAACTTGTGACCGCGCGGTTTAGGGATTTTTTCACAAAAAAGTTGTTCAGACGTCGAGGGCTAATTCTGTTTCCGATGATAAAAACCCACCTGTTTCCTCCGAAAATACTTTCAGGGGATCGTTCGCAACAGTTTGGCTCCATTTTTGAGTGAATTGCAGAACGTCAGAAATTTTGAAGAAATTGTGACCACGCGGCTTACGGATTTTTTCAAAAAAAGTTGTTCAGATGTCGAGGGCTAATTCTGTTTCCGATGATAAAAACCCACCTGTTTCCACCGAAAAACCTTTCAGGGGAGCGTTTGCAACAGTTTGGCACCATTTTTTAGTGAATTTTAGAACGTCGGAATTTTTTGCTGAAATTGTGACGGCGCGGCTTAGGGGTTTTTTCAAAAAAAAGTTGCTCAGACGTCAACGGCTAAATCTGTTTCCGATGATAAAATCCCACCTGTTTCCACCGAAAAACCTTTCAGGGGATCGTTTGCAACAGTTTGGGTGCATTTTTGAGTGAATTGCAGAACGTCAGAAATTTTGAAGAAATTGTGACCGCGCGGCTTAGGGATTCTTTAAAAAAAAAGTTGCTCAGACGTCAAGGGCTAATTCTGTTTCCGATGAAAAAACCCACCTGTTTCCACCGAAAAACCTTTCAGGGGATCGTTTGTAACAGTTTGGCAAGAATTTTGAGTGAATTGCAGAACGTCAGAATTTTTGAAGAAATTGTGACCGCGCGGCTTAGGGATTTTTGCAAAAAAAAGTTGCTCAGACGTCAAGGGCTAAATCTGTTTCCGATGATAAAATCCCACCTGTTTCCAACAAAAACCCTTCAGGGGATAATTTGCAACAGTTTGGCACCATTTTTGAGTGAATTGCAGAACGTCAGAAATTTTGAAGAACTTGTGACCGCGCGGTTTAGGGATTTTTTCACAAAAAAGTTGTTCAGACGTCGAGGGCTAATTCTGTTTCCGATGATAAAAACCCACCTGTTTCCTCCGAAAATACTTTCAGGGGATCGTTCGCAACAGTTTGGCTCCATTTTTGAGTGAATTGCAGAACGTCAGAAATTTTGAAGAAATTGTGACCACGCGGCTTAGGGATTTTTTCAAAAAAAGTTGTTCAGATGTCGAGGGCTAATTCTGTTTCCGATGATAAAAACCCACCTGTTTCCACCGAAAAACCTTTCAGGGGAGCGTTTGCAACAGTTTGGCACCATTTTTTAGTGAATTTCAGAACGTCGGAATTTTTTGCTGAAATTGTGACGGCGCGGCTTAGGGGTTTTTTCAAAAAAAAGTTGCTCAGACGTCAACGGCTAAATCTGTTTCCGATGATAAAATCCCACCTGTTTCCACCGAAAAACCTTTCAGGGGATCGTTTGCAACAGTTTGGGTCCATTTTTGAGTGAATTGCAGAACGTCAGAAATTTTGAAGAAATTGTGACCGCGCGGCTTAGGGATTCTTTAAAAAAAAAGTTGCTCAGACGTCAAGGGCTAATTCTGTTTCCGATGAAAAAACCCACCTGTTTCCACCGAAAAACCTTTCAGGGGATCGTTTGTAACAGTTTGGCAAGAATTTTGAGTGAATTGCAGAACGTCAGAATTTTTGAAGAAATTGTGACCGCGCGGCTTAGGGATTTTTGCAAAAAAAAGTTGCTCAGACGTCAAGGGCTAAATCTGTTTCCGATGATAAAATCCCACCTGTTTCCAACAAAAACCCTTCAGGGGATCGTTTGCAACAGTTTGGCACCATTTTTGAGTGAATTGCAGAACGTCAGAAATTTTGAAGAACTTGTGACCGCGCGGTTTAGGGATTTTTTCACAAAAAAATTGTTCAGACGTCGAGGGCTAATTCTGTTTCCGATGATAAAAACCCACCTGTTAACTCCGAAAAACCTTTCAGGGGAGCGTTTGCAATAGTTTGGCTCCATTTTTGAGTGAATTGCAGAACGTCAGAAATTTTGAAGAAATTGTGACCGCGCGGCTTAGGGCTTTTTACAAAAAAAAGTTGTTCAGACGTTGAGGGCTAAATCTGTTTCCGATGATAAAAACCCACCTGTTTCCACCGAAAAACCTTTCAGGGGAGCGTTTGCAACAGTTTGGCACCATTTTTGAGTGAATTGCAGAACGTCAGAAATTTTGAAGAACTTGTGACCGCGCGGTTTAGGGATTTTTTCACAAAAAAATTGTTCAGACGTCGAGGGCTAATTCTGTTTCCGATGATAAAAACCCACCTGTTAACTCCGAAAAACCTTTCAGGGGAGCGTTTGCAATAGTTTGGCTCCATTTTTGAGTGAATTGCAGAACGTCAGAAATTTTGAAGAAATTGTGACCGCGCGGCTTAGGGCTTTTTACAAAAAAAAGTTGTTCAGACGTTGAGGGCTAAATCTGTTTCCGATGATAAAAACCCACCTGTTTCCACCGAAAAACCTTTCAGGGGAGCGTTTGCAACATTTTGGCACCATTTTTGAGTGAATTGCAGAACGTTAGAAATTTTGAAGAAATTGTGACCGCGCGGCTCGGGTTTTGTTCAAAAAAAAGTTATTCAGACGCCGAGGGCTAATTTTGTTTCCGATGATAAAAACCCACCTATTTCCACCGAAAAACCTTTCAGGGGATCGTTTGTAACAGTTTGGCAAGAATTTTGAGTGAATTGCAGAACGTCAGAATTTTTGAAGAAATTGTGACCGCGCGGCTTAGGGATTTTTGCAAAAAAAAGTTGCTCAGACGTCAAGGGCTAAATCTGTTTCCGATGATAAAATCCCACCTGTTTCCACCGAAAAACCTTTCAGGGGAGCGTTTGCAACAGTTTGGCACCATTTTTGAGTGAATTTCAGAACGTCGGAATTTTTGCTGAAATTGTGACGGCGCGGCTTAGGGGTTTTTTCAAAAAAAAAGTTGCTCAGACGTCGAGGGCTAATTCTGTTTCCGATGATAAAATCCCACCTGTTTCCACCGAAAAACCCTTCAGGGGATCGTTTGCAACAGTTTAGCACCATCTTTGAATGAATTGCAGAACGTCAGAAATTTTGAAGAAATCATGACCGCGCGGCTAGGGATTTTTTTAAAAAAAAGTTGTTCAGACGTCGAGGACTAATTTTTTTCCCGATGATAAAAACCCACCTATTTCCACCGAAAAACCTTTCAGGGGATCGTTTGCAACAGTTTGGCACCATTTTTGAATGAATTTCAGAACGTCAGAATTTTTGCTGAAATTGTGACCGCGCGGCTTAGGGTTTTTTTCCAAAAAACGTTGCTCAGACGTCAACGGCTAAATCTGTTTCTGATGATAAAATCCCACCTGTTTCCACCGAAAAACCTTTTAGGGGATCGTTTGCAACAGTTTGGCTCCATTTTTGAGTGAATTGCAGAACGTCAGAAATTTTGAAGAAATTGGGACCGCGCGGCTTAGGGATTTTTTCAAAAAAGTTGTTCAGACGTCAAGGGCTAATTCTGTTTGCGATTAAAAAAACCCACCTGTTTCCAACGAAAAACCCTTCAGGGGATCGTTTTCAACAGTTTGGCACCATTTTTGAGTGAATTGCAGAACGTCAGAAATTTTGAAGAACTTGTGACCGCGCGGTTTAGGGATTTTTTCACAAAAAAGTTGTTCAGACGTCGAGGGCTAATTCTGTTTCCGATGATAAAAACCCACCTGTTTCCTCCGAAAAACCTTTCAGGGGATCGTTCGCAACAGTTTGGCTCCATTTTTGAGTGAATTGCAGAACGTCAGAAATTTTGAAGAAATTGTGACCACGCGGCTTAGGGATTTTTTCAAAAAAAGTTGTTCAGATGTCGAGAGCTAATTCTGTTTCCGATGATAAAAACCCACCTGTTTCCACCGAAAAACCTTTCAGGGGAGCGTTTGCAACAGTTTGGCACCATTTTTGAGTGAATTTCAGAACGTCGGAATTTTTGCTGAAATTGTGACGGCGCGGCTTAGGGGTTTTTTCAAAAAAAAAGTTGCTCAGACGTCAATGGCTAAATCTGTTTCCGATGATAAAATCCCACCTGTTTCCACCGAAAAACCCTTCAGGGGATCGTTTGCAACAGTTTGGGTCCATTTTTGAGTGAATTGCAGAACGTCAGAAATTTTGAAGAAATTATGACCGCGCGGCTGAGGGATTTTTTCAAAAAAAGGTTGCTCAGACGTCAAGGACTAATTCTGTTTCCGATGATAAAAACCCACCTGTTTCCAACAAAAACCCTTCAGGGGATCGTTTGCAACAGTTTGGCACCATTTTTGAGTGAATTGCAGAACGTCAGAAATTTTGAAGAACTTGTGACCGCGCGGTTTAGGGATTTTTTCACAAAAAAATTGTTCAGACGTCGAGGGCTAATTCTGTTTCCGATGATAAAAACCCACCTGTTAACTCCGAAAAACCTTTCAGGGGAGCGTTTGCAATAGTTTGGCTCCATTTTTGAGTGAATTGCAGAACGTCAGAAATTTTGAAGAAATTGTGACCGCGCGGCTTAGGGCTTTTTACAAAAAAAAGTTGTTCAGACGTTGAGGGCTAAATCTGTTTCCGATGATAAAAACCCACCTGTTTCCACCGAAAAACCTTTCAGGGGAGCGTTTGCAACAGTTTGGCACCATTTTTGAGTGAATTGCAGAACGTCAGAAATTTTGAAGAACTTGTGACCGCGCGGTTTAGGGATTTTTTCACAAAAAAATTGTTCAGACGTCGAGGGCTAATTCTGTTTCCGATGATAAAAACCCACCTGTTAACTCCGAAAAACCTTTCAGGGGAGCGTTTGCAATAGTTTGGCTCCATTTTTGAGTGAATTGCAGAACGTCAGAAATTTTGAAGAAATTGTGACCGCGCGGCTTAGGGCTTTTTACAAAAAAAAGTTGTTCAGACGTTGAGGGCTAAATCTGTTTCCGATGATAAAAACCCACCTGTTTCCACCGAAAAACCTTTCAGGGGAGCGTTTGCAACATTTTGGCACCATTTTTGAGTGAATTGCAGAACGTTAGAAATTTTGAAGAAATTGTGACCGCGCGGCTCGGGTTTTGTTCAAAAAAAAGTTATTCAGACGCCGAGGGCTAATTTTGTTTCCGATGATAAAAACCCACCTATTTCCACCGAAAAACCTTTCAGGGGATCGTTTGTAACAGTTTGGCAAGAATTTTGAGTGAATTGCAGAACGTCAGAATTTTTGAAGAAATTGTGACCGCGCGGCTTAGGGATTTTTGCAAAAAAAAGTTGCTCAGACGTCAAGGGCTAAATCTGTTTCCGATGATAAAATCCCACCTGTTTCCACCGAAAAACCTTTCAGGGGAGCGTTTGCAACAGTTTGGCACCATTTTTGAGTGAATTTCAGAACGTCGGAATTTTTGCTGAAATTGTGACGGCGCGGCTTAGGGGTTTTTTCAAAAAAAAAGTTGCTCAGACGTCGAGGGCTAATTCTGTTTCCGATGATAAAATCCCACCTGTTTCCACCGAAAAACCCTTCAGGGGATCGTTTGCAACAGTTTAGCACCATCTTTGAATGAATTGCAGAACGTCAGAAATTTTGAAGAAATCATGACCGCGCGGCTAGGGATTTTTTTAAAAAAAAGTTGTTCAGACGTCGAGGACTAATTTTTTTCCCGATGATAAAAACCCACCTATTTCCACCGAAAAACCTTTCAGGGGATCGTTTGCAACAGTTTGGCACCATTTTTGAATGAATTTCAGAACGTCAGAATTTTTGCTGAAATTGTGACCGCGCGGCTTAGGGTTTTTTTCCAAAAAACGTTGCTCAGACGTCAACGGCTAAATCTGTTTCTGATGATAAAATCCCACCTGTTTCCACCGAAAAACCTTTTAGGGGATCGTTTGCAACAGTTTGGCTCCATTTTTGAGTGAATTGCAGAACGTCAGAAATTTTGAAGAAATTGGGACCGCGCGGCTTAGGGATTTTTTCAAAAAAGTTGTTCAGACGTCAAGGGCTAATTCTGTTTGCGATTAAAAAAACCCACCTGTTTCCAACGAAAAACCCTTCAGGGGATCGTTTTCAACAGTTTGGCACCATTTTTGAGTGAATTGCAGAACGTCAGAAATTTTGAAGAACTTGTGACCGCGCGGTTTAGGGATTTTTTCACAAAAAAGTTGTTCAGACGTCGAGGGCTAATTCTGTTTCCGATGATAAAAACCCACCTGTTTCCTCCGAAAAACCTTTCAGGGGATCGTTCGCAACAGTTTGGCTCCATTTTTGAGTGAATTGCAGAACGTCAGAAATTTTGAAGAAATTGTGACCACGCGGCTTAGGGATTTTTTCAAAAAAAGTTGTTCAGATGTCGAGAGCTAATTCTGTTTCCGATGATAAAAACCCACCTGTTTCCACCGAAAAACCTTTCAGGGGAGCGTTTGCAACAGTTTGGCACCATTTTTGAGTGAATTTCAGAACGTCGGAATTTTTGCTGAAATTGTGACGGCGCGGCTTAGGGGTTTTTTCAAAAAAAAAGTTGCTCAGACGTCAATGGCTAAATCTGTTTCCGATGATAAAATCCCACCTGTTTCCACCGAAAAACCCTTCAGGGGATCGTTTGCAACAGTTTGGGTCCATTTTTGAGTGAATTGCAGAACGTCAGAAATTTTGAAGAAATTATGACCGCGCGGCTGAGGGATTTTTTCAAAAAAAGGTTGCTCAGACGTCAAGGACTAATTCTGTTTCCGATGATAAAAACCCACCTGTTTCCACCGAAAAACCTTTCAGGGGATCGTTTGTAACAGTTTGGCAAGAATTTTGAGTGAATTGCAGAACGTCAGAATTTTTGAAGAAATTGTGACCGTCCGGCTTAGGGATTTTTTCAAAAAAAAATTTCTTCAGACGTCGAGGGCTAATTCTGTTTCCGATGATAAAAACCCACCTGTTTCCACCCAAAAACCTTTCAGGGGATCGTTTGCAACAGTTTGGCACCATTTTTTAGTGAATTTCAGAACGTCAGAAATTTTGCTGAAATTGTGACCGCGCGCCTTAGGGCTTTTTTCAAAAAAAAGTTGTTCAGACGTTGAGGGCTAAATCTGCTTCCGATGATAAAATCCCACCTGTTTCCACCGAAAAACCCTTCAGGGGATCGTTTGAACAGTTTGGCACCATTTTTGAGTGAATTGCAGAACGTCAGAAATTTTGAAGAACTTGTGACCGCGCGGTTTAGGGATTTTTTCACAAAAAAGTTGTTCAAACGTCAACGGCTAAATCTGTTTCCGATGATAAAATCCCACCTGTTTCCACCGAAAAACCCTTCAGGGGATCGTTTGCAACAGTTTAGCACCATCTTTGAATGAATTGCAGAACGTCAGAAATTTTGAAGAAATCATGACCGCGCGGCTAGGGATTTTTTTTAAAAAAAGTTGTTCAGACGTCGAGGGCTAATTTTTTTCCCGATGATAAAAACCCACCTATTTCCACCGAAAAACCTTTCAGGGGATCGTTTGCAACAGTTTGGCACCATTTTTGAGTGAATTTCAGAACGTCGGAATTTTTGCTGAAATTGTGACCGCGCGGCTTAGGGATTTTTTCAGAAAAAAAGTTGCTCAGACATCGAGGGCTAATTCTGTTTCCGATGAAAAAACCCACCTGTTTCCACCGAAAAACCTTTCAGGGGATCGTTTGTAACAGTTTGGCAAGAATTTTGAGTGAATTGCAGAACTTCAGAATTTTTGAAGAAATTGTGACCGTCCGGCTTAGGGATTTTTTCACAAAAAAGTTGTTCAGACGTCGAGGGCTAATTTTGTTTCCGATGATAAAAACCCACCTGTTAACTCCGAAAAACCTTTCATGGGATCGTTTGCAACAGTTTGGCACCATTTTTGAGTGAATTGCAGAACGTCAGAAATTTTGAAGAACTTGTGACCGCGCGGTTTAGGGATTTTTTCACAAAAAAGTTTTTCAGACGTCGAGGGCTAATTCTGTTTCCAATGATAAAAACCCACCTGTTTCCACCAAAAAACCTTTCAGGGGATCGTTTGCAACAGTTTGGCACCATTTTTGAATGAATTTCAGAACGTCAGAATTTTTGCTGAAATTGTGACCGTGCGGCTTAGGGTTTTTTTCCAAAAAACGTTGCTCAGACGTCAACGGCTAAATCTGTTTCTGATGATAAAATCCCACCTGTTTCCACCGAAAAACCTTTCAGGGGATCGTTTGCAACAGTTTGGCTCCATTTTTGAGTGAATTGCAGAACGTCAGAAATTTTGAAGAAATTGTGACCGCGCGGCTTAGGGGTTTTTTCAAAAAAAAAGTTGCTCAGACGTCAACGGCTAAATCTGTTTCCGATGATCAAAACCCACCTGTTTCCACCGAAAAACCTTTCAGGGGAGCGTTTGCAACAGTTTGGCTCCATTTTTGAGTGAATTGCAGAACGTCAGAAATTTTGAAGAAATCGTGACCACGCGGCTTAGGGATTTTTTCAAAAAAAGTTGTTCAGATGTCGAGGGCTAATTCTGTTTCCGATGATAAAAACCCACCTGTTTCCACCGAAAAACCTTTCAGGGGAGCGTTTGCAACAGTTTGGCACCATTTTTGAGTGAATTTCAGAACGTCGGAATTTTTGCTGAAATTGCGACGGCGCGGCTTAGGGGTTTTTTCAAAAAAAAAGTTGCTGAGACGTCGAGGGCTAATTCTGTTTCCGATGATAAAATCCCACCTGTTTCCACCGAAAAACCCTTCAGGGGATCGTTTGCAACAGTTTAGCACCATCTTTGAATGAATTGCAGAACGTCAGAAATTTTGAAGAAATCATGACCGCGCGGCTAGGGATTTTTTTAAAAAAAAGTTGTTCAGACGTCGAGGGCTAATTTTTTTTCTGATGATAAAAACCCACCTATTTCCACCGAAAAACCTTTCAGGGGTTCGTTTGCAACAGTTTGGCACCATTTTTGAGTGAATTTCAGAACGTCGGAATTTTTGCTGAAATTGTGACGGCGCGGCTTAGGGGTTTTTTCAAAAAAAAGTTGCTCAGACGTCAACGGCTAAATCTGTTTCCGATGATAAAATCCCACCTGTTTCCACCGAAAAACCTTTCAGGGGATCATTTGCAACAGTTTGGGTGCATTTTTGAGTGAATTGCAGAACGTCAGAAATTTTGAAGAAATTGTGACCGCGCGGCTTAGGGATTTTTTCAAAAAAAGTTGTTCAGATGTCGAGGGCTAATTCTGTTTCCGATGATAACAACCCACCTGTTTCCACCGAAAAACCTTTCAGGGGAGCGTTTGCAACAGTTTGGCACCATTTTTGAGTGAATTTCAGAACGTCGGAATTTTTGCTGGAATTGTGACGGCGCGGCTTAGGGGTTTTTTCAAAAAAAAAGTTGCTCAGACGTCAACGGCTAAATCTGTTTCCGATGATAAAAACCCACCTGTTTCCACCGAAAAACCCTTCAGGGGATCGTTTGCAACAGTTTAGCACCATCTTTGAATGAATTGCAGAACGTCAGAAATTTTGAAGAAATCATGACCGCGCGGCTAGGGATTTTTTTTAAAAAAAGTTGTTCAGACGTCGAGGGCTAATTTTTTTCCCGATGATAAAAACCCACCTATTTCCACCGAAAAACCTTTCAGGAGATCGTTTGCAACAGTTTGGCACCATTTTTGAGTGAATTTCAGAACGTCAGAGTTTTTGCTGAAATTGTGACGGCGCGGCTTAGGGGTTTTTTCAAAAAAAAGTTGCTCAGACGTCAACAGCTAAATCTGTTTCCGATGATAAAATCCCACCTGTTTCCACCGAAAAACCTTTCAGGGGATCGTTTGCAACAGTTTGGGTCCATTTTTGAGTGAATTGCAGAACTTCAGAAATTTTGAAGAAATTGTGACCGCGCGGCTAAGGGATTTTTTCAAAAAAAAAGTTGCTCAGACGTCGAGGGCTAATTCTGTTTCCGATGAAAAAACCCACCAGTTTCCACCGAAAAACCTTTCAGGGGATCGTTTCTAACAGTTTGGCAAGAATTTTGAGTGAATTGCAGAACTTCAGAATTTTTGAAGAAATTGTGACCGTCCGGCTTAGGGATTTTTTCACAAAAAAGTTGTTCAGACGTCGAGGGCTAATTTTGTTTCTGATGATAAAAACCCACCTGTTAACTCCGAAAAACCTTTCAGGGGATCGTTTGCAACAGTTTGCCACCTTTTTGGAGTGAATTGCAGAACGTCAGAATTTTTGAAGAACTTGTGACCGCGCGGTTTAGGGATTTTTTCACAAAAAAGTTTTTCAGACGTCGAGGGCTAATTCTGTTTCCAATGATAAAAACCCACCTGTTTCCACCAAAAACCTTTCAGGGGATCGTTTGCAACAGTTTGGCACCATTTTTGAATGAATTTCAGAACGTCAGAATTTTTGCTGAAATTGTGACCGCGCGGCTTAGGGTTTTTTTCCAAAAAACGTTGCTCAGACGTCAACGGCTAAATCTGTTTCTGATGATAAAATCCCACCTGTTTCCACCGAAAAACCTTTCAGGGGATTGTTTGCAACAGTTTGGCTCCATTTTTGAGTGAATTGCAGAACGTCAGAAATTTTGAAGAAATTGGGACCGCGCGGCTTAGGGATTTTTTCAAAAAAAGTTGTTCATACGTCAAGGGCTAATTCTGTTTCTGATGATAAAATCCCACCTGTTTCCACCGAAAAACCTTTCAGGGGATCGTTTGCAACAGTTTGGCTCCATTTTTGAGTGAATTTCAGAACGTCAGAAATTTTGAAGAAATTGTGACCGCGCGGCTTAGGGGTTTTTTCAAAAAAAAAGTTGCTCAGACGTCAACGGCTAAATCTGTTTCCGATGATCAAAACCCACCTGTTTCCACCGAAAAACCTTTCAGGGGAGCGTTTGCAACAGTTTGGCTCCATTTTTGAGTGAATTGCAGAACGTCAGAAATTTTGAAGAAATCGTGACCACGCGGCTTAGGGATTTTTTCAAAAAAAGTTGTTCAGATGTCGAGGGCTAATTCTGTTTCCGATGATAAAAACCCACCTGTTTCCACCGAAAAACCTTTCAGGGGAGCGTTTGCAACAGTTTGGCACCATTTTTGAGTGAATTTCAGAACGTCGGAATTTTTGCTGAAATTGCGACGGCGCGGCTTAGGGGTTTTTTCAAAAAAAAAGTTGCTGAGACGTCGAGGGCTAATTCTGTTTCCGATGATAAAATCCCACCTGTTTCCACCGAAAAACCCTTCAGGGGATCGTTTGCAACAGTTTAGCACCATCTTTGAATGAATTGCAGAACGTCAGAAATTTTGAAGAAATCATGACCGCGCGGCTAGGGATTTTTTTAAAAAAAAGTTGTTCAGACGTCGAGGGCTAATTTTTTTTCTGATGATAAAAACCCACCTATTTCCACCGAAAAACCTTTCAGGGGTTCGTTTGCAACAGTTTGGCACCATTTTTGAGTGAATTTCAGAACGTCGGAATTTTTGCTGAAATTGTGACGGCGCGGCTTAGGGGTTTTTTCAAAAAAAAGTTGCTCAGACGTCAACGGCTAAATCTGTTTCCGATGATAAAATCCCACCTGTTTCCACCGAAAAACCTTTCAGGGGATCATTTGCAACAGTTTGGGTGCATTTTTGAGTGAATAGCAGAACGTCAGAAATTTTGAAGAAATTGTGACCGCGCGGCTTAGGGATTTTTTCAAAAAAAGTTGTTCAGATGTCGAGGGCTAATTCTGTTTCCGATGATAACAACCCACCTGTTTCCACCGAAAAACCTTTCAGGGGAGCGTTTGCAACAGTTTGGCACCATTTTTGAGTGAATTTCAGAACGTCGGAATTTTTGCTGGAATTGTGACGGCGCGGCTTAGGGGTTTTTTCAAAAAAAAAGTTGCTCAGACGTCAACGGCTAAATCTGTTTCCGATGATAAAAACCCACCTGTTTCCACCGAAAAACCCTTCAGGGGATCGTTTGCAACAGTTTAGCACCATCTTTGAATGAATTGCAGAACGTCAGAAATTTTGAAGAAATCATGACCGCGCGGCTAGGGATTTTTTTTAAAAAAAGTTGTTCAGACGTCGAGGGCTAATTTTTTTTCCGATGATAAAAACCCACCTATTTCCACCGAAAAACCTTTCAGGAGATCGTTTGCAACAGTTTGGCACCATTTTTGAGTGAATTTCAGAACGTCAGAGTTTTTGCTGAAATTGTGACGGCGCGGCTTAGGGGTTTTTTCAAAAAAAAGTTGCTCAGACGTCAACAGCTAAATCTGTTTCCGATGATAAAATCCCACCTGTTTCCACCGAAAAACCTTTCAGGGGATCGTTTGCAACAGTTTGGGTCCATTTTTGAGTGAATTGCAGAACTTCAGAAATTTTGAAGAAATTGTGACCGCGCGGCTAAGGGATTTTTTCAAAAAAAAAGTTGCTCAGACGTCGAGGGCTAATTCTGTTTCCGATGAAAAAACCCACCTGTTTCCACCGAAAAACCTTTCAGGGGATCGTTTGTAACAGTTTGGCAAGAATTTTGAGTGAATTGCAGAACTTCAGAATTTTTGAAGAAATTGTGACCGTCCGGCTTAGGGATTTTTTCACAAAAAAGTTGTTCAGACGTCGAGGGCTAATTTTGTTTCTGATGATAAAAACCCACCTGTTAACTCCGAAAAACCTTTCAGGGGATCGTTTGCAACAGTTTGCCACCTTTTTGGAGTGAATTGCAGAACGTCAGAAATTTTGAAGAACTTGTGACCGCGCGGTTTAGGGATTTTTTCACAAAAAAGTTTTTCAGACGTCGAGGGCTAATTCTGTTTCCAATGATAAAAACCCACCTGTTTCCACCAAAAACCTTTCAGGGGATCGTTTGCAACAGTTTGGCACCATTTTTGAATGAATTTCAGAACGTCAGAATTTTTGCTGAAATTGTGACCGCGCGGCTTAGGGTTTTTTTCCAAAAAACGTTGCTCAGACGTCAACGGCTAAATCTGTTTCTGATGATAAAATCCCACCTGTTTCCACCGAAAAACCTTTCAGGGGATTGTTTGCAACAGTTTGGCTCCATTTTTGAGTGAATTGCAGAACGTCAGAAATTTTGAAGAAATTGGGACCGCGCGGCTTAGGGATTTTTTCAAAAAAAGTTGTTCATACGTCAAGGGCTAATTCTGTTTCTGATGATAAAATCCCACCTGTTTCCACCGAAAAACCTTTCAGGGGATCGTTTGCAACAGTTTGGCTCCATTTTTGAGTGAATTGCAGAACGTCAGAAATTTTGAAGAAATTGTGACCGCGCGGCTTAGGGGTTTTTTAAAAAAAAAAGTTGCTCAGACGTCAACGGCTAAATCTGTTTCCGATGATCAAAACCCACCTGTTTCCACCGAAAAACCTTTCAGGGGAGCGTTTGCAACAGTTTGGCTCCATTTTTGAGTGAATTGCAGAACGTCAGAAATTTTGAAGAAATCGTGACCACGCGGCTTAGGGATTTTTTCAAAAAAAGTTTTTCAGATGTCGAGGGCTAATTCTGTTTCCGATGATAAAAACCCACCTGTTTCCACCGAAAAACCTTTCAGGGGAGCGTTTGCAACAGTTTGGCACCATTTTTGAGTGAATTTCAGAACGTCGGAATTTTTGCTGAAATTGCGACGGCGCGGCTTAGGGGTTTTTTCAAAAAAAAAGTTGCTGAGACGTCGAGGGCTAATTCTGTTTCCGATGATAAAATCCCACCTGTTTCCACCGAAAAACCCTTCAGGGGATCGTTTGCAACAGTTTAGCACCATCTTTGAATGAATTGCAGAACGTCAGAAATTTTGAAGAAATCATGACCGCGCGGCTAGGGATTTTTTTAAAAAAAAGTTGTTCAGACGTCGAGGGCTAATTTTTTTTCTGATGATAAAAACCCACCTATTTCCACCGAAAAACCTTTCAGGGGTTCGTTTGCAACAGTTTGGCACCATTTTTGAGTGAATTTCAGAACGTCGGAATTTTTGCTGAAATTGTGACGGCGCGGCTTAGGGGTTTTTTCAAAAAAAAGTTGCTCAGACGTCAACGGCTAAATCTGTTTCCGATGATAAAATCCCACCTGTTTCCACCGAAAAACCTTTCAGGGGATCATTTGCAACAGTTTGGGTGCATTTTTGAGTGAATTGCAGAACGTCAGAAATTTTGAAGAAATTGTGACCGCGCGGCTTAGGGATTTTTTCAAAAAAAGTGGTTCAGATGTCGAGGGCTAATTCTGTTTCCGATGATAACAACCCACCTGTTTCCACCGAAAAACCTTTCAGGGGAGCGTTTGCAACAGTTTGGCACCATTTTTGAGTGAATTTCAGAACGTCGGAATTTTTGCTGGAATTGTGACGGCGCGGCTTAGGGGTTTTTTCAAAAAAAAAGTTGCTCAGACGTCAACGGCTAAATCTGTTTCCGATGATAAAAACCCACCTGTTTCCACCGAAAAACCCTTCAGGGGATCGTTTGCAACAGTTTAGCACCATCTTTGAATGAATTGCAGAACGTCAGAAATTTTGAAGAAATCATGACCGCGCGGCTAGGGATTTTTTTTAAAAAAAGTTGTTCAGACGTCGAGGGCTAATTTTTTTTCCGATGATAAAAACCCACCTATTTCCACCGAAAAACCTTTCAGGAGATCGTTTGCAACAGTTTGGCACCATTTTTGAGTGAATTTCAGAACGTCAGAGTTTTTGCTGAAATTGTGACGGCGCGGCTTAGGGGTTTTTTCAAAAAAAAGTTGCTCAGACGTCAACAGCTAAATCTGTTTCCGATGATAAAATCCCACCTGTTTCCACCGAAAAACCTTTCAGGGGATCGTTTGCAACAGTTTGGGTCCATTTTTGAGTGAATTGCAGAACTTCAGAAATTTTGAAGAAATTGTGACCGCGCGGCTAAGGGATTTTTTCAAAAAAAAAGTTGCTCAGACGTCGAGGGCTAATTCTGTTTCCGATGAAAATACCCACCTGTTTCCACCGAAAAACCTTTCAGGGGATCGTTTGTAACAGTTTGGCAAGAATTTTGAGTGAATTGCAGAACTTCAGAATTTTTGAAGAAATTGTGACCGTCCGGCTTAGGGATTTTTTCACAAAAAAGTTGTTCAGACGTCGAGGGCTAATTTTGTTTCTGATGATAAAAACCCACCTGTTAACTCCGAAAAACCTTTCAGGGGAGCGTTTGCAACAGTTTGGCACCATTTTTGAGTGAATTTCAGAACGTCGGAATTTTTGCTGAAATTGCGACGGCGCGGCTTAGGGGTTTTTTCAAAAAAAAAGTTGCTGAGACGTCGAGGGCTAATTCTGTTTCCGATGATAAAATCCCACCTGTTTCCACCGAAAAACCCTTCAGGGGATCGTTTGCAACAGTTTAGCACCATCTTTGAATGAATTGCAGAACGTCAGAAATTTTGAAGAAATCATGACCGCGCGGCTAGGGATTTTTTTAAAAAAAAGTTGTTCAGACGTCGAGGGCTAATTTTTTTTCTGATGATAAAAACCCACCTATTTCCACCGAAAAACCTTTCAGGGGTTCGTTTGCAACAGTTTGGCACCATTTTTGAGTGAATTTCAGAACGTCGGAATTTTTGCTGAAATTGTGACGGCGCGGCTTAGGGGTTTTTTCAAAAAAAAGTTGCTCAGACGTCAACGGCTAAATCTGTTTCCGATGATAAAATCCCACCTGTTTCCACCGAAAAACCTTTCAGGGGATCATTTGCAACAGTTTGGGTGCATTTTTGAGTGAATTGCAGAACGTCAGAAATTTTGAAGAAATTGTGACCGCGCGGCTTAGGGATTTTTTCAAAAAAAGTGGTTCAGATGTCGAGGGCTAATTCTGTTTCCGATGATAACAACCCACCTGTTTCCACCGAAAAACCTTTCAGGGGAGCGTTTGCAACAGTTTGGCACCATTTTTGAGTGAATTTCAGAACGTCGGAATTTTTGCTGGAATTGTGACGGCGCGGCTTAGGGGTTTTTTCAAAAAAAAAGTTGCTCAGACGTCAACGGCTAAATCTGTTTCCGATGATAAAAACCCACCTGTTTCCACCGAAAAACCCTTCAGGGGATCGTTTGCAACAGTTTAGCACCATCTTTGAATGAATTGCAGAACGTCAGAAATTTTGAAGAAATCATGACCGCGCGGCTAGGGATTTTTTTTAAAAAAAGTTGTTCAGACGTCGAGGGCTAATTTTTTTTCCGATGATAAAAACCCACCTATTTCCACCGAAAAACCTTTCAGGAGATCGTTTGCAACAGTTTGGCACCATTTTTGAGTGAATTTCAGAACGTCAGAGTTTTTGCTGAAATTGTGACGGCGCGGCTTAGGGGTTTTTTCAAAAAAAAGTTGCTCAGACGTCAACAGCTAAATCTGTTTCCGATGATAAAATCCCACCTGTTTCCACCGAAAAACCTTTCAGGGGATCGTTTGCAACAGTTTGGGTCCATTTTTGAGTGAATTGCAGAACTTCAGAAATTTTGAAGAAATTGTGACCGCGCGGCTAAGGGATTTTTTCAAAAAAAAAGTTGCTCAGACGTCGAGGGCTAATTCTGTTTCCGATGAAAAAACCCACCTGTTTCCACCGAAAAACCTTTCAGGGGATCGTTTGTAACAGTTTGGCAAGAATTTTGAGTGAATTGCAGAACTTCAGAATTTTTGAAGAAATTGTGACCGTCCGGCTTAGGGATTTTTTCACAAAAAAGTTGTTCAGACGTCGAGGGCTAATTTTGTTTCTGATGATAAAAACCCACCTGTTAACTCCGAAAAACCTTTCAGGGGATCGTTTGCAACAGTTTGCCACCTTTTTGGAGTGAATTGCGGAACGTCAGAAATTTTGAAGAACTTGTGACCGCGCGGTTTAGGGATTTTTTCAGAGAAAGGTTTTCAGACGTCGAGGGCTAATTCTGTTTCCAATGATAAAAACCCACCTGTTTCCACCAAAAACCTTTCAGGGGATCGTTTGCAACAGTTTGGCACCATTTTTGAATGAATTTCAGAACGTCAGAATTTTTGCTGAAATTGTGACCGCGCGGCTTAGGGTTTTTTTCCAAAAAACGTTGCTCAGACGTCAACGGCTAAATCTGTTTCTGATGATAAAATCCCACCTGTTTCCACCGAAAAACCTTTCAGGGGATTGTTTGCAACAGTTTGGCTCCATTTTTGAGTGAATTGCAGAACGTCAGAAATTTTGAAGAAATTGGGACCGCGCGGCTTAGGGATTTTTTCAAAAAAAGTTGTTCATACGTCAAGGGCTAATTCTGTTTCCGATTATAAAAACCCACCTGTTTCCAACGAAAAACCCTTCAGGGGATCGTTTGCAACAGTTTGGCACCATTTTTGAGTGAATTGCAGAACGTCAGAAATTTTGACGAACTTGTGACCGTGCGGTTTAGGGATTTTTTCACAAAAAAGTTGTTCAGACGTCGAGGGCTAATTCTGTTTCCGATGATAAAAACCCACCTGTTTCCTCCAAAAAACCTTTCAGGGGATCGTTCGCAACAGTTTGGCTCCATTTTTGAGTGAATTGCAGAACGTCAGAAATTTTGAAGAAATTGTGACCGCGCGGCTTAGGGGTTTTTTCAAAAAAAAAGTTGCTCAGACGTCAACGGCTAAATCTGTTTCCGATGATCAAAACCCACCTGTTTCCACCGAAAAACCTTTCAGGGGACCGTTTGCAACAGTTTGGCTCCATTTTTGAGTGAATTGCAGAACGTCAGAAATTTTGAAGAAATCGTGACCACGCGGCTTAGGGATATTTTCAAAAAAAGTTGTTCAGATGTCGAGGGCTAATTCTGTTTCCGATGATAAAAACCCACCTGTTTCCACCGAAAAACCTTTCAGGGGAGCGTTTGCAACAGTTTGGCACCATTTTTGAGTGAATTTCAGAACGTCGGAATTTTTGCTGAAATTGTGACGGCGCGGCTTAGGGGTTTTTTCAAAAAAAAAGTTGCTCAGACGTCGAGGGCTAATTCTGTTTCCGATGAAAAAATCCCACCTGTTTCCACCGAAAAACCCTTCAGGGGATCGTTTGCAACAGTTTAGCACCATCTTTGAATGAATTGCAGAACGTCAGAAATTTTGAAGAAATCATGACCGCGCGGCTAGGGATTTTTTTTAAAAAAAGTTGTTCAGACGTCGAGGGCTAATTTTTTTTCCGATGATAAAAACCCACCTATTTCCACCGAAAAACCTTTCATGGGATCGTTTGCAACAGTTTGGCACCATTTTTGAGTGAATTTCAGAACGTCGGAATTTTTGCTGAAATTGTGACGGCGCGGCTTAGGGGTTTTTTCAAAAAAAAGTTGCTCAGACGTCAACGGCTAAATCTGTTTCCGATGATAAAATCCCACCTGTTTCCACCGAAAAACCTTTCAGGGGATCGTTTGCAACAGTTTGGGTGCATTTTTGAGTGAATTGCAGAACGTCAGAAATTTTGAAGAAATTGGGACCGCGCGGCTGAGGGATTTTTTCAAAAAAAAGTTGCTCAGACGTCAAGGGCTAATTCTGTTTCCGATGATAAAAACCCACCTGTTTCCACCGAAAAACCTTTCAGGGGATCGTTTGTAACAGTTTGGCAAGAATTTTGAGTGAATTGCAGAACGTCAGAATTTTTGAAGAAATTGTGACCGTCCGGCTTAGGGATTTTTTCCAAAAAAAATTTCTTCAGACGTCGAGGGCTAATTCTGTTTCCGATAATAAAAACCCACCTGTTTCCACCGAAAAACCTTTCAGGGGATCGTTTGCAACAGTTTGGCACCATTTTTTAGTGAATTTCAGAACGTTAGAAATTTTGCTGAAATTGTGACCGCGCGCCTTAGGGCTTTTTTCAAAAAAAAGTTGTTCAGACGTTGAGGGCTAAATCTGTTTCCGATGATAAAATCCCACCTGTTTCCAACGAAAAACCCTTCAGGGGATCGTTTGCAACAGTTTGGCACCATTTTTGAGTGAATTGCAGAACGTCAGAAATTTTGAAGAACTTGTGACCGCGCGGTTTAGGGATTTTTTCACAAAAAAGTTGTTCAGATGTCGAGGGCTAATTCTGTTTCCGATGATAACAACCCACCTGTTTCCACCGAAAAACCTTTCAGGGGAGCGTTTGCAACAGTTTGGCACCATTTTTGAGTGAATTTCAGAACGTCGGAATTTTTGCTGAAATTGTGACGGCGCGGCTTAGGGGTTTTTTCAAAAAAAAAGTTGCTCAGACGTCAACGGCTAAATCTGTTTCCGATGATAAAATCCCACCTGTTTCCACCGAAAAACCCTTCAGGGGATCGTTTGCAACAGTTTAGCACCATCTTTGAATGAATTGCAGAACGTCAGAAATTTTGAAGAAATCATGACCGCGCGGCTAGGGATTTTTTTAAAAAAAAGTTGTTCAGACGTCGAGGGCTAATTTTTTTCCCGATGATAAAAACCCACCTATTTCCACCGAAAAACCTTTCAGGTGATCGTTTGCAACAGTTTGGCACCATTTTTGAGTGAACTTCAGAATGTCGGAATTTTTGCTGAAATTGTGACGGCGCGGCTTAGGGGTTTTTTCAAAAAAAAGTTGCTCAGACGTCAACAGCTAAATCTGTTTCCGATGATAAAATCCCACCTGTTTCCACCGAAAAACCTTTCAGGGGATCGTTTGCAACAGTTTGGGTCCATTTTTGAGTGAATTGCAGAACGTCAGAAATTTTGAAGAAATTGTGACCGCGCGGCTTAGGGATTTTTTCAAAAAAAAAAGTTGCTCAGACGTCGAGGGCTAATTCTGTTTCCGATGAAAAAACCCACCTGTTTCCACCGAAAAACCTTTCAGGGGATCGTTTGTAACAGTTTGGCAAGAATTTTGAGTGAATTGCAGAACGTCAGAATTTTTGAAGAAATTGTGACCGTCCGGCTTAGGGATTTTTTCACAAAAAAGTTGTTCAGACGTCGAGGGCTAATTTTGTTTCCGATGATAAAAACCCACCTGTTAACTCCGAAAAACCTTTCAGGGGATCGTTTGCAACAGTTTGGCACAATTTTTTAGTGAATTTCAGAACGTCAGAAATTTTGCTGAAATTGTGACCGCGCGCCTTAGGGCTTTTTTCAAAAAAAAGTTGTTCAGACGTTGAGGGCTAAATCTGTTTCCGATGATAAAATCCCACCTGTTTCCAACGAAAAACCCTTCAGGGGATCGTTTGCAACAGTTTGGCACCATTTTTGAGTGAATTGCAGAACGTCAGAAATTTTGAAGAAATTGTGACCGCGCGGTTTAGGGATTTTTTCACAAAAAAGTTGTTCAGATGTCGAGGGCTAATTCTGTTTCCGATGATAACAACCCACCTGTTTCCACCGAAAAACCTTTCAGGGGATCGTTTGCAACAGTTTGGGTCCATTTTTGGGTGAATTGCAGAACGTCAGAAATTTTGAAGAAATTGTGACCGCGCGGCTTAGGGATTTTTTAAAAAAAAAAAGTTGCTCAGACGTCGAGGGCTAATTCTGTTTCCGATGAAAAAACCCACCTGTTTCCACCGAAAAACCTTTCAGGGGATCGTTTGTAACAGTTTGGCAAGAATTTTGAGTGAATTGCAGAACGTCAGAATTTTTGAAGAAATTGTGACCGTCCGGCTTAGGGATTTTTTCACAAAAAAGTTGTTCAGACGTCGAGGGCTAATTTTGTTTCCGATGATAAAAACCCACCTGTTAACTCCGAAAAACCTTTCAGGGGATCGTTTGCAACAGTTTGGCACCATTTTTGAGTGAATTGCAGAACGTCAGAAATTTTGAAGAACTTGTGACCGCGCGGTTTAGGGATTTTTTCACAAAAAAGTTTTTCAGACGTCGAGGGCTAATTCTGTTTCCAATGATAAAAACCCACCTGTTTCCACCAAAAAACCTTTCAGGGGATCGTTTGCAACAGATTGGCACCATTTTTGAATGAATTTCAGAACGTCAGAATTTTTGCTGAAATTGTGACCGCGCGGCTTAGGGTTTTTTTCCAAAAAACGTTGCTCAGACGTCAACGGCTAAATCTGTTTCCGATGATAAAAACCCACCTGTTTCCTCCAAAAAACCTTTCAGGGGATCGTTCGCAACAGTTTGGCTCCATTTTTGAGTGAATTGCAGAACGTCAGAAATTTTGAAGAAATTGTGACCGCGCGGCTTAGGGGTTTTTTCCAAAAAAAAGTTGCTCAGACGTCAACGGCTAAATCTGTTTCCGATGATAAAAACCCACCTGTTTCCACCGAAAAACCTTTCAGGGGAGCGTTTGCAACAGTTTGGCACCATTTTTGAGTGAATTTCAGAACGTCGGAATTTTTGCTGAAATTGTGACGGCGCGGCTTACGGGTTTTTTCAAAAAAAAAGTTGCTCAGACGTCGAGGGCTAATTCTGTTTCCGATGATAAAATCCCACCTGTTTCCACCGAAAAACCCTTCAGGGGATCGTTTGCAACAGTTTAGCACCATCTTTGAATGAATTGCAGAACGTCAGAAATTTTGAAGAAATCATGACCGCGCGGCTAGGGATTTTTTTAAAAAAAAGTTGTTCAGACGTCGAGGGCTAATTTTTTTCCCGATGATAAAAACCCACCTATTTCCACCGAAAAACCTTTCATGGGATCGTTTGCAACAGTTTGGCACCATTTTTGAGTGAATTTCAGAACGTCGGAATTTTTGCTGAAATTGTGACGGCGCGGCTTAGGGGTTTTTTCAAAAAAAAGTTGCTCAGACGTCAACGGCGAAATCTGTTTCCGATGATAAAATCCCACCTGTTTCCACCGAAAAACCTTTCAGGGGATCGTTTGCAACAGTTTGGGT
The DNA here is from genome assembly GCF_964234715.1 of Podarcis melisellensis. Taxonomy (NCBI): domain Eukaryota; kingdom Metazoa; phylum Chordata; class Lepidosauria; order Squamata; family Lacertidae; genus Podarcis; species Podarcis melisellensis. The sequence continues at coordinate 170,119 of NW_028113119.1, read as the reverse complement.
GCATTTTTGAGTGAATTGCAGAACGTCAGAAATTTTGAAGAAATTGTGACCGCGCGGCTGAGGGATTTTTTCAAAAAAAAGTTGCTCAGACGTCAAGGGCTAATTCTGTTTCCGATGATAAAAACACACCTGTTTCCACCGAAAAACCTTTCAGGGGATCGTTTGTAACAGTTTGGCAAGAATTTTGAGTGAATTGCAGAACGTCAGAATTTTTGAAGAAATTGTGACCGTCCGGCTTAGGGATTTTTTCCAAAAAAAATTTCTTCAGACGTCGAGGGCTAATTCTGTTTCCGATAATAAAAACACACCTGTTTCCACCGAAAAACCTTTCAGGGGATCGTTTGCAACAGTTTGGCACCATTTTTTAGTGAATTTCAGAACGTCAGAAATTTTGCTGAAATTGTGACCGCGCGCCTTAGGGCTTTTTTCAAAAAAAAGTTGTTCAGACGTTGAGGGCTAAATCTGTTTCCGATGATAAAATCCCACCTGTTTCCAACGAAAAACCCTTCAGGGGATCGTTTGCAACAGTTTGGCACCATTTTTGAGTGAATTGCAGAACGTCAGAAATTTTGAAGAACTTGTGACCGCGCGGTTTAGGGATTTTTTCACAAAAAAGTTGTTCAGATGTCGAGGGCTAATTCTCTTTCCGATGATAACAACCCACCTGTTTCCACCGAAAAACCTTTCAGGGGAGCGTTTGCAACAGTTTGGCACCATTTTTGAGTGAATTTCAGAACGTCGGAATTTTTGCTGAAATTGTGACGGCGCGGCTTAGGGGTTTTTTCAAAAAAAAAGTTGCTCAGACGTCAACGGCTAAATCTGTTTCCGATGATAAAATCCCACCTGTTTCCACCGAAAAACCCTTCAGGGGATCGTTTGCAACAGTTTAGCACCATCTTTGAATGAATTGCAGAACGTCAGAAATTTTGAAGAAATCATGACCGCGCGGCTAGGGATTTTTTTAAAAAAAAGTTGTTCAGACGTCGAGGGCTAATTTTTTTCCCGATGATAAAAACCCACCTATTTCCACCGAAAAACCTTTCAGGGGATCGTTTGCAACAGTTTGGCACCATTTTTAAGTGAACTTCAGAATGTCGGAATTTTTGCTGAAATTGTGACGGCGCGGCTTAGGGGTTTTTTCAAAAAAAAGTTGCTCAGACGTCAACAGCTAAATCTGTTTCCGATGATAAAATCCCACCTGTTTCCACCGAAAAACCTTTCAGGGGATCGTTTGCAACAGTTTGGGTCCATTTTTGAGTGAATTGCAGAACGTCAGAAATTTTGAAGAAATTGTGACCGCGCGGCTTAGGGATTTTTTCAAAAAAAAAAGTTGCTCAGACGTCGAGGGCTAATTCTGTTTCCGATGAAAAAACCCACCTGTTTCCACCGAAAAACCTTTCAGGGGATCGTTTGTAACAGTTTGGCAAGAATTTTGAGTGAATTGCAGAACGTCAGAATTTTTGAAGAAATTGTGACCGTCCGGCTTAGGGATTTTTTCACAAAAAAGTTGTTCAGACGTCGAGGGCTAATTTTGTTTCCGATGATAAAAACCCACCTGTTAACTCCGAAAAACCTTTCAGGGGATCGTTTGCAACAGTTTGGCACCATTTTTTAGTGAATTTCAGAACGTCAGAAATTTTGCTGAAATTGTGACCGCGCGCCTTAGGGCTTTTTTCAAAAAAAAGTTGTTCAGACGTTGAGGGCTAAATCTGTTTCCGATGATAAAATCCCACCTGTTTCCAACGGAAAACCCTTCAGGGGATCGTTTGCAACAGTTTGGCACCATTTTTGAGTGAATTGCAGAACGTCAGAAATTTTGAAGAACTTGTGACCGCGCGGTTTAGGGATTTTTTCACAAAAAAGTTGTTCAGATGTCGAGGGCTAATTCTGTTTCCGATGATAACAACCCACCTGTTTCCACCGAAAAACCTTTCAGGGGAGCGTTTGCAACAGTTTGGCACCATTTTTGAGTGAATTTCAGAACGTCGGAATTTTTGCTGAAATTGTGACGGCGCGGCTTAGGGGTTTTTTCAAAAAAAAAGTTGCTCAGACGTCAACGGCTAAATCTGTTTCCGATGATAAAATCCCACCTGTTTCCACCGAAAAACCCTTCAGGGGATCGTTTGCAACAGTTTAGCACCATCTTTGAATGAATTGCAGAACGTCAGAAATTTTGAAGAAATCATGACCGCGCGGCTAGGGATTTTTTTAAAAAAAAGTTGTTCAGACGTCGAGGGCTAATTTTTTTCCCGATGATAAAAACCCACCTATTTCCACCGAAAAACCTTTCAGGGGATCGTTTGCAACAGTTTGGCACCATTTTTGAGTGAACTTCAGAATGTCGGAATTTTTGCTGAAATTGTGACGGCGCGGCTTAGGGGTTTTTTCAAAAAAAAGTTGCTCAGACGTCAACAGCTAAATCTGTTTCCGATGATAAAATCCCACCTGTTTCCACCGAAAAACCTTTCAGGGGATCGTTTGCAACAGTTTGGGTCCATTTTTGAGTGAATTGCAGAACGTCAGAAATTTTGAAGAAATTGTGACCGCGCGGCTTAGGGATTTTTTCAAAAAAAAAAGTTGCTCAGACGTCGAGGGCTAATTCTGTTTCCGATGAAAAAACCCACCTGTTTCCACCGAAAAACCTTTCAGGGGATCGTTTGTAACAGTTTGGCAAGAATTTTGAGTGAATTGCAGAACGTCAGAATTTTTGAAGAAATTGTGACCGTCCGGCTTAGGGATTTTTTCACAAAAAAGTTGTTCAGACGTCGAGGGCTAATTTTGTTTCCGATGATAAAAACCCACCTGTTAACTCCGAAAAACCTTTCAGGGGATCGTTTGCAACAGTTTGGCACCATTTTTGAGTGAATTGCAGAACGTCAGAAATTTTGAAGAACTTGTGACCGCGCGGTTTAGGGATTTTTTCACAAAAAAGTTTTTCAGACGTCGAGGGCTAATTCTGTTTCCAATGATAAAAACCCACCTGTTTCCACCAAAAAACCTTTCAGGGGATCGTTTGCAACAGTTTGGCACCATTTTTGAATGAATTTCAGAACGTCAGAATTTTTGCTGAAATTGTGACCGCGCGGCTTAGGGTTTTTTTCCAAAAAACGTTGCTCAGACGTCAACGGCTAAATCTGTTTCTGATGATAAAATCCCACCTGTTTCCACCGAAAAACCTTTCAGGGGATCGTTTGCAACAGTTTGGCTCCATTTTTGAGTGAATTGCAGAACGTCAGAAATTTTGAAGAAATTGGGACCGCGCGGCTTAGGGATTTTTTCAAAAAAAGTTGTTCAGACGTCAAGGGCTAATTCTGTTTCCGATTATAAAAACCCACCTGTTTCCAACGAAAAACCCTTCAGGGGATCGTTTGCAACAGTTTGGCACCATTTTTGAGTGAATTGCAGAACGTCAGAAATTTTGACAAACTTGTGACCGCGCGGTTTAGGGATTTTTTCACAAAAAAGTTGTTCAGACGTCGAGGGCTAATTCTGTTTCCGATGATAAAAACCCACCTGTTTCCTCCAAAAAACCTTTCAGGGGATCGTTCGCAACAGTTTGGCTCCATTTTTGAGTGAATTGCAGAACGTCAGAAATTTTGAAGAAATTGTGACCGCGCGGCTTAGGGGTTTTTTCCAAAAAAAAGTTGCTCAGACGTCAACGGCTAAATCTGTTTCCGATGATCAAAACCCACCTGTTTCCACCGAAAAATCTTTCAGGGGAGCGTTTGCAACAGTTTGGCTCCATTTTTGAGTGAATTGCAGAACGTCAGAAATTTTGAAGAAATCGTGACCACGCGGCTTAGGGATTTTTTCAAAAAAAGTTGTTCAGATGTCGTTGGCTAATTCTGTTTCCGATGATAAAAACCCACCTGTTTCCACCAAAAAACCTTTCAGGGGAGCGTTTGCAACAATTTGGCACCATTTTTGAGTGAATTTCAGAACGTCGGAATTTTTGCTGAAATTGTGACGGTGCGGCTTAGGGGTTTTTTCAAAAAAAAAGTTGCTCAGACGTCGAGGGCTAATTCTGTTTCCGATGATAAAATCCCACCTGTTTCCACCGAAAAACCCTTCAGGGGATCGTTTGCAACAGTTTAGCACCATCTTTGAATGAATTGCAGAACGTCAGAAATTTTGAAGAAATCATGACCGCGCGGCTAGGGATTTTTTTAAAAAAAAGTTGTTCAGACGTCGAGGGCTAATTTTTTTTCCGATGATAAAAACCCACCTATTTCCACCGAAAAACCTTTCAGGGGATCGTTTGCAACAGTTTGGCACCATTTTTGAGTGAACTTCAGAACGTCGGAATTTTTGCTGAAATTGTGACGGCGCGGCTTAGGGGTTTTTTCAAAAAAAAGTTGCTCAGACGTCAACGGCTAAATCTGTTTCCGATGATCAAAACCCACCTGTTTCCACCGAAAAATCTTTCAGGGGAGCGTTTGCAACAGTTTGGCTCCATTTTTGAGTGAATTGCAGAACGTCAGAAATTTTGAAGAAATCGTGACCACGCGGCTTAGGGATTTTTTCAAAAAAAGTTGTTCAGATGTCGAGGGCTAATTCTGTTTCCGATGATAAAAACCCACCTGTTTCCACCAAAAAACCTTTCAGGGGAGCGTTTGCAACAATTTGGCACCATTTTTGAGTGAATTTCAGAACGTCGGAATTTTTGCTGAAATTGTGACGGTGCGGCTTAGGGGTTTTTTCAAAAAAAAAGTTGCTCAGACGTCGAGGGCTAATTCTGTTTCCGATGATAAAATCCCACCTGTTTCCACCGAAAAACCCTTCAGGGGATCGTTTGCAACAGTTTAGCACCATCTTTGAATGAATTGCAGAACGTCAGAAATTTTGAAGAAATCATGACCGCGCGGCTAGGGATTTTTTAAAAAAAAAGTTGTTCAGACGTCGAGGGCTAATTTTTTTTCCGATGATAAAAACCCACCTATTTCCACCGAAAAACCTTTCAGGGGATCGTTTGCAACAGTTTGGCACCATTTTTGAGTGAACTTCAGAACGTCGGAATTTTTGCTGAAATTGTGACGGCGCGGCTTAGGGGTTTTTTCAAAAAAAAGTTGCTCAGACGTCAACAGCTAAATCTGTTTCCGATGATAAAATCCCACCTGTTTCCACCGAAAAACCTTTCAGGGGATCGTTTGCAACAGTTTGGGTCCATTTTTGAGTGAATTGCAGAACTTCAGAAATTTTGAAGAAATTGTGACCGCGCGGCTTAGGGATTTTTTCAAAAAAAAAAGTTGCTCAGACGTCGAGGGCTAATTCTGTTTCCGATGAAAAAACCCACCTGTTTCCACCAAAAAACCTTTCAGGGGATCGTTTGCAACAGTTTGGCACCATTTTTGAGTGAATTGCAGAACGTCAGAAATTTTGAAGAACTTGTGACCGCGCGGTTTAGGGATTTTTTCACAAAAAAGTTTTTCAGACGTCCAGGGCTAATTCTGTTTCCAATGATAAAAACCCACCTGTTTCCACCAAAAAACCTTTCAGGGGATCGTTTGCAACAGTTTGGCACCATTTTTGAATGAATTTCAGAACGTCAGAATTTTTGCTGAAATTGTGACCGCGCGGCTTAGGGTTTTTTTCCAAAAAACGTTGCTCAGACGTCAACGGCTAAATCTGTTTCTGATGATAAAATCCCACCTGTTTCCACCGAAAAACCTTTCAGGGGATCGTTTGCAACAGTTTGGCTCCATTTTTGAGTGAATTGCAGAACGTCAGAAATTTTGAAGAAATTGGGACCGCGCGGCTTAGGGATTTTTTCAAAAAAAGTTGTTCAGACGTCAAGGGCTAATTCTGTTTCCGATTATAAAAACCCACCTGTTTCCAACGAAAAACCCTTCAGGGGATCGTTTGCAACAGTTTGGCACCATTTTTGAGTGAATTGCAGAACGTCAGAAATTTTGACGAACTTGAGACCGCGCGGTTTAGGGATTTTTTCACAAAAAAGTTGTTCAGACGTCGAGGGCTAATTCTGTTTCCGATGATAAAAACCCACCTGTTTCCTCCAAAAAACCTTTCAGGGGATCGTTCGCAACAGTTTGGCTCCATTTTTGAGTGAATTGCAGAACGTCAGAAATTTTGAAGAAATTGTGACCGCGCGGCTTAGGGGTTTTTTCCAAAAAAAAGTTGCTCAGACGTCAACGGCTGAATCTGTTTCCGATAATCAAAACCCACCTGTTTCCACCGAAAAATCTTTCAGGGGAGCGTTTGCAACAGTTTGGCTCCATTTTTGAGTGAATTGCAGAACGTCAGAAATTTTGAAGAAATCGTGACCACGCGGCTTAGGGATTTTTTCAAAAAAAGTTGTTCAGATGTCGAGGGCTAATTCTGTTTCCGATGATAAAAACCCACCTGTTTCCACCAAAAAACCTTTCAGGGGAGCGTTTGCAACAATTTGGCACCATTTTTGAGTGAATTTCAGAACGTCGGAATTTTTGCTGAAATTGTGACGGTGCGGCTTAGGGGTTTTTTCAAAAAAAAAGTTGCTCAGACGTCGAGGGCTAATTCTGTTTCCGATGATAAAATCCCACCTGTTTCCACCGAAAAACCCTTCAGGGGATCGTTTGCAACAGTTTAGCACCATCTTTGAATGAATTGCAGAACGTCAGAAATTTTGAAGAAATCATGACCGCGCGGCTAGGGATTTTTTTAAAAAAAGTTGTTCAGACGTCGAGGGCTAATTTTTTTTCCGATGATAAAAACCCACCTATTTCCACCGAAAAACCTTTCAGGGGATCGTTTGCAACAGTTTGGCACCATTTTTGAGTGAATTTCAGAACGTCGGAATTTTTGCTGAAATTGTGACGGCGCGGCTTAGGGGTTTTTTCAAAAAAAAGTTGCTCAGACGTCAACGGCTAAATCTCTTTCCGATGATAAAATCCCACCTGTTTCCACCGAAAAACCTTTCAGGGGATCGTTTGCAACAGTTTGGCTCCATTTTTTAGTGAATTGCAGAACGTCAGAAATTTTGAAGAAATTGGGACCGCGCGGCTTAGGGATTTTTTCAAAAAAAAGTTGCTCAGACGTCAAGGGCTAATTCTGTTTCCGATGAAAAAACCCACCTGTTTCCACCGAAAAACCTTTCAGGGAATCGTTTGTAACAGTTTGGCAAGAATTTTGTGTGAATTGCAGAACGTCAGAAATTTTGCTGAAATCGTAACCGCGCGGCTTAGGGATTTTTTCAAAAAAAAGTTGTTCAAACGTCGAGGGCTAATTTTGTTTCCGATGATAAAAACCCACCTGTTAACTCCGAAAAACCTTTCAGGGGATCGTTTCCAATAGTTTGGCTCCATTTTTGAGTGAATTGCAGAACGTCAGAAATTTTGAAGAAATTGTGACCGTGCACCTTAGGGAGTTTTTCAAAAAAAAGTTGTTCAGACGTTGAGGGCTAATTCTGTTTCCGATGATAAAAACCCACCTGTTTCCACCAAAAAACCTTTCAGGGGATCGTTTGCAACAGTTTGGCACCATTTTTGAGTGAATTGCAGAACGTCAGAAATTTTGAAGAACTTGTGACCGCGCGGTTTAAGGATTTTTTCACAAAAAAGTTGTTCAGACGTCGAGGGCTAATTCTGTTTCCGATGATAAAAACCCACCTGTTAACTCCGAAAAACCTTTCAGGGGAGCGTTTGCAATAGTTTGGCTCCATTTTTGAGTGAATTGCAGAACGTCAGAAATTTTGAAGAAATTGTAACCGCGCGGCTTAGGGCTTTTTACAAAAAAAAGTTGTTCAGACGTTGAGGGCTAAATCTGTTTCCGATGATTAAAACCCACCTGTTTCCACCGAAAAACCTTTCAGGGGAGCGTTTGCAACATTTTGGCACCATTTTTGAGTGAATTGCAGAACGTTAGAAATTTTGAAGAAATCGTGACCGAGCGGCTAGGATTTTTTTCAAAAAAAAGTTGTTCAGACGTCAAGGGCTAATTTTGTTTTCGATGATAAAAACCCACCTATTTCCACCGAAAAACCTTTCAGGGGAGCGTTTGAAACAGTTTGGCACCATTTTTGAGTGAATTTCAGAACGTCGGAATTTTTGCTGAAATTGTGACCGCGCGGCTTAGGGGTTTTTCAAAAAAAAGTTGCTCAGACGTCAACGGCTAAATCTGTTTCCGATGATAAAATCCCACCTGTTTCCACCGAAAAACCTTTCAGGGGATCGTTTGCAACAGTTTGGCTCCATTTTTGAGTGAATTGCAGAACGTCAGAATTTTTGAAGAAATTGTGACCGCGCGGCATAGGGATTTTTTCAAAAAAAAGTTGCTCAGACGTCAAGGGTTAATTCTGTTTCCGATTATAAAATCCCTCCTGTTTCCACCGAAAAACCTTTCAGGGGAGCGTTTGAAACAGTTTGGCACCATTTTTTAGTGAATTTCAGAACGTCGGAATTTTTGCTGAAATTGTGACCGCGCGGCTGAGGGATTTTTTCAAAAAAAAGTTGCTCAGACGTCAAGGGCTAATTCTGTTTCCGATGATAAAAACCCACCTGTTAACTCCGAGAACCTTTCAGGGGAGCGTTTGCAATAGTTTGGCACCATTTTTGAGTGAATTGCAGAACGTCAGAATTTTTGAAGAAATTGTGACCGCGCGGCTTAGGGATTTTTTCAAAAAAAAGTTGCTCAGACGTCAAGGGTTAATTCTGTTTCCGATGATAAAATCCCTCCTGTTTCCACCGAAAAACCTTTCAGGGGATCGTTTGCAGCAGTTTGGCACCATTTCTGATTAAATTTCAGAACGTCAGAAATTTTGCTGAAATTGTGACGGCGCGGTTTAGGGGTTTTTTAAAAAAAAGTTACTCAGACGTCAACGGCTAATTCTGTTTCCGATGATAAAATCCCACCTGTTTCCATCGAAAAACCTTTAAGGGGATCGTTCGCAACAGTTTGGCTCCATTTTTGAGTGAATTGCAGAACGTCAGAAATTTTGAAAAAATTGGGACCGCCCGGTTTAGGGATTTTTTCAAAAAAAAGTTGTTCAGACGTTGAGGGCTAGTTCTCTTTCCGATTATAAAAACCCACCTATTTCCACCGAAAAACCTTTCAGGGGATCGTTTGCAACAGTTTGGCACCATTTTTGAGTGAATTTCAGAACGTCAGAATTTTTGCTGAAATTGTGACCGCGCGGCTTAGGGTTTTTTTTCCAAAAAACGTTGCTCAGACGTCAACGGCTAAATCTGTTTCCGATGATAAAATCCCACCTGTTTCCACCGAAAAACCTTTCAGGGGATCGTTTGCAACAGTTTGGGTGCATTTTTGAGTGAATTGCAGAACGTCAGAAATTTTGAAGAAATTGTGACCGCGCGGCTGAGGGATTTTTTCAAAAAAAAGTTGCTCAGACGTCAAGGGCTAATTCTGTTTCCGATGATAAAAACCCACCTGTTTCCACCAAAAAACCTTTCAGGGGATCGTTTGCAACAGTTTGGCTCCATTTTTGAGTGAATTGCAGAACGTCAGAAATTTTGAAGAAATTGTGACCGCGCGGTTTAGGGATTTTTTCACAAAAAAGTTCTTCAGACGTCGAGGGCTAATTCTGTTTCCGATGATAAAAACCCACCTGTTTCCTCCGAAAAACCTTTCAGGGGATCGTTCGCAACAGTTTGGCTCCATTTTTGAGTGAATTTCAGAACGTCGGAATTTTTGCTGAAATTGTGACCGCGCGGCTGAGGGATTTTTTCAAAAAAAAGTTGCTCAGACGTCAAGGGCTAATTCTGTTTCCGATGATAAAAACCCACCTGTTAACTCCGAGAACCTTTCAGGGGAGCGTTTGCAATAGTTTGGCACCATTTTTGAGTGAATTGCAGAACGTCAGAATTTTTGAAGAAATTGTGACCGCGCGGCTTAGGGATTTTTTCAAAAAAAAGTTGCTCAGACGTCAAGGGTTAATTCTGTTTCCGATGATAAAATCCCTCCTGTTTCCACCGAAAAACCTTTCAGGGGATCGTTTGCAGCAGTTTGGCACCATTTCTGATTAAATTTCAGAACGTCAGAAATTTTGCTGAAATTGTGACCGCGCGGTTTAGGGGTTTTTTAAAAAAAAGTTACTCAGACGTCAACGGCTAATTCTGTTTCCGATGATAAAATCCCACCTGTTTCCATCGAAAAACCTTTAAGGGGATCGTTCGCAACAGTTTGGCTCCATTTTTGAGTGAATTGCAGAACGTCAGAAATTTTGAAAAAATTGGGACCGCCCGGTTTAGGGATTTTTTCAAAAAAAAGTTGTTCAGACGTTGAGGGCTAGTTCTCTTTCCGATTATAAAAACCCACCTATTTCCACCGAAAAACCTTTCAGGGGATCGTTTGCAACAGTTTGGCACCATTTTTGAGTGAATTTCAGAACGTCAGAATTTTTGCTGAAATTGTGACCGCGCGGCTTAGGGTTTTTTTTCCAAAAAACGTTGCTCAGACGTCAACGGCTAAATCTGTTTCCGATGATAAAATCCCACCTGTTTCCACCGAAAAACCTTTCAGGGGATCGTTTGCAACAGTTTGGGTGCATTTTTGAGTGAATTGCAGAACGTCAGAAATTTTGAAGAAATTGTGACCGCGCGGCTGAGGGATTTTTTCAAAAAAAAGTTGCTCAGACGTCAAGGGCTAATTCTGTTTCCGATGATAAAAACCCACCTGTTTCCACCAAAAAACCTTTCAGGGGATCGTTTGCAACAGTTTGGCTCCATTTTTGAGTGAATTGCAGAACGTCAGAAATTTTGAAGAAATTGTGACCGCGCGGTTTAGGGATTTTTTCACAAAAAAGTTCTTCAGACGTCGAGGGCTAATTCTGTTTCCGATGATAAAAACCCACCTGTTTCCTCCGAAAAACCTTTCAGGGGATCGTTCGCAACAGTTTGGCTCCATTTTTGAGTGAATTGCAGAACGTCAGAAATTTTGAAGAAATTGTGACCCCGCGGCTTAGGGGTTTTTTAAAAAAAAAAGTTGCTCAGACGTCAACGGCTAATTCTGTTTCCGATGATAAAAACCCACCTGTTTCCACCGAAAAACCTTTCAGGGGAGCGTTTGCAACAGTTTGGCTCCATTTTTGAGTGAATTGCAGAACGTCAGAAATTTTGAAGAAATTGTGACCACGCGGCTTAGGGATTTTTTCAAAAAAAGTTGTTCAGATGTCGAGGGCTAATTCTGTTTCCGATGATAAAAATCCACCTGTTTCCACCGAAAAACCTTTCAGGGGAGCGTTTGCAACAGTTTGGCACCATTTTTGAGTGAATTTCAGAACGTCGGAATTTTTGCTGAAATTGTGATGGCGCGGCTTAGGGGTTTTTTCAAAAAAAAGTTGCTCAGACGTCAAGGGCTAATTCTGTTTCCGATGATAAAAACCCACCTGTTAACTCCGAAAAACCTTTCAGGGGAGCGTTTGCAATAGTTTGGCACCATTTTTGAGTGAATTGCAGAACGTCAGAATTTTTGAAGAAATTGTGACCGCGCGGCTTAGGGATTTTTTCAAAAAAAGGTTGCTCAGACGTCAAGGGTTAATTCTGTTTCCGATGATAAAATCCCTCCTGTTTCCACCGAAAAACCCTTCAGGGGATCGTTTGCAACAGTTTGGCACCATTTCTGAGTGAATTTCAGAACGTCAGAAATTTTGCTGAAATTGTGACCGCGCGGTTTAGGGGTTTTTGAAAAAAAAGTTACTCAGACGTCAACGGCTAATTCTGTTTCCGATGATAAAATCCCACCTGTTTCCATCCAAAAACCTTTAAGGGGATCGTTCGCAACAGTTTGGCTCCATTTTTGAGTGAATTGCAGAACGTCAGAAATTTTGAAAAAATTGGGACCGCGCGGCTTAGGGATTTTTTCAAAAAAAAGTTGTTCAGACGTCGAGGGCTAGTTCTGTTTCCGATGATAAAAACCCACCTATTTCCACCGAAAAACCTTTCAGGGGATCGTTTGCAACAGTTTGGCACCATTTTTGAGTGAATTTCAGAACGTCGGAATTTTTGCTGAAATTGTGACGGCGCGGCTTGGGTTTTTTTTCAAAAAAAAGTTGCTCAGACGTCAACGGCTAAATCTGTTTCCGATGATAAAATCCCACCTGTTTCCACCGAAAAACCTTTCAGGGGATCGTTTGCAACAGTTTGGGTGCATTTTTGAGTGAATTGCAGAACGTCAGAAATTTTGAAGAAATTGTGACCGCGCGGCTGAGGGATTTTTTCAAAAAAAAGTTGCTCAGACGTCAAGGGCTAATTCTGTTTCCGATGATAAAAACCCACCTGTTTCCACGAAAAAACCTTTCAGGGGATCGTTTTCAACGGTTTGGCACCATTTTTGAATGAATTTCAGAACGTCAGAATTTTTGCTGAAATTGTGACCGCGCGGCTTAGGGTTTTTTTCCAAAAAACGTTGCTCAGACGTCAACGGCTAAATCTGTTTCTGATGATAAAATCCCACCTGTTTCCACCGAAAAACCTTTCAGGGGATCGTTTGCAACAGTTTGGCTCCATTTTTGAGTGAATTGCAGAACGTCAGAAATTTTGAAGAAATTGGGACCGCGCGGCTTAGGGATTTTTTCAAAAAAAGTTGTTCAGACGTCAAGGGCTAATTCTGTTTCCGATTATAAAAACCCACCTGTTTCCAACGAAAAACCCTTCAGGGGATCGTTTGCAACAGTTTGGCTCCATTTTTGAGTGAATTGCAGAACGTCAGAAATTTTGAAGAATTTGTGACCGCGCGGTTTAGGGATTTTTTCACAAAAAAGTTGTTCAGACGTCGAGGGCTAATTCTGTTTCCGATGATAAAAACCCACCTGTTTCCTCCGAAAAACCTTTCAGGGGATCGTTCGCAACAGTTTGGCTCCATTTTTGAGTGAATTGCAGAACGTCAGAAATTTTGAAGAAATCATGACCGCGCGGCTAGGGATTTTTTTTAAAAAAAGTTGTTCAGACGTCAAGGGCTAATTTTTTTCCCGATGATAAAAACCCACCTATTTCCACCGAAAAACCTTTCAGGGAATCGTTTGCAACAGTTTGGCACCATTTTTGAGTGAATTTCAGAACGTCGGAATTTTTGCTGAAATTGTGACGGCGCGGCTTAGGGGTTTTTTCAAAAAAAAGTTGCTCAGACGTCAATGGCTAAATCTGTTTCCGATGATAAAATCCCACCTGTTTGCACCGAAAAACCTTTCAGGGGATCGTTTGCAACAGTTTGGCTCCATTTTTGAGTGAATTGCAGAACGTCAGAAATTATGAAGAAATTGTGACCGCGCGGCTTAGGGATTTTTTCAAAAAAAAGTTGCTCAGACGTCAAGGGCTAATTCTGTTTCCGATGAAAAAACCCACCTGTTTCCACCGAAAAACCTTTCAGGGGATCGTTTGCAACAGTTTGGCACCATTTTTGAGTGAATTTCAGAACGTCGGAATTTTTGCTGAAATTGTGACGGCGCGGCTTGGGTTTTTTTTCAAAAAAAAGTTGCTCAGACGTCAACGGCTAAATCTGTTTCCGATGATAAAATCCCACCTGTTTCCACCGAAAAACCTTTCAGGGGATCGTTTGCAACAGTTTGGGTGCATTTTTGAGTGAATTGCAGAACGTCAGAAATTTTGAAGAAATTGTGACCGCGCGGCTGAGGGATTTTTTCAAAAAAAAGTTGCTCAGACGTCAAGGGCTAATTCTGTTTCCGATGATAAAAACCCACCTGTTTCCACCGAAAAACCTTTCAGGGGATCGTTTGTAACAGTTTGGCAAGAATTTTGAGTGAATTGCAGAACGTCAGAATTTTTGAAGAAATTGTGACCGTCCGGCTTAGGGATTTTTTCAAAAAAAAATTTCTTCAGACGTCGAGGGCTAATTCTGTTTCCGATGATAAAAACCCACCTGTTTCCACCGAAAAACCTTTCAGGGGAGCGTTTGCAACAGTTTGGCACCATTTTTGAGTGAATTTCAGAACGTCGGAATTTTTGCTGAAATTGTGATGGCGCGGCTTAGGGGTTTTTTCAAAAAAAAAGTTGCTCAGACGTCGAGGGCTAATTCTGTTTCCGATGATAAAATCCCACCTGTTTCCACCGAAAAACCCTTCAGGGGATTGTTTGCAACAGTTTAGCACCATCTTTGAATGAATTGCAGAACGTCAGAAATTTTGAAGAAATCATGACCGCGCGGCTAGGGATTTTTTTAAAAAAAAGTTGTTCAGACGTCGAGGGCTAATTTTTTTTCCGATGATAAAAACCCACCTATTTCCACCGAAAAACCTTTCAGGGGATCGTTTGCAACAGTTTGGCACCATTTCTGAGTGAATTGCAGAACGTCAGAAATTTTGAAGAAATTGTGACCGCGCGGCTGAGGGATTTTTTCAAAAAAAAGTTGCTCAGACGTCAAGGGCTAATTCTGTTTCCGATGATAAAAACCCACCTGTTAACTCCGAAAAACCTTTCAGGGGATCGTTTGCAATAGTTTGGCTCCATTTTTGAGTGAATTGCAGAACGTCAGAAATTTTGAAGAAATTGTGACCGTGCACCTTAGGGATTTTTTCAAAAAAAAGTTGTTCAGACGTTGAGGGCTAATTCTGTTTCCGATGATAAAAACCCACCTGTTTCCACCAAAAAACCTTTCAGGGGATCGTTTGCAACAGTTTGGCACCATTTTTGAGTGAATTGCAGAACGTCAGAAATTTTGAAGAACTTGTGACCGCGCGGTTTAAGGATTTTTTCACAAAAAAGTTGTTCAGACGTCGAGGGCTAATTCTGTTTCCGATGATAAAAACCCACCTGTTAACTCCGAAAAACCTTTCAGGGGATCGTTCGCAACAGTTTGGCTCCATTTTTGAGTGAATTGCAGAACGTCAGAAATTTTGAAAAAATTGGGACCGCGCGGCTTAGGGATTTTTTCAAAAAAAAGTTGTTCAGACGTCGAGGGCTAGTTCTGTTTCCGATGATAAAAACCCACCTATTTCCACCGAAAAACCTTTCAGGGGATCGTTTGCAACAGTTTGGCACCATTTTTGAGTGAATTTCAGAACGTCGGAATTTTTGCTGAAATTGTGACGGCGCGGCTTGGGTTTTTTTTCAAAAAAAAGTTGCTCAGACGTCAACGGCTAAATCTGTTTCCGATGATAAAATCCCACCTGTTTCCACCGAAAAACCTTTCAGGGGATCGTTTGCAACAGTTTGGGTGCATTTTTGAGTGAATTGCAGAACGTCAGAAATTTTGAAGAAATTGTGACCGCGCGGCTGAGGGATTTTTTCAAAAAAAAGTTGCTCAGACGTCAAGGGCTAATTCTGTTTCCGATGATAAAAACCCACCTGTTTCCACCGAAAAACCTTTCAGGGGATCGTTTGTAACAGTTTGGCAAGAATTTTGAGTGAATTGCAGAACGTCAGAATTTTTGAAGAAATTGTGACCGTCCGGCTTAGGGATTTTTTCAAAAAAAAATTTCTTCAGACGTCGAGGGCTAATTCTGTTTCCGATGATAAAAACCCACCTGTTTCCACCGAAAAACCTTTCAGGGGAGCGTTTGCAACAGTTTGGCACCATTTTTGAGTGAATTTCAGAACGTCGGAATTTTTGCTGAAATTGTGATGGCGCGGCTTAGGGGTTTTTTCAAAAAAAAAGTTGCTCAGACGTCGAGGGCTAATTCTGTTTCCGATGATAAAATCCCACCTGTTTCCACCGAAAAACCCTTCAGGGGATTGTTTGCAACAGTTTAGCACCATCTTTGAATGAATTGCAGAACGTCAGAAATTTTGAAGAAATCATGACCGCGCGGCTAGGGATTTTTTTAAAAAAAAGTTGTTCAGACGTCGAGGGCTAATTTTTTTTCCGATGATAAAAACCCACCTATTTCCACCGAAAAACCTTTCAGGGGATCGTTTGCAACAGTTTGGCACCATTTCTGAGTGAATTGCAGAACGTCAGAAATTTTGAAGAAATTGTGACCGCGCGGCTGAGGGATTTTTTCAAAAAAAAGTTGCTCAGACGTCAAGGGCTAATTCTGTTTCCGATGATAAAAACCCACCTGTTAACTCCGAAAAACCTTTCAGGGGATCGTTTGCAATAGTTTGGCTCCATTTTTGAGTGAATTGCAGAACGTCAGAAATTTTGAAGAAATTGTGACCGTGCACCTTAGGGATTTTTTCAAAAAAAAGTTGTTCAGACGTTGAGGGCTAATTCTGTTTCCGATGATAAAAACCCACCTGTTTCCACCAAAAAACCTTTCAGGGGATCGTTTGCAACAGTTTGGCACCATTTTTGAGTGAATTGCAGAACGTCAGAAATTTTGAAGAACTTGTGACCGCGCGGTTTAAGGATTTTTTCACAAAAAAGTTGTTCAGACGTCGAGGGCTAATTCTGTTTCCGATGATAAAAACCCACCTGTTAACTCCGAAAAACCTTTCAGGGGATCGTTCGCAACAGTTTGGCTCCATTTTTGAGTGAATTGCAGAACGTCAGAAATTTTGAAAAAATTGGGACCGCGCGGCTTAGGGATTTTTTCAAAAAAAAGTTGTTCAGACGTCGAGGGCTAGTTCTGTTTCCGATGATAAAAACCCACCTATTTCCACCGAAAAACCTTTCAGGGGATCGTTTGCAACAGTTTGGCACCATTTTTGAGTGAATTTCAGAACGTCGGAATTTTTGCTGAAATTGTGACGGCGCGGCTTGGGTTTTTTTTCAAAAAAAAGTTGCTCAGACGTCAACGGCTAAATCTGTTTCCGATGATAAAATCCCACCTGTTTCCACCGAAAAACCTTTCAGGGGATCGTTTGCAACAGTTTGGGTGCATTTTTGAGTGAATTGCAGAACGTCAGAAATTTTGAAGAAATTGTTACCGCGCGGCTGAGGGATTTTTTCAAAAAAAAGTTGCTCAGACGTCAAGGGCTAATTCTGTTTCCGATGATAAAAACCCACCTGTTTCCACCAAAAAACCTTTCAGGGGATCGTTTGCAACGGTTTGGCACCATTTTTGAATGAATTTCAGAACGTCAGAATTTTTGCTGAAATTGTGACCGCGCGGCTTAGGGTTTTTTTCCAAAAAACGTTGCTCAGACGTCAACGGCTAAATCTGTTTCTGATGATAAAATCCCACCTGTTTCCACCGAAAAACCTTTCAGGGGATCGTTTGCAACAGTTTGGCTCCATTTTTGAGTGAATTGCAGAACGTCAGAAATTTTGAAGAAATTGGGACCGCGCGGCTTAGGGATTTTTTCAAAAAAAGTTGTTCAGACGTCAAGGGCTAATTCTGTTTCCGATTATAAAAACCCACCTGTTTCCAACGAAAAACCCTTCAGGGGATCGTTTGCAACAGTTTGGCACCATTTTTGAGTGAATTGCAGAACGTCAGAAATTTTGAAGAACTTGTGACCGCGCGGTTTAGGGATTTTTTCACAAAAAAGTTGTTCAGACGTCGAGGGCTAATTCTGTTTCCGATGATAAAAACCCACCTGTTTCCTCCGAAAAACCTTTCAGGGGATCGTTCGCAACAGTTTGGCTCCATTTTTGAGTGAATTGCAGAACGTCAGAAATTTTGAAGAAATCATGACCGCGCGGCTAGGGATTTTTTTTTAAAAAAGTTGTTCAGACGTCAAGGGCTAATTTTTTTCCCGATGATAAAAACCCACCTATTTCCACCGAAAAACCTTTCAGGGGATCGTTTGCAACAGTTTGGCACCATTTTTGAGTGAATTTCAGAACGTCGGAATTTTTGCTGAAATTGTGACGGCGCGGCTTAGGGGTTTTTTCAAAAAAAAGTTGCTCAGACGTCAATGGCTAAATCTGTTTCCGATGATAAAATCCCACCTGTTTCCACCGAAAAACCTTTCAGGGGATCGTTTGCAACTGTTTGGCTCCATTTTTGAGTGAATTGCAGAACGTCAGAAATTTTGAAGAAATTGTGACCGCGCGGCTTAGGGATTTTTTCAAAAAAAAGTTGCTCAGACGTCAAGGGCTAATTCTGTTTCCGATGAAAAAACCCACCTGTTTCCACCGAAAAACCTTTCAGGGGATCGTTTGTAACAGTTTGGCAAGAATTTTGTGTGAATTGCAGAACGTCAGAAATTTTGCTGAAATCGTAACCGCGCGGCTTAGGGATTTTTTCAAAAAAAAGTTGTTCAGACGTCGAGGGCTAGTTCTGTTTCCGATGATAAAAACCCACCTATTTCCACCGAAAAACCTTTCAGGGGATCGTTTGCAACAGTTTGGCACCATTTTTGAGTGAATTTCAGAACGTCGGAATTTTTGCTGAAATTGTGACGGCGCGGCTTGGGTTTTTTTTCAAAAAAAAGTTGCTCAGACGTCAACGGCTAAATCTGTTTCCGATGATAAAATCCCACCTGTTTCCACCGAAAAACCTTTCAGGGGATCGTTTGCAACAGTTTGGGTGCATTTTTGAGTGAATTGCAGAACGTCAGAAATTTTGAAGAAATTGTGACCGCGCGGCTGAGGGATTTTTTCAAAAAAAAGTTGCTCAGACGTCAAGGGCTAATTCTGTTTCCGATGATAAAAACCCACCTGTTTCCAACGAAAAACCTTTCAGGGGATCGTTTGTAACAGTTTGGCAAGAATTTTGAGTGAATTGCAGAACGTCAGAATTTTTGAAGAAATTGTGACCGTCCGGCTTAGGGATTTTTTCAAAAAAAGGTGTTCAGACGTTGAGGGCTAATTCTGTTTCCGATGATAAAAACCAACCTGTTTCCACCGAAAAACCTTTCAGGGGAGCGTTTGCAACAGTTTGGCACCATTTTTGAGTGAATTTCAGAACGTCAGAATTTTTGCTGAAATTGTGACCGCGCGGCTTAGGGTTTTTTTTCCAAAAAACGTTGCTCAGACGTCAACGGCTAAATCTGTTTCCGATGATAAAATCCCACCTGTTTCCACCGAAAAACCTTTCAGGGGATCGTTTGCAACAGTTTGGGTGCATTTTTGAGTGAATTGCAGAACGTCAGAAATTTTGAAGAAATTGTGACCGCGCGGCTGAGGGATTTTTTCAAAAAAAAGTTGCTCAGACGTCAAGGGCTAATTCTGTTTCCGATGATAAAAACCCACCTGTTTCCACCAAAAAACCTTTCAGGGGATCGTTTGCAACAGTTTGGCTCCATTTTTGAGTGAATTGCAGAACGTCAGAAATTTTGAAGAAATTGTGACCGCGCGGTTTAGGGATTTTTTCACAAAAAAGTTCTTCAGACGTCGAGGGCTAATTCTGTTTCCGATGATAAAAACCCACCTGTTTCCTCCGAAAAACCTTTCAGGGGATCGTTCGCAACAGTTTGGCTCCATTTTTGAGTGAATTTCAGAACGTCGGAATTTTTGCTGAAATTGTGACCGCGCGGCTGAGGGATTTTTTCAAAAAAAAGTTGCTCAGACGTCAAGGGCTAATTCTGTTTCCGATGATAAAAACCCACCTGTTAACTCCGAGAACCTTTCAGGGGAGCGTTTGCAATAGTTTGGCACCATTTTTGAGTGAATTGCAGAACGTCAGAATTTTTGAAGAAATTGTGACCGCGCGGCTTAGGGATTTTTTCAAAAAAAAGTTGCTCAGACGTCAAGGGTTAATTCTGTTTCCGATGATAAAATCCCTCCTGTTTCCACCGAAAAACCTTTCAGGGGATCGTTTGCAGCAGTTTGGCACCATTTCTGATTAAATTTCAGAACGTCAGAAATTTTGCTGAAATTGTGACCGCGCGGTTTAGGGGTTTTTTAAAAAAAAGTTACTCAGACGTCAACGGCTAATTCTGTTTCCGATGATAAAATCCCACCTGTTTCCATCGAAAAACCTTTAAGGGGATCGTTCGCAACAGTTTGGCTCCATTTTTGAGTGAATTGCAGAACGTCAGAAATTTTGAAAAAATTGGGACCGCCCGGTTTAGGGATTTTTTCAAAAAAAAGTTGTTCAGACGTTGAGGGCTAGTTCTCTTTCCGATTATAAAAACCCACCTATTTCCACCGAAAAACCTTTCAGGGGATCGTTTGCAACAGTTTGGCACCATTTTTGAGTGAATTTCAGAACGTCAGAATTTTTGCTGAAATTGTGACCGCGCGGCTTAGGGTTTTTTTTCCAAAAAACGTTGCTCAGACGTCAACGGCTAAATCTGTTTCCGATGATAAAATCCCACCTGTTTCCACCGAAAAACCTTTCAGGGGATCGTTTGCAACAGTTTGGGTGCATTTTTGAGTGAATTGCAGAACGTCAGAAATTTTGAAGAAATTGTGACCGCGCGGCTGAGGGATTTTTTCAAAAAAAAGTTGCTCAGACGTCAAGGGCTAATTCTGTTTCCGATGATAAAAACCCACCTGTTTCCACCAAAAAACCTTTCAGGGGATCGTTTGCAACAGTTTGGCTCCATTTTTGAGTGAATTGCAGAACGTCAGAAATTTTGAAGAAATTGTGACCGCGCGGTTTAGGGATTTTTTCACAAAAAAGTTCTTCAGACGTCGAGGGCTAATTCTGTTTCCGATGATAAAAACCCACCTGTTTCCTCCGAAAAACCTTTCAGGGGATCGTTCGCAACAGTTTGGCTCCATTTTTGAGTGAATTGCAGAACGTCAGAAATTTTGAAGAAATTGTGACCCCGCGGCTTAGGGGTTTTTTAAAAAAAAAAGTTGCTCAGACGTCAACGGCTAATTCTGTTTCCGATGATAAAAACCCACCTGTTTCCACCGAAAAACCTTTCAGGGGAGCGTTTGCAACAGTTTGGCTCCATTTTTGAGTGAATTGCAGAACGTCAGAAATTTTGAAGAAATTGTGACCACGCGGCTTAGGGATTTTTTCAAAAAAAGTTGTTCAGATGTCGAGGGCTAATTCTGTTTCCGATGATAAAAATCCACCTGTTTCCACCGAAAAACCTTTCAGGGGAGCGTTTGCAACAGTTTGGCACCATTTTTGAGTGAATTTCAGAACGTCGGAATTTTTGCTGAAATTGTGATGGCGCGGCTTAGGGGTTTTTTCAAAAAAAAGTTGCTCAGACGTCAAGGGCTAATTCTGTTTCCGATGATAAAAACCCACCTGTTAACTCCGAAAAACCTTTCAGGGGAGCGTTTGCAATAGTTTGGCACCATTTTTGAGTGAATTGCAGAACGTCAGAATTTTTGAAGAAATTGTGACCGCGCGGCTTAGGGATTTTTTCAAAAAAAGGTTGCTCAGACGTCAAGGGTTAATTCTGTTTCCGATGATAAAATCCCTCCTGTTTCCACCGAAAAACCCTTCAGGGGATCGTTTGCAACAGTTTGGCACCATTTCTGAGTGAATTTCAGAACGTCAGAAATTTTGCTGAAATTGTGACCGCGCGGTTTAGGGGTTTTTGAAAAAAAAGTTACTCAGACGTCAACGGCTAATTCTGTTTCCGATGATAAAATCCCACCTGTTTCCATCCAAAAACCTTTAAGGGGATCGTTCGCAACAGTTTGGCTCCATTTTTGAGTGAATTGCAGAACGTCAGAAATTTTGAAAAAATTGGGACCGCGCGGCTTAGGGATTTTTTCAAAAAAAAGTTGTTCAGACGTCGAGGGCTAGTTCTGTTTCCGATGATAAAAACCCACCTATTTCCACCGAAAAACCTTTCAGGGGATCGTTTGCAACAGTTTGGCACCATTTTTGAGTGAATTTCAGAACGTCGGAATTTTTGCTGAAATTGTGACGGCGCGGCTTGGGTTTTTTTTCAAAAAAAAGTTGCTCAGACGTCAACGGCTAAATCTGTTTCCGATGATAAAATCCCACCTGTTTCCACCGAAAAACCTTTCAGGGGATCGTTTGCAACAGTTTGGGTGCATTTTTGAGTGAATTGCAGAACGTCAGAAATTTTGAAGAAATTGTGACCGCGCGGCTGAGGGATTTTTTCAAAAAAAAGTTGCTCAGACGTCAAGGGCTAATTCTGTTTCCGATGATAAAAACCCACCTGTTTCCACGAAAAAACCTTTCAGGGGATCGTTTTCAACGGTTTGGCACCATTTTTGAATGAATTTCAGAACGTCAGAATTTTTGCTGAAATTGTGACCGCGCGGCTTAGGGTTTTTTTCCAAAAAACGTTGCTCAGACGTCAACGGCTAAATCTGTTTCTGATGATAAAATCCCACCTGTTTCCACCGAAAAACCTTTCAGGGGATCGTTTGCAACAGTTTGGCTCCATTTTTGAGTGAATTGCAGAACGTCAGAAATTTTGAAGAAATTGGGACCGCGCGGCTTAGGGATTTTTTCAAAAAAAGTTGTTCAGACGTCAAGGGCTAATTCTGTTTCCGATTATAAAAACCCACCTGTTTCCAACGAAAAACCCTTCAGGGGATCGTTTGCAACAGTTTGGCTCCATTTTTGAGTGAATTGCAGAACGTCAGAAATTTTGAAGAACTTGTGACCGCGCGGTTTAGGGATTTTTTCACAAAAAAGTTGTTCAGACGTCGAGGGCTAATTCTGTTTCCGATGATAAAAACCCACCTGTTTCCTCCGAAAAACCTTTCAGGGGATCGTTCGCAACAGTTTGGCTCCATTTTTGAGTGAATTGCAGAACGTCAGAAATTTTGAAGAAATCATGACCGCGCGGCTAGGGATTTTTTTTAAAAAAAGTTGTTCAGACGTCAAGGGCTAATTTTTTTCCCGATGATAAAAACCCACCTATTTCCACCGAAAAACCTTTCAGGGAATCGTTTGCAACAGTTTGGCACCATTTTTGAGTGAATTTCAGAACGTCGGAATTTTTGCTGAAATTGTGACGGCGCGGCTTAGGGGTTTTTTCAAAAAAAAGTTGCTCAGACGTCAATGGCTAAATCTGTTTCCGATGATAAAATCCCACCTGTTTGCACCGAAAAACCTTTCAGGGGATCGTTTGCAACAGTTTGGCTCCATTTTTGAGTGAATTGCAGAACGTCAGAAATTATGAAGAAATTGTGACCGCGCGGCTTAGGGATTTTTTCAAAAAAAAGTTGCTCAGACGTCAAGGGCTAATTCTGTTTCCGATGAAAAAACCCACCTGTTTCCACCGAAAAACCTTTCAGGGGATCGTTTGCAACAGTTTGGCACCATTTTTGAGTGAATTTCAGAACGTCGGAATTTTTGCTGAAATTGTGACGGCGCGGCTTGGGTTTTTTTTCAAAAAAAAGTTGCTCAGACGTCAACGGCTAAATCTGTTTCCGATGATAAAATCCCACCTGTTTCCACCGAAAAACCTTTCAGGGGATCGTTTGCAACAGTTTGGGTGCATTTTTGAGTGAATTGCAGAACGTCAGAAATTTTGAAGAAATTGTGACCGCGCGGCTGAGGGATTTTTTCAAAAAAAAGTTGCTCAGACGTCAAGGGCTAATTCTGTTTCCGATGATAAAAACCCACCTGTTTCCACCGAAAAACCTTTCAGGGGATCGTTTGTAACAGTTTGGCAAGAATTTTGAGTGAATTGCAGAACGTCAGAATTTTTGAAGAAATTGTGACCGTCCGGCTTAGGGATTTTTTCAAAAAAAAATTTCTTCAGACGTCGAGGGCTAATTCTGTTTCCGATGATAAAAACCCACCTGTTTCCACCGAAAAACCTTTCAGGGGAGCGTTTGCAACAGTTTGGCACCATTTTTGAGTGAATTTCAGAACGTCGGAATTTTTGCTGAAATTGTGATGGCGCGGCTTAGGGGTTTTTTCAAAAAAAAAGTTGCTCAGACGTCGAGGGCTAATTCTGTTTCCGATGATAAAATCCCACCTGTTTCCACCGAAAAACCCTTCAGGGGATTGTTTGCAACAGTTTAGC
This sequence comes from Podarcis melisellensis, assembly GCF_964234715.1. Taxonomy (NCBI): domain Eukaryota; kingdom Metazoa; phylum Chordata; class Lepidosauria; order Squamata; family Lacertidae; genus Podarcis; species Podarcis melisellensis. Next base: position 146,459 of record NW_028113119.1, on the reverse strand, counting down.
ACCATCTTTGAATGAATTGCAGAACGTCAGAAATTTTGAAGAAATCATGACCGCGCGGCTAGGGATTTTTTTAAAAAAAAGTTGTTCAGACGTCGAGGGCTAATTTTTTTTCCGATGATAAAAACCCACCTATTTCCACCGAAAAACCTTTCAGGGGATCGTTTGCAACAGTTTGGCACCATTTCTGAGTGAATTGCAGAACGTCAGAAATTTTGAAGAAATTGTGACCGCGCGGCTGAGGGATTTTTTCAAAAAAAAGTTGCTCAGACGTCAAGGGCTAATTCTGTTTCCGATGATAAAAACCCACCTGTTAACTCCGAAAAACCTTTCAGGGGATCGTTTGCAATAGTTTGGCTCCATTTTTGAGTGAATTGCAGAACGTCAGAAATTTTGAAGAAATTGTGACCGTGCACCTTAGGGATTTTTTCAAAAAAAAGTTGTTCAGACGTTGAGGGCTAATTCTGTTTCCGATGATAAAAACCCACCTGTTTCCACCAAAAAACCTTTCAGGGGATCGTTTGCAACAGTTTGGCACCATTTTTGAGTGAATTGCAGAACGTCAGAAATTTTGAAGAACTTGTGACCGCGCGGTTTAAGGATTTTTTCACAAAAAAGTTGTTCAGACGTCGAGGGCTAATTCTGTTTCCGATGATAAAAACCCACCTGTTAACTCCGAAAAACCTTTCAGGGGATCGTTCGCAACAGTTTGGCTCCATTTTTGAGTGAATTGCAGAACGTCAGAAATTTTGAAAAAATTGGGACCGCGCGGCTTAGGGATTTTTTCAAAAAAAAGTTGTTCAGACGTCGAGGGCTAGTTCTGTTTCCGATGATAAAAACCCACCTATTTCCACCGAAAAACCTTTCAGGGGATCGTTTGCAACAGTTTGGCACCATTTTTGAGTGAATTTCAGAACGTCGGAATTTTTGCTGAAATTGTGACGGCGCGGCTTGGGTTTTTTTTCAAAAAAAAGTTGCTCAGACGTCAACGGCTAAATCTGTTTCCGATGATAAAATCCCACCTGTTTCCACCGAAAAACCTTTCAGGGGATCGTTTGCAACAGTTTGGGTGCATTTTTGAGTGAATTGCAGAACGTCAGAAATTTTGAAGAAATTGTGACCGCGCGGCTGAGGGATTTTTTCAAAAAAAAGTTGCTCAGACGTCAAGGGCTAATTCTGTTTCCGATGATAAAAACCCACCTGTTTCCACCGAAAAACCTTTCAGGGGATCGTTTGTAACAGTTTGGCAAGAATTTTGAGTGAATTGCAGAACGTCAGAATTTTTGAAGAAATTGTGACCGTCCGGCTTAGGGATTTTTTCAAAAAAAAATTTCTTCAGACGTCGAGGGCTAATTCTGTTTCCGATGATAAAAACCCACCTGTTTCCACCGAAAAACCTTTCAGGGGAGCGTTTGCAACAGTTTGGCACCATTTTTGAGTGAATTTCAGAACGTCGGAATTTTTGCTGAAATTGTGATGGCGCGGCTTAGGGGTTTTTTCAAAAAAAAAGTTGCTCAGACGTCGAGGGCTAATTCTGTTTCCGATGATAAAATCCCACCTGTTTCCACCGAAAAACCCTTCAGGGGATTGTTTGCAACAGTTTAGCACCATCTTTGAATGAATTGCAGAACGTCAGAAATTTTGAAGAAATCATGACCGCGCGGCTAGGGATTTTTTTAAAAAAAAGTTGTTCAGACGTCGAGGGCTAATTTTTTTTCCGATGATAAAAACCCACCTATTTCCACCGAAAAACCTTTCAGGGGATCGTTTGCAACAGTTTGGCACCATTTCTGAGTGAATTGCAGAACGTCAGAAATTTTGAAGAAATTGTGACCGCGCGGCTGAGGGATTTTTTCAAAAAAAAGTTGCTCAGACGTCAAGGGCTAATTCTGTTTCCGATGATAAAAACCCACCTGTTAACTCCGAAAAACCTTTCAGGGGATCGTTTGCAATAGTTTGGCTCCATTTTTGAGTGAATTGCAGAACGTCAGAAATTTTGAAGAAATTGTGACCGTGCACCTTAGGGATTTTTTCAAAAAAAAGTTGTTCAGACGTTGAGGGCTAATTCTGTTTCCGATGATAAAAACCCACCTGTTTCCACCAAAAAACCTTTCAGGGGATCGTTTGCAACAGTTTGGCACCATTTTTGAGTGAATTGCAGAACGTCAGAAATTTTGAAGAACTTGTGACCGCGCGGTTTAAGGATTTTTTCACAAAAAAGTTGTTCAGACGTCGAGGGCTAATTCTGTTTCCGATGATAAAAACCCACCTGTTAACTCCGAAAAACCTTTCAGGGGATCGTTCGCAACAGTTTGGCTCCATTTTTGAGTGAATTGCAGAACGTCAGAAATTTTGAAAAAATTGGGACCGCGCGGCTTAGGGATTTTTTCAAAAAAAAGTTGTTCAGACGTCGAGGGCTAGTTCTGTTTCCGATGATAAAAACCCACCTATTTCCACCGAAAAACCTTTCAGGGGATCGTTTGCAACAGTTTGGCACCATTTTTGAGTGAATTTCAGAACGTCGGAATTTTTGCTGAAATTGTGACGGCGCGGCTTGGGTTTTTTTTCAAAAAAAAGTTGCTCAGACGTCAACGGCTAAATCTGTTTCCGATGATAAAATCCCACCTGTTTCCACCGAAAAACCTTTCAGGGGATCGTTTGCAACAGTTTGGGTGCATTTTTGAGTGAATTGCAGAACGTCAGAAATTTTGAAGAAATTGTTACCGCGCGGCTGAGGGATTTTTTCAAAAAAAAGTTGCTCAGACGTCAAGGGCTAATTCTGTTTCCGATGATAAAAACCCACCTGTTTCCACCAAAAAACCTTTCAGGGGATCGTTTGCAACGGTTTGGCACCATTTTTGAATGAATTTCAGAACGTCAGAATTTTTGCTGAAATTGTGACCGCGCGGCTTAGGGTTTTTTTCCAAAAAACGTTGCTCAGACGTCAACGGCTAAATCTGTTTCTGATGATAAAATCCCACCTGTTTCCACCGAAAAACCTTTCAGGGGATCGTTTGCAACAGTTTGGCTCCATTTTTGAGTGAATTGCAGAACGTCAGAAATTTTGAAGAAATTGGGACCGCGCGGCTTAGGGATTTTTTCAAAAAAAGTTGTTCAGACGTCAAGGGCTAATTCTGTTTCCGATTATAAAAACCCACCTGTTTCCAACGAAAAACCCTTCAGGGGATCGTTTGCAACAGTTTGGCACCATTTTTGAGTGAATTGCAGAACGTCAGAAATTTTGAAGAACTTGTGACCGCGCGGTTTAGGGATTTTTTCACAAAAAAGTTGTTCAGACGTCGAGGGCTAATTCTGTTTCCGATGATAAAAACCCACCTGTTTCCTCCGAAAAACCTTTCAGGGGATCGTTCGCAACAGTTTGGCTCCATTTTTGAGTGAATTGCAGAACGTCAGAAATTTTGAAGAAATCATGACCGCGCGGCTAGGGATTTTTTTTTAAAAAAGTTGTTCAGACGTCAAGGGCTAATTTTTTTCCCGATGATAAAAACCCACCTATTTCCACCGAAAAACCTTTCAGGGGATCGTTTGCAACAGTTTGGCACCATTTTTGAGTGAATTTCAGAACGTCGGAATTTTTGCTGAAATTGTGACGGCGCGGCTTAGGGGTTTTTTCAAAAAAAAGTTGCTCAGACGTCAATGGCTAAATCTGTTTCCGATGATAAAATCCCACCTGTTTCCACCGAAAAACCTTTCAGGGGATCGTTTGCAACTGTTTGGCTCCATTTTTGAGTGAATTGCAGAACGTCAGAAATTTTGAAGAAATTGTGACCGCGCGGCTTAGGGATTTTTTCAAAAAAAAGTTGCTCAGACGTCAAGGGCTAATTCTGTTTCCGATGAAAAAACCCACCTGTTTCCACCGAAAAACCTTTCAGGGGATCGTTTGTAACAGTTTGGCAAGAATTTTGTGTGAATTGCAGAACGTCAGAAATTTTGCTGAAATCGTAACCGCGCGGCTTAGGGATTTTTTCAAAAAAAAGTTGTTCAGACGTCGAGGGCTAGTTCTGTTTCCGATGATAAAAACCCACCTATTTCCACCGAAAAACCTTTCAGGGGATCGTTTGCAACAGTTTGGCACCATTTTTGAGTGAATTTCAGAACGTCGGAATTTTTGCTGAAATTGTGACGGCGCGGCTTGGGTTTTTTTTCAAAAAAAAGTTGCTCAGACGTCAACGGCTAAATCTGTTTCCGATGATAAAATCCCACCTGTTTCCACCGAAAAACCTTTCAGGGGATCGTTTGCAACAGTTTGGGTGCATTTTTGAGTGAATTGCAGAACGTCAGAAATTTTGAAGAAATTGTGACCGCGCGGCTGAGGGATTTTTTCAAAAAAAAGTTGCTCAGACGTCAAGGGCTAATTCTGTTTCCGATGATAAAAACCCACCTGTTTCCAACGAAAAACCTTTCAGGGGATCGTTTGTAACAGTTTGGCAAGAATTTTGAGTGAATTGCAGAACGTCAGAATTTTTGAAGAAATTGTGACCGTCCGGCTTAGGGATTTTTTCAAAAAAAAATTTCTTCAGACGTCGAGGGCTAATTCTGTTTCCGATGATAAAAACCCACCTGTTTCCACCGAAAAACCTTTCAGGGGAGCGTTTGCAACAGTTTGGCACCATTTTTGAGTGAATTTCAGAACGTCGGAATTTTTGCTGAAATTGTGATGGCGCGGCTTAGGGGTTTTTTCAAAAAAAAAGTTGATCAGACGTCGAGGGCTAATTCTGTTTCCGATGATAAAATCCCACCTGTTTCCACCGAAAAACCCTTCAGGGGATTGTTTGCAACAGTTTAGCACCATCTTTGAATGAATTGCAGAACGTCAGAAATTTTGAAGAAATCATGACCGCGCGGCTAGGGATTTTTTTAAAAAAAAGTTGTTCAGACGTCGAGGGCTAATTTTTTTCCCGATGATAAAAACCCACCTATTTCCACCGAAAAACCTTTCAGGGGATCGTTTGCAACAGTTTGGCACCATTTCTGAGTGAATTGCAGAACGTCAGAAATTTTGAAGAAATTGTGACCGCGCGGCTGAGGGATTTTTTCAAAAAAAGTTGCTCAGACGTCAAGGGCTAATTCTGTTTCCGATGATAAAAACCCACCTGTTAACTCCGAAAAACCTTTCAGGGGAGCGTTTGCAATAGTTTGGCACCATTTTTGAGTGAATTGCAGAACGTCAGAATTTTTGAAGAAATTGTGACCGCGCGGCTTAGGGATTTTTTCAAAAAAAGGTTGCTCAGACGTCAAGGGTTAATTCTGTTTCCGATGATAAAATCCCTCCTGTTTCCACCGAAAAACCCTTCAGGGGATCGTTTGCAACAGTTTGGCACCATTTCTGAGTGAATTTCAGAACGTCAGAAATTTTGCTGAAATTGTGACCGCGCGGTTTAGGGGTTTTTGAAAAAAAAGTTACTCAGACGTCAACGGCTAATTCTGTTTCCGATGATAAAATCCCACCTGTTTCCATCCAAAAACCTTTAAGGGGATCGTTCGCAACAGTTTGGCTCCATTTTTGAGTGAATTGCAGAACGTCAGAAATTTTGAAAAAATTGGGACCGCGCGGCTTAGGGATTTTTTCAAAAAAAAGTTGTTCAGACGTCGAGGGCTAGTTCTGTTTCCGATGATAAAAACCCACCTATTTCCACCGAAAAACCTTTCAGGGGATCGTTTGCAACAGTTTGGCACCATTTTTGAGTGAATTTCAGAACGTCGGAATTTTTGCTGAAATTGTGACGGCGCGGCTTGGGTTTTTTTTCAAAAAAAAGTTGCTCAGACGTCAACGGCTAAATCTGTTTCCGATGATAAAATCCCACCTGTTTCCACCGAAAAACCTTTCAGGGGATCGTTTGCAACAGTTTGGGTGCATTTTTGAGTGAATTGCAGAACGTCAGAAATTTTGAAGAAATTGTGACCGCGCGGCTGAGGGATTTTTTCAAAAAAAAGTTGCTCAGACGTCAAGGGCTAATTCTGTTTCCGATGATAAAAACCCACCTGTTTCCACGAAAAAACCTTTCAGGGGATCGTTTTCAACGGTTTGGCACCATTTTTGAATGAATTTCAGAACGTCAGAATTTTTGCTGAAATTGTGACCGCGCGGCTTAGGGTTTTTTTCCAAAAAACGTTGCTCAGACGTCAACGGCTAAATCTGTTTCTGATGATAAAATCCCACCTGTTTCCACCGAAAAACCTTTCAGGGGATCGTTTGCAACAGTTTGGCTCCATTTTTGAGTGAATTGCAGAACGTCAGAAATTTTGAAGAAATTGGGACCGCGCGGCTTAGGGATTTTTTCAAAAAAAGTTGTTCAGACGTCAAGGGCTAATTCTGTTTCCGATTATAAAAACCCACCTGTTTCCAACGAAAAACCCTTCAGGGGATCGTTTGCAACAGTTTGGCACCATTTTTGAGTGAATTGCAGAACGTCAGAAATTTTGAAGAACTTGTGACCGCGCGGTTTAGGGATTTTTTCACAAAAAAGTTGTTCAGACGTCGAGGGCTAATTCTGTTTCCGATGATAAAAACCCACCTGTTTCCTCCGAAAAACCTTTCAGGGGATCGTTCGCAACAGTTTGGCTCCATTTTTGAGTGAATTGCAGAACGTCAGAAATTTTGAAGAAATCATGACCGCGCGGCTAGGGATTTTTTTTTAAAAAAGTTGTTCAGACGTCAAGGGCTAATTTTTTTCCCGATGATAAAAACCCACCTATTTCCACCGAAAAACCTTTCAGGGGATCGTTTGCAACAGTTTGGCACCATTTTTGAGTGAATTTCAGAACGTCGGAATTTTTGCTGAAATTGTGACGGCGCGGCTTAGGGGTTTTTTCAAAAAAAAGTTGCTCAGACGTCAATGGCTAAATCTGTTTCCGATGATAAAATCCCACCTGTTTGCACCGAAAAACCTTTCAGGGGATCGTTTGCAACAGTTTGGCTCCATTTTTGAGTGAATTGCAGAACGTCAGAAATTATGAAGAAATTGTGACCGCGCGGCTTAGGGATTTTTTCAAAAAAAAGTTGCTCAGACGTCAAGGGCTAATTCTGTTTCCGATGAAAAAACCCACCTGTTTCCACCGAAAAACCTTTCAGGGGATCGTTTGCAACAGTTTGGCACCATTTCTGAGTGAATTGCAGAACGTCAGAAATTTTGAAGAAATTGTGACCGCGCGGCTGAGGGATTTTTTCAAAAAAAGTTGCTCAGACGTCAAGGGCTAATTCTGTTTCCGATGATAAAAACCCACCTGTTAACTCCGAAAAACCTTTCAGGGGAGCGTTTGCAATAGTTTGGCACCATTTTTGAGTGAATTGCAGAACGTCAGAATTTTTGAAGAAATTGTGACCGCGCGGCTTAGGGATTTTTTCAAAAAAAGGTTGCTCAGACGTCAAGGGTTAATTCTGTTTCCGATGATAAAATCCCTCCTGTTTCCACCGAAAAACCCTTCAGGGGATCGTTTGCAACAGTTTGGCACCATTTCTGAGTGAATTTCAGAACGTCAGAAATTTTGCTGAAATTGTGACCGCGCGGTTTAGGGGTTTTTGAAAAAAAAGTTACTCAGACGTCAACGGCTAATTCTGTTTCCGATGATAAAATCCCACCTGTTTCCATCCAAAAACCTTTAAGGGGATCGTTCGCAACAGTTTGGCTCCATTTTTGAGTGAATTGCAGAACGTCAGAAATTTTGAAAAAATTGGGACCGCGCGGCTTAGGGATTTTTTCAAAAAAAAGTTGTTCAGACGTCGAGGGCTAGTTCTGTTTCCGATGATAAAAACCCACCTATTTCCACCGAAAAACCTTTCAGGGGATCGTTTGCAACAGTTTGGCACCATTTTTGAGTGAATTTCAGAACGTCGGAATTTTTGCTGAAATTGTGACGGCGCGGCTTGGGTTTTTTTTCAAAAAAAAGTTGCTCAGACGTCAACGGCTAAATCTGTTTCCGATGATAAAATCCCACCTGTTTCCACCGAAAAACCTTTCAGGGGATCGTTTGCAACAGTTTGGGTGCATTTTTGAGTGAATTGCAGAACGTCAGAAATTTTGAAGAAATTGTGACCGCGCGGCTGAGGGATTTTTTCAAAAAAAAGTTGCTCAGACGTCAAGGGCTAATTCTGTTTCCGATGATAAAAACCCACCTGTTTCCACGAAAAAACCTTTCAGGGGATCGTTTTCAACGGTTTGGCACCATTTTTGAATGAATTTCAGAACGTCAGAATTTTTGCTGAAATTGTGACCGCGCGGCTTAGGGTTTTTTTCCAAAAAACGTTGCTCAGACGTCAACGGCTAAATCTGTTTCCGATGATAAAAACCCACCTGTTTCCTCCAAAAAACCTTTCAGGGGATCGTTCGCAACAGTTTGGCTCCATTTTTGAGTGAATTGCAGAACGTCAGAAATTTTGAAGAAATTGTGACCGCGCGGCTTAGGGGTTTTTTCCAAAAAAAAGTTGCTCAGACGTCAACGGCTAAATCTGTTTCTGATGATAAAATCCCACCTGTTTCCACCGAAAAACCTTTCAGGGGATCGTTTGCAACAGTTTGGCTCCATTTTTGAGTGAATTGCAGAACGTCAGAAATTTTGAAGAAATTGGGACCGCGCGGCTTAGGGATTTTTTCAAAAAAAGTTGTTCAGACGTCAAGGGCTAATTCTGTTTCCGATTATAAAAACCCACCTGTTTCCAACGAAAAACCCTTCAGGGGATCGTTTGCAACAGTTTGGCACCATTTTTGAGTGAATTGCAGAACGTCAGAAATTTTGAAGAACTTGTGACCGCGCGGTTTAGGGATTTTTTCACAAAAAAGTTGTTCAGACGTCGAGGGCTAATTCTGTTTCCGATGATAAAAACCCACCTGTTTCCTCCGAAAAACCTTTCAGGGGATCGTTCGCAACAGTTTGGCTCCATTTTTGAGTGAATTGCAGAACGTCAGAAATTTTGAAGAAATCATGACCGCGCGGCTAGGGATTTTTTTTTAAAAAAGTTGTTCAGACGTCAAGGGCTAATTTTTTTCCCGATGATAAAAACCCACCTATTTCCACCGAAAAACCTTTCAGGGGATCGTTTGCAACAGTTTGGCACCATTTTTGAGTGAATTTCAGAACGTCGGAATTTTTGCTGAAATTGTGACGGCGCGGCTTAGGGGTTTTTTCAAAAAAAAGTTGCTCAGACGTCAATGGCTAAATCTGTTTCCGATGATAAAATCCCACCTGTTTGCACCGAAAAACCTTTCAGGGGATCGTTTGCAACAGTTTGGCTCCATTTTTGAGTGAATTGCAGAACGTCAGAAATTATGAAGAAATTGTGACCGCGCGGCTTAGGGATTTTTTCAAAAAAAAGTTGCTCAGACGTCAAGGGCTAATTCTGTTTCCGATGAAAAAACCCACCTGTTTCCACCGAAAAACCTTTCAGGGGATCGTTTGCAACAGTTTGGCACCATTTCTGAGTGAATTGCAGAACGTCAGAAATTTTGAAGAAATTGTGACCGCGCGGCTGAGGGATTTTTTCAAAAAAAGTTGCTCAGACGTCAAGGGCTAATTCTGTTTCCGATGATAAAAACCCACCTGTTAACTCCGAAAAACCTTTCAGGGGAGCGTTTGCAATAGTTTGGCACCATTTTTGAGTGAATTGCAGAACGTCAGAATTTTTGAAGAAATTGTGACCGCGCGGCTTAGGGATTTTTTCAAAAAAAGGTTGCTCAGACGTCAAGGGTTAATTCTGTTTCCGATGATAAAATCCCTCCTGTTTCCACCGAAAAACCCTTCAGGGGATCGTTTGCAACAGTTTGGCACCATTTCTGAGTGAATTTCAGAACGTCAGAAATTTTGCTGAAATTGTGACCGCGCGGTTTAGGGGTTTTTGAAAAAAAAGTTACTCAGACGTCAACGGCTAATTCTGTTTCCGATGATAAAATCCCACCTGTTTCCATCCAAAAACCTTTAAGGGGATCGTTCGCAACAGTTTGGCTCCATTTTTGAGTGAATTGCAGAACGTCAGAAATTTTGAAAAAATTGGGACCGCGCGGCTTAGGGATTTTTTCAAAAAAAAGTTGTTCAGACGTCGAGGGCTAGTTCTGTTTCCGATGATAAAAACCCACCTATTTCCACCGAAAAACCTTTCAGGGGATCGTTTGCAACAGTTTGGCACCATTTTTGAGTGAATTTCAGAACGTCGGAATTTTTGCTGAAATTGTGACGGCGCGGCTTGGGTTTTTTTTCAAAAAAAAGTTGCTCAGACGTCAACGGCTAAATCTGTTTCCGATGATAAAATCCCACCTGTTTCCACCGAAAAACCTTTCAGGGGATCGTTTGCAACAGTTTGGGTGCATTTTTGAGTGAATTGCAGAACGTCAGAAATTTTGAAGAAATTGTGACCGCGCGGCTGAGGGATTTTTTCAAAAAAAAGTTGCTCAGACGTCAAGGGCTAATTCTGTTTCCGATGATAAAAACCCACCTGTTTCCACGAAAAAACCTTTCAGGGGATCGTTTTCAACGGTTTGGCACCATTTTTGAATGAATTTCAGAACGTCAGAATTTTTGCTGAAATTGTGACCGCGCGGCTTAGGGTTTTTTTCCAAAAAACGTTGCTCAGACGTCAACGGCTAAATCTGTTTCTGATGATAAAATCCCACCTGTTTCCACCGAAAAACCTTTCAGGGGATCGTTTGCAACAGTTTGGCTCCATTTTTGAGTGAATTGCAGAACGTCAGAAATTTTGAAGAAATTGGGACCGCGCGGCTTAGGGATTTTTTCAAAAAAAGTTGTTCAGACGTCAAGGGCTAATTCTGTTTCCGATTATAAAAACCCACCTGTTTCCAACGAAAAACCCTTCAGGGGATCGTTTGCAACAGTTTGGCACCATTTTTGAGTGAATTGCAGAACGTCAGAAATTTTGAAGAACTTGTGACCGCGCGGTTTAGGGATTTTTTCACAAAAAAGTTGTTCAGACGTCGAGGGCTAATTCTGTTTCCGATGATAAAAACCCACCTGTTTCCTCCGAAAAACCTTTCAGGGGATCGTTCGCAACAGTTTGGCTCCATTTTTGAGTGAATTGCAGAACGTCAGAAATTTTGAAGAAATCATGACCGCGCGGCTAGGGATTTTTTTTTAAAAAAGTTGTTCAGACGTCAAGGGCTAATTTTTTTCCCGATGATAAAAACCCACCTATTTCCACCGAAAAACCTTTCAGGGGATCGTTTGCAACAGTTTGGCACCATTTTTGAGTGAATTTCAGAACGTCGGAATTTTTGCTGAAATTGTGACGGCGCGGCTTAGGGGTTTTTTCAAAAAAAAGTTGCTCAGACGTCAATGGCTAAATCTGTTTCCGATGATAAAATCCCACCTGTTTGCACCGAAAAACCTTTCAGGGGATCGTTTGCAACAGTTTGGCTCCATTTTTGAGTGAATTGCAGAACGTCAGAAATTATGAAGAAATTGTGACCGCGCGGCTTAGGGATTTTTTCAAAAAAAAGTTGCTCAGACGTCAAGGGCTAATTCTGTTTCCGATGAAAAAACCCACCTGTTTCCACCGAAAAACCTTTCAGGGGATAGTTTGTAACAGTTTGGCAAGAATTTTGTGTGAATTGCAGAACGTCAGAAATTTTGCTGAAATCGTAACCGCGCGGCTTAGGGATTTTTTCAAAAAAAAGTTGTTCAGACGTCGAGGGCTAGTTCTGTTTCCGATGATAAAAACCCACCTATTTCCACCGAAAAACCTTTCAGGGGATCGTTTGCAACAGTTTGGCACCATTTTTGAGTGAATTTCAGAACGTCGGAATTTTTGCTGAAATTGTGACGGCGCGGCTTGGGTTTTTTTTCAAAAAAAAGTTGCTCAGACGTCAACGGCTAAATCTGTTTCCGATGATAAAATCCCACCTGTTTCCACCGAAAAACCTTTCAGGGGATCGTTTGCAACAGTTTGGGTGCATTTTTGAGTGAATTGCAGAACGTCAGAAATTTTGAAGAAATTGTGACCGCGCGGCTGAGGGATTTTTTCAAAAAAAAGTTGCTCAGACGTCAAGGGCTAATTCTGTTTCCGATGATAAAAACCCACCTGTTTCCACCGAAAAACCTTTCAGGGGATCGTTTGTAACAGTTTGGCAAGAATTTTGAGTGAATTGCAGAACGTCAGAAATTTTGAAGAAATCATGACCGCGCGGCTAGGGATTTTTTTAAAAAAAAGTTGTTCAGACGTCGAGGGCTAATTTTTTTTCCGATGATAAAAACCCACCTATTTCCACCGAAAAACCTTTCAGGGGATCGTTTGCAACAGTTTGGCACCATTTCTGAGTGAATTGCAGAACGTCAGAAATTTTGAAGAAATTGTGACCGCGCGGCTGAGGGATTTTTTCAAAAAAAAGTTGCTCAGACGTCAAGGGCTAATTCTGTTTCCGATGATAAAAACCCACCTGTTAACTCCGAAAAACCTTTCAGGGGATCGTTTGCAATAGTTTGGCTCCATTTTTGAGTGAATTGCAGAACGTCAGAAATTTTGAAGAAATTGTGACCGTGCACCTTAGGGATTTTTTCAAAAAAAAGTTGTTCAGACGTTGAGGGCTAATTCTGTTTCCGATGATAAAAACCCACCTGTTTCCACCAAAAAACCTTTCAGGGGATCGTTTGCAACAGTTTGGCACCATTTTTGAGTGAATTGCAGAACGTCAGAAATTTTGAAGAACTTGTGACCGCGCGGTTTAAGGATTTTTTCACAAAAAAGTTGTTCAGACGTCGAGGGCTAATTCTGTTTCCGATGATAAAAACCCACCTGTTAACTCCGAAAAACCTTTCAGGGGATCGTTCGCAACAGTTTGGCTCCATTTTTGAGTGAATTGCAGAACGTCAGAAATTTTGAAAAAATTGGGACCGCGCGGCTTAGGGATTTTTTCAAAAAAAAGTTGTTCAGACGTCGAGGGCTAGTTCTGTTTCCGATGATAAAAACCCACCTATTTCCACCGAAAAACCTTTCAGGGGATCGTTTGCAACAGTTTGGCACCACTTTTGAGTGAATTTCAGAACGTCGGAATTTTTGCTGAAATTGTGACGGCGCGGCTTGGGTTTTTTTTCAAAAAAAAGTTGCTCAGACGTCAACGGCTAAATCTGTTTCCGATGATAAAATCCCACCTGTTTCCACCGAAAAACCTTTCAGGGGATCGTTTGCAACAGTTTGGGTGCATTTTTGAGTGAATTGCAGAACGTCAGAAATTTTGAAGAAATTGTTACCGCGCGGCTGAGGGATTTTTTCAAAAAAAAGTTGCTCAGACGTCAAGGGCTAATTCTGTTTCCGATGATAAAAACCCACCTGTTTCCACCAAAAAACCTTTCAGGGGATCGTTTGCAACGGTTTGGCACCATTTTTGAATGAATTTCAGAACGTCAGAATTTTTGCTGAAATTGTGACCGCGCGGCTTAGGGTTTTTTTCCAAAAAACGTTGCTCAGACGTCAACGGCTAAATCTGTTTCTGATGATAAAATCCCACCTGTTTCCACCGAAAAACCTTTCAGGGGATCGTTTGCAACAGTTTGGCTCCATTTTTGAGTGAATTGCAGAACGTCAGAAATTTTGAAGAAATTGGGACCGCGCGGCTTAGGGATTTTTTCAAAAAAAGTTGTTCAGACGTCAAGGGCTAATTCTGTTTCCGATTATAAAAACCCACCTGTTTCCAACGAAAAACCCTTCAGGGGATCGTTTGCAACAGTTTGGCACCATTTTTGAGTGAATTGCAGAACGTCAGAAATTTTGAAGAACTTGTGACCGCGCGGTTTAGGGATTTTTTCACAAAAAAGTTGTTCAGACGTCGAGGGCTAATTCTGTTTCCGATGATAAAAACCCACCTGTTTCCTCCGAAAAACCTTTCAGGGGATCGTTCGCAACAGTTTGGCTCCATTTTTGAGTGAATTGCAGAACGTCAGAAATTTTGAAGAAATCATGACCGCGCGGCTAGGGATTTTTTTTAAAAAAAGTTGTTCAGACGTCAAGGGCTAATTTTTTTCCCGATGATAAAAACCCACCTATTTCCACCGAAAAACCTTTCAGGGGATCGTTTGCAACAGTTTGGCACCATTTTTGAGTGAATTTCAGAACGTCGGAATTTTTGCTGAAATTGTGACGGCGCGGCTTAGGGGTTTTTTCAAAAAAAAGTTGCTCAGACGTCAATGGCTAAATCTGTTTCCGATGATAAAATCCCACCTGTTTCCACCGAAAAACCTTTCAGGGGATCGTTTGCAACTGTTTGGCTCCATTTTTGAGTGAATTGCAGAACGTCAGAAATTTTGAAGAAATTGTGACCGCGCGGCTTAGGGATTTTTTCAAAAAAAAGTTGCTCAGACGTCAAGGGCTAATTCTGTTTCCGATGAAAAAACCCACCTGTTTCCACCGAAAAACCTTTCAGGGGATCGTTTGTAACAGTTTGGCAAGAATTTTGTGTGAATTGCAGAACGTCAGAAATTTTGCTGAAATCGTAACCGCGCGGCTTAGGGATTTTTTCAAAAAAAAGTTGTTCAGACGTCGAGGGCTAGTTCTGTTTCCGATGATAAAAACCCACCTATTTCCACCGAAAAACCTTTCAGGGGATCGTTTGCAACAGTTTGGCACCATTTTTGAGTGAATTTCAGAACGTCGGAATTTTTGCTGAAATTGTGACGGCGCGGCTTGGGTTTTTTTTCAAAAAAAAGTTGCTCAGACGTCAACGGCTAAATCTGTTTCCGATGATAAAATCCCACCTGTTTCCACCGAAAAACCTTTCAGGGGATCGTTTGCAACAGTTTGGGTGCATTTTTGAGTGAATTGCAGAACGTCAGAAATTTTGAAGAAATTGTGACCGCGCGGCTGAGGGATTTTTTCAAAAAAAAGTTGCTCAGACGTCAAGGGCTAATTCTGTTTCCGATGATAAAAACCCACCTGTTTCCACCGAAAAACCTTTCAGGGGATCGTTTGTAACAGTTTGGCAAGAATTTTGAGTGAATTGCAGAACGTCAGAATTTTTGAAGAAATTGTGACCGTCCGGCTTAGGGATTTTTTCAAAAAAAAATTTCTTCAGACGTCGAGGGCTAATTCTGTTTCCGATGATAAAAACCCACCTGTTTCCACCGAAAAACCTTTCAGGGGAGCGTTTGCAACAGTTTGGCACCATTTTTGAGTGAATTTCAGAACGTCGGAATTTTTGCTGAAATTGTGATGGCGCGGCTTAGGGGTTTTTTCAAAAAAAAAGTTGATCAGACGTCGAGGGCTAATTCTGTTTCCGATGATAAAATCCCACCTGTTTCCACCGAAAAACCCTTCAGGGGATTGTTTGCAACAGTTTAGCACCATCTTTGAATGAATTGCAGAACGTCAGAAATTTTGAAGAAATCATGACCGCGCGGCTAGGGATTTTTTTAAAAAAAAGTTGTTCAGACGTCGAGGGCTAATTTTTTTCCCGATGATAAAAACCCACCTATTTCCACCGAAAAACCTTTCAGGGGATCGTTTGCAACAGTTTGGCACCATTTCTGAGTGAATTGCAGAACGTCAGAAATTTTGAAGAAATTGTGACCGCGCGGCTGAGGGATTTTTTCAAAAAAAGTTGCTCAGACGTCAAGGGCTAATTCTGTTTCCGATGATAAAAACCCACCTGTTAACTCCGAAAAACCTTTCAGGGGAGCGTTTGCAATAGTTTGGCACCATTTTTGAGTGAATTGCAGAACGTCAGAATTTTTGAAGAAATTGTGACCGCGCGGCTTAGGGATTTTTTCAAAAAAAGGTTGCTCAGACGTCAAGGGTTAATTCTGTTTCCGATGATAAAATCCCTCCTGTTTCCACCGAAAAACCCTTCAGGGGATCGTTTGCAACAGTTTGGCACCATTTCTGAGTGAATTTCAGAACGTCAGAAATTTTGCTGAAATTGTGACCGCGCGGTTTAGGGGTTTTTGAAAAAAAGGTTACTCAGACGTCAACGGCTAATTCTGTTTCCGATGATAAAATCCCACCTGTTTCCATCCAAAAACCTTTAAGGGGATCGTTCGCAACAGTTTGGCTCCATTTTTGAGTGAATTGCAGAACGTCAGAAATTTTGAAAAAATTGGGACCGCGCGGCTTAGGGATTTTTTCAAAAAAAAGTTGTTCAGACGTCGAGGGCTAGTTCTGTTTCCGATGATAAAAACCCACCTATTTCCACCGAAAAACCTTTCAGGGGATCGTTTGCAACAGTTTGGCACCATTTTTGAGTGAATTTCAGAACGTTGGAATTTTTGCTGAAATTGTGACGGCGCGGCTTGGGTTTTTTTTCAAAAAAAAGTTGCTCAGACGTCAACAGCTAAATCTGTTTCCGATGATAAAATCCCACCTGTTTCCACCGAAAAACCTTTCAGGGGATCGTTTGCAACAGTTTGGGTGCATTTTTGAGTGAATTGCAGATCGTCAGAAATTTTGAAGAAATTGTGACCGCGCGGCTGAGGGATTTTTTCAAAAAAAAGTTGCTCAGACGTCAAAGGCTAATTCTGTTTCCGATGATAAAAACCCACCTGTTTCCACCAAAAAACCTTTCAGGGGATCGTTTGCAACAGTTTGGCACCATTTTTGAATGAATTTCAGAACGTCAGAATTTTTGCTGAAATTGTGACCGCGCGGCTTAGGGTTTTTTTCCAAAAAACGTTGCTCAGACGTCAACGGCTAAATCTGTTTCTGATGATAAAATCCCACCTGTTTCCACCGAAAAACCTTTCAGGGGATCGTTTGCAACAGTTTGGCTCCATTTTTGAGTGAATTGCAGAACGTCAGAAATTTTGAAGAAATTGGGACCGCGCGGCTTAGGGATTTTTTCAAAAAAAGTTGTTCAGACGTCAAGGGCTAATTCTGTTTCCGATTATAAAAACCCACCTGTTTCCAACGAAAAACCCTTCAGGGGATCGTTTGCAACAGTTTGGCACCATTTTTGAGTGAATTGCAGAACGTCAGAAATTTTGAAGAACTTGTGACCGCGCGGTTTAGGGATTTTTTCACAAAAAAGTTGTTCAGACGTCGAGGGCTAATTCTGTTTCCGATGATAAAAACCCACCTGTTTCCTCCGAAAAACCTTTCAGGGGATCGTTCGCAACAGTTTGGCTCCATTTTTGAGTGAATTGCAGAACGTCAGAAATTTTGAAGAACTTGTGACCGCGCGGTTTAGGGATTTTTTCACAAAAAAGTTGTTCAGACGTCGAGGGATAATTCTGTTTCCGATGATCAAAACCCACCGGTTTCCACCGAAAAACCCTTCAGGGGATCGTTTGCAACAGTTTAGCACCATCTTTGAATGAATTGCAGAACGTCAGAAATTTTGAAGAAATCATGACCGCTCGGCTAGGGATTTTTTTTAAAAAAAGTTGTTCAGACGTCAAGGGCTAATTTTTTTCCCGATGATAAAAACCCACCTATTTCCACCGAAAAACCTTTCAGGGGATCGTTTGCAACAGTTTGGCACCATTTTTGAGTGAATTTCAGAACGTCGGAATTTTTGCTGAAATTGTGACGGCGCGGCTTAGGGGTTTTTTCAAAAAAAAATTGCTCAGACGTCAACGGCTAAATCTGTTTCCGATGATAAAATCCCACCTGTTTCCACCGAAAAACCTTTCAGGGGATCGTTTGCAACAGTTTGGCTCCATTTTTGAGTGAATTGCAGAACGTCAGAAATTTTGAAGAAATTGTGACCGCGCGGCTGAGGGATTTTTTCAAAAAAAAGTTGCTCAGACGTCAAGGGCTAATTCTGTTTCCGATGATAAAAACCCACCTGTTAACTCTGAAAAACCTTTCAGGGGAGCGTTTGCAATAGTTTGGCACCATTTTTGAGTGAATTGCAGAACGTCAGAATTTTTGAAGAAATTGTGACCGCGCGGCTTAGGGATTTTTTCAAAAAAAGGTTGCTCAGACGTCAAGGGTTAATTCTGTTTCCGATGATAAAATCCCTCCTGTTTCCACCGAAAAACCCTTCAGGGGATCGTTTGCAACAGTTTGGCACCATTTCTGAGTGAATTTCAGAACGTCAGAAATTTTGCTGAAATTGTGACCGCGCGGTTTAGGGGTTTTTGAAAAAAAAGTTACTCAGACGTCAACGGCTAATTCTGTTTCCGATGATAAAATCCAACCTGTTTCCATCCAAAAACCTTTAAGGGGATCGTTCGCAACAGTTTGGCTCCATTTTTGAGTGAATTGCAGAACGTCAGAAATTTTGAAAAAATTGGGACCGCGCGGCTTAGGGATTTTTTCAAAAAAAAGTTGTTCAGACGTCGAGGGCTAGTTCTGTTTCCGATGATAAAAACCCACCTATTTCCACCGAAAAACCTTTCAGGGGATCGTTTGCAACAGTTTGGCACCATTTTTGAGTGAATTTCAGAACGTTGGAATTTTTGCTGAAATTGTGACGGCGCGGCTTGGGTTTTTTTTCAAAAAAAAGTTGCTCAGACGTCAACAGCTAAATCTGTTTCCGATGATAAAATCCCACCTGTTTCCACCGAAAAACCTTTCAGGGGATCGTTTGCAACAGTTTGGGTGCATTTTTGAGTGAATTGCAGAACGTCAGAAATTTTGAAGAAATTGTGACCGCGCGGCTGAGGGATTTTTTCAAAAAAAAGTTGCTCAGACGTCAAGGGCTAATTCTGTTTCCGATGATAAAAACCCACCTGTTTCCACCAAAAAACCTTTCAGGGGATCGTTTGCAACAGTTTGGCACCATTTTTGAATGAATTTCAGAACGTCAGAATTTTTGCTGAAATTGTGACCGCGCGGCTTAGGGTTTTTTTCCAAAAAAAAGTTGTTCAGACGTCGAGGGCTAGTTCTGTTTCCGATGATAAAAACCCACCTATTTCCACCGAAAAACCTTTCAGGGGATCGTTTGCAACAGTTTGGCACCATTTTTGAGTGAATTTCAGAACGTTGGAATTTTTGCTGAAATTGTGACGGCGCGGCTTGGGTTTTTTTTCAAAAAAAAGTTGCTCAGACGTCAACAGCTAAATCTGTTTCCGATGATAAAATCCCACCTGTTTCCACCGAAAAACCTTTCAGGGGATCGTTTGCAACAGTTTGGGTGCATTTTTGAGTGAATTGCAGAACGTCAGAAATTTTGAAGAAATTGTGACCGCGCGGCTGAGGGATTTTTTCAAAAAAAAGTTGCTCAGACGTCAAGGGCTAATTCTGTTTCCGATGATAAAAACCCACCTGTTTCCACCAAAAAACCTTTCAGGGGATCGTTTGCAACAGTTTGGCACCATTTTTGAATGAATTTCAGAACGTCAGAATTTTTGCTGAAATTGTGACCGCGCGGCTTAGGCTTTTTTTCCAAAAAACGTTGCTCAGACGTCAACGGCTAAATCTGTTTCTGATGATAAAATCCCACCTGTTTCCAACGAAAAACCTTTCAGGGGATCGTTTGCAACAGTTTGGCTCCATTTTTGAGTGAATTGCAGAACGTCAGAAATTTTGAAGAAATTGGGACCGCACGGCTTAGGGATTTTTTCAAAAAAAGGTGTTCAGACGTCAAGGGCTAATTCTGTTTCCGATTATAAAAACCCACCTGTTTCCAACGAAAAACCCTTCAGGGGATCGTTTGCAACAGTTTGGCACCATTTTTGAGTGAATTGCAGAACGTCAGAAATTTTGAAGAACTTGTGACCGCGCGGTTTAGGGATTTTTTCAAAAAAAGTTGTTCAGACGTCGAGGGCTAATTCTGTTTCCGATGATAAAAACCCACCTGTTTCCTCCGAAAAACCTTTCAGGGGATCGTTCGCAACAGTTTGGCTCCATTTTTGAGTGAATTGCAGAACGTCAGAAATTTTGAAGAACTTATGACCTCGCGGTTTAGGGATTTTTTCACAAAAAAGTTGTTCAGACGTCGAGGGCTAATTCTGTTTCCGATGATCAAAACCCACCGGTTTCCACCGAAAAACCCTTCAGGGGATCGTTTGCAACAGTTTAGCACCATCTTTGAATGAATTGCAGAACGTCAGAAATTTTGAAGAAATCATGACCGCTCGGCTAGGGATTTTTTTTAAAAAAAGTTGTTCAGACGTCAAGGGCTAATTTTTTCCCCGATGATAAAAACCCACCTATTTCCACCGAAAAACCTTTCAGGGGATCGTTTGCAACAGTTTGGCACCATTTTTGAGTGAATTTCAGAACGTCGGAATTTTTGCTGAAATTGTGACGGCGCGGCTTAGGGGTTTTTTCAAAAAAAAGTTGCTCAGACGTCAATGGCTAAATCTGTTTCCGATGATAAAATCCCACCTGTTTGCACCGAAAAACCTTTCAGGGGATCGTTTGCAACAGTTTGGCTCCATTTTTGAGTGAATTGCAGAACGTCAGAAATTATGAAGAAATTGTGACCGCGCGGCTTAGGGATTTTTTCAAAAAAAAGTTGCTCAGACGTCAAGGGCTAATTCTGTTTCCGATGAAAAAACCCACCTGTTTCCACCGAAAAACCTTTCAGGGGATAGTTTGTAACAGTTTGGCAAGAATTTTGTGTGAATTGCAGAACGTCAGAAATTTTGCTGAAATCGTAACCGCGCGGCTTAGGGATTTTTTAAAAAAAAAGTTGTTCAGACGTCGAGGGCTAGTTCTGTTTCCGATGATAAAAACCCACCTATTTCCACCGAAAAACCTTTCAGGGGATCGTTTGCAACAGTTTGGCACCATTTTTGAGTGAATTTCAGAACGTCGGAATTTTTGCTGAAATTGTGACGGCGCGGCTTGGGTTTTTTTTCAAAAAAAAGTTGCTCAGACGTCAACAGCTAAATCTGTTTCCGATGATAAAATCCCACCTGTTTCCACCGAAAAACCTTTCAGGGGATCGTTTGCAACAGTTTGGGTGCATTTTTGAGTGAATTTCAGAACGTCAGAATTTTTGCTGAAATTGTGACCGCGCGGCTTAGGGTTTTTTTCCAAAACACGTTGCTCAGACGTCAACGGCTAAATCTGTTTCTGATGATAAAATCCCACCTGTTTCCACCGAAAAACCTTTCAGGGGATCGTTTGCAACAGTTTGGCTCCATTTTTGAGTGAATTGCAGAACGTCAGAAATTTTGAAGAAATTGGGACCGCGCGGCTTAGGGATTTTTTCAAAAAAAGTTGTTCAGACGTCAAGGGCTAATTCTGTTTCCGATTATAAAAACCCACCTGTTTCCAACGAAAAACCCTTCAGGGGATCGTTTGCAACAGTTTGGCACCATTTTTGAGTGAATTGCAGAACGTCAGAAATTTTGAAGAACTTGTGACCGCGCGGTTTAGGGATTTTTTCACAAAAAAGTTGTTCAGACGTCGAGGGCTAATTCTGTTTCCGATGATAAAAACCCACCTGTTTCCAATGAAAAACCTTTCAGGGGATCGTTCGCAACAGTTTGGCTCCATTTTTGAGTGAATTGCAGAACGTCAGAAATTTTGAAGAACTTGTGACCGCGCGGTTTAGGGATTTTTTCACAAAAAAGTTGTTCAGACGTCGAGGGCTAATTCTGTTTCCGATGATCAAAACCCACCGGTTTCCACCGAAAAACCCTTCAGGGGATCGTTTGCAACAGTTTAGCACCATCTTTGAATGAATTGCAGAATGTCAGAAATTTTGAAGAAATCATGACCGCTCGGCTAGGGATTTTTTTAAAAAAAAGTTGTTCAGACGTCAAGGGCTAATTTTTTTCCCGATGATAAAAACCCACCTATTTCCACCGAAAAACCTTTCAGGGGATCGTTTGCAACAGTTTGGCACCATTTTTGAGTGAATTTCAGAACGTCGGAATTTTTGCTGAAATTGTGACGGCGCGGCTTAGGGGTTTTTTCAAAAAAAAGTTGCTCAGACGTCAACGGCTAAATCTGTTTCCGATGATAAAATCCCACCTGTTTCCACCGAAAAACCTTTCAGGGGATCGTTTGCAACAGTTTGGCTCCATTTTTGAGTGAATTGCAGAACGTCAGAAATTTTGAAGAAATTGTGACCGCGCGGCTTAGGGATTTTTTCAAAAAAAAGTTGCTCAGACGTCAAGGGCTAATTCTGTTTCCGATGAAAAAACCCACCTGTTTCCACCGAAAAACCTTTCAGGGGATCGTTTGTAACAGTTTGGCAAGAATTTTGTGTGAATTGCAGAACGTCAGAAATTTTGCTGAAATCGTAACCGCGCGGCTTAGGGATTTTTTCAAAAAAAAGTTGTTCAGACGTCGAGGGCTAGTTCTGTTTCCGATGATAAAAACCCACCTATTTCCACCGAAAAACCTTTCAGGGGATCGTTTGCAACAGTTTAGCACCATTTTTGAGTGAATTTCAGAACGTCGGAATTTTTGCTGAAATTGTGAAGGCGCGGCTTGGGTTTTTTTTCAAAAAAAAGTTGCTCAGACGTCAACGGCTAAATCTGTTTCCGATGATAAAATCCCACCTGTTTCCACCGAAAAACCTTTCAGGGGATCGTTTGCAACAGTTTGGGTGCATTTTTGAGTGAATTGCAGAACGTCAGAAATTTTGAAGAAATTGTGACCGCGCGGCTGAGGGATTTTTTCAAAAAAAAGTTGCTCAGACGTCAAGGGCTAATTCTGTTTCCGATGATAAAAACCCACCTGTTTCCACCGAAAAACCTTTCAGGGGATCGTTTGTAACAGTTTGGCAAGAATTTTGAGTGAATTGCAGAACGTCAGAATTTTTGAAGAAATTGTGACCGTCCGGCTTAGGGATTTTTTCAAAAAAAAATTTCTTCAGACGTCGAGGGCTAATTCTGTTTCCGATGATAAAAACCCACCTGTTTCCACCGAAAAACCTTTCAGGGGAGCGTTTGCAACAGTTTGGCACCATTTTTGAGTGAATTTCAGAACGTCGGAATTTTTGCTGAAATTGTGATGGCGCGGCTTAGGGGTTTTTTCAAAAAAAAAGTTGCTCAGACGTCA
This sequence comes from Podarcis melisellensis, assembly GCF_964234715.1. Taxonomy (NCBI): domain Eukaryota; kingdom Metazoa; phylum Chordata; class Lepidosauria; order Squamata; family Lacertidae; genus Podarcis; species Podarcis melisellensis. The sequence continues at coordinate 123,607 of NW_028113119.1, read as the reverse complement.
ACGGCTAAATCTGTTTCCGATGATAAAATCCCACCTGTTTCCACCGAAAAACCCTTCAGGGGATTGTTTGCAACAGTTTAGCACCATCTTTGAATGAATTGCAGAACGTCAGAAATTTTGAAGAAATCATGACCGCGCGGCTAGGGATTTTTTTAAAAAAAGTTGTTCAGACGTCGAGGGCTAATTTTTTTTCCGATGATAAAAACCCACCTATTTCCACCGAAAAACCTTTCAGGGGATCGTTTGCAACAGTTTGGCACCATTTCTGAGTGAATTGCAGAACGTCAGAAATTTTGAAGAAATTGTGACCGCGCGGCTGAGGGATTTTTTCAAAAAAAAGTTGCTCAGACGTCAAGGGCTAATTCTGTTTCCGATGATAAAAACCCACCTATTTCCACAGAAAAACCTTTCAGGGGATCGTTTGCAACAGTTTGGCACCATTTTTGAGTGAATTTCAGAACGTCGGAATTTTTGCTGAAATTGTGACGGCGCGGCTTAGGGGTTTTTTCAAAAAAAAGTTGCTCAGACGTCAACGGCTAAATCTGTTTCCGATGATAAAATCCCACCTGTTTCCACCGAAAAACCTTTCAGGGGATCGTTTGCAACAGTTTGGCTCCATTTTTGAGTGAATTGCAGAACGTCAGAAATTTTGAAGAAATTGTGACCGCGCGGCTTAGGGATTTTTTCAAAAAAAAGTTGCTCAGACGTCAAGGGCTAATTCTGTTTCCGATGAAAAAACCCACCTGTTTCCACCGAAAAACTTTCAGGGGATCGTTTGTAACAGTTTGGCAAGAATTTTGTGTGAATTGCAGAACGTCAGAAATTTTGCTGAAATCGTAACCGCGCGGCTTAGGGATTTTTTCAAAAAAAAGTTGTTCAGACGTCGAGGGCTAGTTCTGTTTCCGATGATAAAAACCCACCTATTTCCACCGAAAAACCTTTCAGGGGATCGTTTGCAACAGTTTGGCACCATTTTTGAGTGAATTTCAGAACGTCGGAATTTTTGCTGAAATAGTGACGGCGCGGCTTGGGTTTTTTTTCAAAAAAAAGTTGCTCAGACGTCAACGGCTAAATCTGTTTCCGATGATAAAATCCCACCTGTTTCCACCGAAAAACCTTTCAGGGGATCGTTTGCAACAGTTTGGGTGCATTTTTGAGTGAATTGCAGAACGTCAGAAATTTTGAAGAAATTGTGACCGCGCGGCTGAGGGATTTTTTCAAAAAAAAGTTGCTGAAATTGTGATGGCGCGGCTTAGGGGTTTTTTCAAAAAAAAAGTTGCTCAGACGTCGAGGGCTAATTCTGTTTCCGATGATAAAATCCCACCTGTTTCCACCGAAAAACCCTTCAGGGGATTGTTTGCAACAGTTTAGCACCATCTTTGAATGAATTGCAGAACGTCAGAAATTTTGAAGAAATCATGACCGCGCGGCTAGGGATTTTTTTAAAAAAAGTTTCCACCGAAAAACCTTTCAGGGGATCGTTTGCAACAGTTTGGCACCATTTCTGAGTGAATTGCAGAACGTCAGAAATTTTGAAGAAATTGTGACCGCGCGGCTGAGGGATTTTTTCAAAAAAAAGTTGCTCAGACGTCAAGGGCTAATTCTGTTTCCGATGATAAAAACCCACCTGTTAACTCCGAAAAACCTTTCAGGGGAGCGTTTGCAATAGTTTGGCACCATTTTTGAGTGAATTGCAGAACGTCAGAATTTTTGAAGAAATTGTGACCGCGCGGCTTAGGGATTTTTTCAAAAAAAAGTTGCTCAGACGTCAATGGTTAATTCTGTTTCCGATGATAAAATCCCTCCTGTTTCCACCGAAAAACCCTTCAGGGGATCGTTTGCAACAGTTTGGCACCATTTCTGAGTGAATTTCAGAACGTCAGAAATTTTGCTGAAATTGTGACCGCGCGGTTTAGGGGTTTTTGAAAAAAAAGTTACTCAGACGTCAACGGCTAATTCTGTTTCCGATGATAAAATCCCACCTGTTTCCATCCAAAAACCTTTAAGGGGATCGTTCGCAACAGTTTGGGTGCATTTTTGAGTAAATTGCAGAACGTCAGAAATTTTGAAGAAATTGTGACCGTCCGGCTTAGGGATTTTTTCAAAAAAAAATTTCTTCAGACGTCGAGGGCTAATTCTGTTTCCGATGATAAAAACCCACCTGTTTCCACCGAAAAACCTTTCAGGGGATCGTTTGCAACAGTTTGGCACCATTTTTTAGTGAATTTCAGAACGTCAGAAATTTTGCTGAAATTGTGACCGCGCGCCTTAGGGCTTTTTTCAAAAAAAAGTTGTTCAGACGTTGACGGCTAAATCTGTTTCCGATGATAAAATCCCACCTGTTTCCAACGAAAAACCCTTCAGGGGATCGTTTGCAACAGTTTGGCACCATTTTTGAGTGAATTGCAGAACGTCAGAAATTTTGAAGAACTTGTGACCACGCGGCTTAGGGATTTTTTCAAAAAAAGTTGTTCAGACGTCGAGGGCTAATTCTGTTTCCGATGATAAAAACCCACCTGTTTCCTCCGAAAAACCTTTCAGGGGATCGTTCGCAACAGTTTGGCTCCATTTTTGAGTGAATTGCAGAACGTCAGAAATTTTGAAGAAATTGTGACCACGCGGCTTAGGGATTTTTTCAAAAAAAGTTGTTCAGATGTCGAGGGCTAATTCTGTTTCCGATGATAACAACCCACCTGTTTCCACCGAAAAACCTTTCAGGGGAGCGTTTGCAACAGTTTGGCACCATTTTTGAGTGAATTTCAGAACGTCGGAATTTTTGCTGAAATTGTGACGGCGCGGCTTAGGGGTTTTTTCAAAAAAAAAGTTGCTCAGACGTCAACGGCTAAATCTGTTTCCGATGATAAAATCCCACCTGTTTCCACCGAAAAACCCTTCAGGGGATCGTTTGCAACAGTTTAGCACCATCTTTGAATGAATTGCAGAACGTCAGAAATTTGGAAGAAATCATGACCGCGCGGCTAGGGATTTTTTTAAAAAAAAGTTGTTCAGACGTCGAGGGCTAATTTTTTTTCCGATGATAAAAACCCACCTATTTCCACCGAAAAACCTTTCAGGGGATCGTTTGCAACAGTTTGGCACCATTTTTGAGTGAATTTCAGAACGTCGGAATTTTTGCTGAAATTGTGACGGCGCGGCTTAGGGGTTTTTTCAAAAAAAATTCTTCAGACGTCGAGGGCTAATTCTGTTTCCGATGATAAAATCCCACCTGTTTCCACCGAAAAACCTTTCAGGGGATCGTTTGCAACAGTTTGGGTCCATTTTTGAGTGAATTGCAGAACGTCAGAAATTTTGAAGAAATTGTGACCGCGCGGCTTAGGGATTTTTTCAAAAAAAAAGTTGCTCAGACGTCGAGGGCTAATTCTGTTTCCGATGAAAAAACCCACCTGTTTCCACCGAAAAACCTTTCAGGGGATCGTTTGTAACAGTTTGGCAAGAATTTTGAGTGAATTGCAGAACGTCAGAATTTTTGAAGAAATTGTGACCGTCCGGCTTAGGCAATTTTTCACAAAAAAGTTGTTCAGACGTCGAGGGCTAATTTTGTTTCCGATGATAAAAACCCACCTGTTAACTCCGAAAAACCTTTCAGGGGATCGTTTGCAACAGTTTGGCACCATTTTTGAGTGAATTGCAGAACGTCAGAAATTTTGAAGAACTTGTGACCGCGCGGTTTAGGGATTTTTTCACAAAAAAGTTTTTCAGACGTCGAGGGCTAATTCTGTTTCCAATGATAAAAACCCACCTGTTTCCACCGAAAAACCTTTCAGGGGATCGTTTGCAACAGTTTGGCACCATTTCTGAGTGAATTGCAGAACGTCAGAAATTTTGAAGAAATTGTGACCGCGCGGCTGAGGGATTTTTTCAAAAAAAAGTTGCTCAGACGTCAAGGGCTAATTCTGTTTCCGATGATAAAAACCCACCTATTTCCACCGAAAAACCTTTCAGGGGATCGTTTGCAACAGTTTGGCACCATTTTTGAGTGAATTTCAGAACGTCGGAATTTTTGCTGAAATTGTGACGGCGCGGCTTAGGGGTTTTTTCAAAAAAAAGTTGCTCAGACGTCAACGGCTAAATCTGTTTCCGATGATAAAATCCCACCTGTTTCCACCGAAAAACCTTTCAGGGGATCGTTTGCAACAGTTTGGGTGCATTTTTGAGTGAATTGCAGAACGTCAGAAATTTTGAAGAAATTGTGACCGCGCGGCTTAGGGATTTTTTCAAAAAAAAGTTGCTCAGACGTCAAGGGCTAATTCTGTTTCCGATGAAAAAACCCACCTGTTTCCACCGAAAAACCTTTCAGGGGATCGTTTGTAACAGTTTGGCAAGAATTTTGTGTGAATTGCAGAACGTCAGAAATTTTGCTGAAATCGTAACCGCGCGGTTTAGGGATTTTTTCAAAAAAAAGTTGTTCAGACGTCGAGGGCTAGTTCTGTTTCCGATGATAAAAACCCACCTATTTCCACCGAAAAACCTTTCAGGGGATCGTTTGCAACAGTTTGGCACCATTTTTGAGTGAATTTCAGAACGTCGGAATTTTTGCTGAAATTGTGACGGCGCGGCTTGGGTTTTTTTTCAAAAAAAAGTTGCTCAGACGTCAACGGCTAAATCTGTTTCCGATGATAAAATCCCACCTGTTTCCACCGAAAAACCTTTCAGGGGATCGTTTGCAACAGTTTGGGTGCATTTTTGAGTGAATTGCAGAACGTCAGAAATTTTGAAGAAATTGTGACCGCGCGGCTGAGGGATTTTTTCAAAAAAAAGTTGCTCAGACGTCAAGGGCTAATTCTGTTTCCGATGATAAAAACCCACCTGTTTCCACCGAAAAACCTTTCAGGGGATCGTTTGTAACAGTTTGGCAAGAATTTTGAGTGAATTGCAGAACGTCAGAATTTTTGAAGAAATTGTGACGGTCCGGCTTAGGGATTTTTTCAAAAAAAGTTGTTCAGACGTCAAGGGCTAATTCTGTTTCCGATTATAAAAACCCACCTGTTTCCAACGAAAATCCCTTCAGGGGATCGTTTGCAACAGTTTGGCACCATTTTTGAGTGAATTGCAGAACGTCAGAAATTTTGAAGAACTTGTGACCGCGCGGTTTAGGGATTTTTTCACAAAAAAGTTGTTCAGACGTCGAGGGCTAATTCTGTTTCCGATGATAAAAACCCACCTGTTTCCAATGAAAAACCTTTCAGGGGATCGTTCGCAACAGTTTGGCTCCATTTTTGAGTGAATTGCAGAACGTCAGAAATTTTGAAGAACTTGTGACCGCGCGGTTTAGGGATTTTTTCACAAAAAAGTTGTTCAGACGTCGAGGGCTAATTCTGTTTCCGATGATCAAAACCCACCGGTTTCCACCGAAAAACCCTTCAGGGGATCGTTTGCAACAGTTTAGCACCATCTTTGAATGAATTGCAGAACGTCAGAAATTTTGAAGAAATCATGACCGCTCGGCTAGGGATTTTTTTTAAAAAAAGTTGTTCAGACGTCAAGGGCTAATTTTTTTCCCGATGATAAAAACCCACCTATTTCCACCGAAAAACCTTTCAGGGGATCGTTTGCAACAGTTTGGCACCATTTTTGAGTGAATTTCAGAACGTCGGAATTTTTGATGAAATTGTGACGGCGCGGCTTAGGGGTTTTTTCAAAAAAAAGTTGCTCAGACGTCAACGGCTAAATCTGTTTCCGATGATAAAATCCCACCTGTTTCCACCGAAAAACCTTTCAGGGGATCGTTTGCAACAGTTTGGCTCCATTTTTGAGTGAATTGCAGAACGTCAGAAATTTTGAAGAAATTGTGACCGCGCGGCTTAGGGATTTTTTCAAAAAAAAGTTGCTCAGACGTCAAGGGCTAATTCTGTTTCCGATGAAAAAACCCACCTGTTTCCACCGAAAAACCTTTCAGGGGATCGTTTGTAACAGTTTGGCAAGAATTTTGTGTGAATTGCAGAACGTCAGAAATTTTGCTGAAATCGTAACCGCGCGGCTTAGGGATTTTTTCAAAAAAAAGTTGTTCAGACGTCGAGGGCTAGTTCTGTTTCCGATGATAAAATCCCACCTGTTTCCACCGAAAAACCTTTCAGGGGATCGTTTGCAACAGTTTGGGTGCATTTTTGAGTGAATTGCAGAACGTCAGAAATTTTGAAGAAATTGTGACCGCGCGGCTGAGGGATTTTTTCAAAAAAAAGTTGCTGAAATTGTGATGGCGCGGCTTAGGGGTTTTTTCAAAAAAAAAGTTGCTCAGACGTCGAGGGCTAATTCTGTTTCCGATGATAAAATCCCACCTGTTTCCACCGAAAAACCCTTCAGGGGATTGTTTGCAACAGTTTAGCACCATCTTTGAATGAATTGCAGAACGTCAGAAATTTTGAAGAAATCATGACCGCGCGGCTAGGGATTTTTTTAAAAAAAGTTTCCACCGAAAAACCTTTCAGGGGATCGTTTGCAACAGTTTGGCACCATTTCTGAGTGAATTGCAGAACGTCAGAAATTTTGAAGAAATTTTGACCGCGCGGCTGAGGGATTTTTTCAAAAAAAAGTTGCTCAGACGTCAAGGGCTAATTCTGTTTCCGATGATAAAAACCCACCTGTTAACTCCGAAAAACCTTTCAGGGGAGCGTTTGCAATAGTTTGGCACCATTTTTGAGTGAATTGCAGAACGTCAGAATTTTTGAAGAAATTGTGACCGCGCGGCTTAGGGATTTTTTCAAAAAAAAGTTGCTCAGACGTCAATGGTTAATTCTGTTTCCGATGATAAAATCCCTCCTGTTTCCACCGAAAAACCCTTCAGGGGATCGTTTGCAACAGTTTGGCACCATTTCTGAGTGAATTTCAGAACGTCAGAAATTTTGCTGAAATTGTGACCGCGCGGTTTAGGGGTTTTTGAAAAAAAAGTTACTCAGACGTCAACGGCTAATTCTGTTTCCGATGATAAAATCCCACCTGTTTCCATCCAAAAACCTTTAAGGGGATCGTTCGCAACAGTTTGGGTGCATTTTTGAGTAAATTGCAGAACGTCAGAAATTTTGAAGAAATTGTGACCGCGCGGCTGAGGGATTTTTTCAAAAAAAAGTTGCTCAGACGTCAAGGGCTAATTCTGTTTCCGATGATAAAAACCCACCTGTTTCAACCGAAAAACCTTTCAGGGGATCGTTTGTAACAGTTTGGCAAGAATTTTGAGTGAATTGCAGAACGTCAGAATTTTTGAAGAAATTGTGACCGTCCGGCTTAGGGATTTTTTCAAAAAAAAATTTCTTCAGACGTCGAGGGCTAATTCTGTTTCCGATGATAAAAACCCACCTGTTTCCGCCGAAAAACCTTTCAGGGGATCGTTTGCAACAGTTTGGCACCATTTTTTAGTGAATTTCAGAACGTCAGAAATTTTGCTGAAATTGTGACCGCGCGCCTTAGGGCTTTTTTCAAAAAAAAGTTGTTCAGACGTTGAGGGCTAAATCTGTTTCCGATGATAAAATCCCACCTGTTTCCAACGAAAAACCCTTCAGGGGATCGTTTGCAACAGTTTGGCACCATTTTTGAGTGAATTGCAGAACGTCAGAAATTTTGAAGAACTTGTGACCGCGCGGTTTAGGGATTTTTTCACAAAAAAGTTGTTCAGACGTCGAGGGCTAATTCTGTTTCCGATGATAAAAACCCACCTGTTTCCTCCGAAAAACCTTTCAGGGGATCGTTCGCAACAGTTTGGCTCCATTTTTGAGTGAATTGCAGAACGTCAGAAATTTTGAAGAAATTGTGACCACGCGGCTTAGGGATTTTTTCAAAAAAAGTTGTTCAGTTGTCGAGGGCTAATTCTGTTTCCGATGATAACAACCCACCTGTTTCCACCGAAAAACCTTTCAGGGGATCGTTTGCAACAGTTTGGCACCATTTTTGAGTGAATTTCAGAACGTCGGAATTTTTGCTGAAATTGTGACGGCGCGGCTTAGGGGTTTTTTCAAAAAAAAGTTGCTCAGACGTCAACAGCTAAATCTGTTTCCGATGATAAAATCCCACCTGTTTCCACCGAAAAACCTTTCAGGGGATCGTTTGCAACAGTTTGGGTCCATTTTTGAGTGAATTGCAGAACGTCAGAAATTTTGAAGAAATTGTGACCGCGCGGCTTAGGGATTTTTTCAATAAAAAAGTTGCTCAGACGTCGAGGGCTAATTCTGTTTCCGATGAAAAAACCCACCTGTTTCCACCGAAAAACCTTTCAGGGGATCGTTTGTAACAGTTTGGCAAGAATTTTGAGTGAATTGCAGAACGTCAGAATTTTTGAAGAACTTGTGACCGCGCGGTTTAGGGATTTTTTCACAAAAAAGTTTTTCAGACGTCGAGGGCTAATTCTGTTTCCGATGATAAAAACCCACCTATTTCCACAGAAAAACCTTTCAGGGGATCGTTTGCAACAGTTTGGCACAATTTTTGAGTGAATTTCAGAACTTCGGAATTTTTGCTGAAATTGTGACGGCGCGGCTTAGGGGTTTTTTCAAAAAAAAGTTGCTCAGACGTCAACGGCTAAATCTGTTTCCGATGATAAAATCCCACCTGTTTCCACCGAAAAACCTTTCAGGGGATCGTTTGCAACAGTTTGGCTCCATTTTTGAGTGAATTGCAGAACGTCAGAAATTTTGAAGAAATTGTGACCGCGCGGCTTAGGGATTTTTTCAAAAAAAAGTTGCTCAGACGTCAAGGGCTAATTCTGTTTCCGATGAAAAAACCCACCTGTTTCCACCGAAAAACCTTTCAGGGGATCGTTTGTAACAGTTTGGCAAGAATTTTGTGTGAATTGCAGAACGTCAGAAATTTTGCTGAAATCGTAACCGCGCGGCTTAGGGATTTTTTTGAAAAAAAAGTTGTTCAGACGTCGAGGGCTAGTTCTGTTTCCGATGATAAAAACCCACCTATTTCCACCGAAAAACCTTTCAGGGGATCGTTTGCAACAGTTTGGCACCATTTTTGAGTGAATTTCAGAACGTCGGAATTTTTGCTGAAATTGTGACGGCGCGGCTTGGGTTTTTTTTCAAAAAAAAGTTGCTCAGACGTCGAGGGCTAATTCTGTTTCCGATGATAAAAACCCACCTGTTTCCTCCGAAAAACCTTTCAGGGGATCGTTCGCAACAGTTTGGCTCCATTTTTGAGTGAATTGCAGAACGTCAGAAATTTTGAAGAAATTGTGACCACGCGGCTTAGGGATTTTTTCAAAAAAAGTTGTTCAGATGTCGAGGGCTAATTCTGTTTCCGATGATAACAACCCACCTGTTTCCACCGAAAAACCTTTCAGGGGAGCGTTTGCAACAGTTTGGCACCATTTTTGAGTGAATTTCAGAACGTCGGAATTTTTGCTGAAATTGTGACGGCGCGGCTTAGGGGTTTTTTCAAAAAAAAAGTTGCTCAGACGTCAACGGCTAAATCTGTTTCCGATGATAAAATCCCACCTGTTTCCACCGAAAAACCCTTCAGGGGATCGTTTGCAACAGTTTAGCACCATCTTTGAATGAATTGCAGAACGTTAGAAATTTGGAAGAAATCATGACCGCGCGGCTAGGGATTTTTTTAAAAAAAAGTTGTTCAGACGTCGAGGGCTAATTTTTTTTCCGATGATAAAAACCCACCTATTTCCACCGAAAAACCTTTCAGGGGATCGTTTGCAACAGTTTGGCACCATTTTTGAGTGAATTTCAGAACGTCGGAATTTTTGCTGAAATTGTGACGGCGCGGCTTAGGGGTTTTTTCAAAAAAAATTCTTCAGACGTCGAGGGCTAATTCTGTTTCCGATGATAAAATCCCACCTGTTTCCACCGAAAAACCTTTCAGGGGATCGTTTGCAACAGTTTGGGTCCATTTTTGAGTGAATTGCAGAACGTCAGAAATTTTGAAGAAATTGTGACCGCGCGGCTTAGGGATTTTTTCAAAAAAAAAGTTGCTCAGACGTCGAGGGCTAATTCTGTTTCCGATGAAAAAACCCACCTGTTTCCACCGAAAAACCTTTCAGGGGATCGTTTGTAACAGTTTGGCAAGAATTTTGAGTGAATTGCAGAACGTCAGAATTTTTGAAGAAATTGTGACCGTCCGGCTTAGGCAATTTTTCACAAAAAAGTTGTTCAGACGTCGAGGGCTAATTTTGTTTCCGATGATAAAAACCCACCTGTTAACTCCGAAAAACCTTTCAGGGGATCGTTTGCAACAGTTTGGCACCATTTTTGAGTGAATTGCAGAACGTCAGAAATTTTGAAGAACTTGTGACCGCGCGGTTTAGGGATTTTTTCACAAAAAAGTTTTTCAGACGTCGAGGGCTAATTCCGTTTCCAATGATAAAAACCCACCTGTTTCCACCGAAAAACCTTTCAGGGGATCGTTTGCAACAGTTTGGCACCATTTCTGAGTGAATTGCAGAACGTCAGAAATTTTGAAGAAATTGTGACCGCGCGGCTGAGGGATTTTTTCAAAAAAAAGTTGCTCAGACGTCAAGGGCTAATTCTGTTTCCGATGATAAAAACCCACCTATTTCCACCGAAAAACCTTTCAGGGGATCGTTTGCAACAGTTTGGCACCATTTTTGAGTGAATTTCAGAACGTCGGAATTTTTGCTGAAATTGTGACGGCGCGGCTTAGGGGTTTTTTCAAAAAAAAGTTGCTCAGACGTCAACGGCTAAATCTGTTTCCGATGATAAAATCCCACCTGTTTCCACCGAAAAACCTTTCAGGGGATCGTTTGCAACAGTTTGGGTGCATTTTTGAGTGAATTGCAGAACGTCAGAAATTTTGAAGAAATTGTGACCGCGCGGCTTAGGGATTTTTTAAAAAAAAAGTTGCTCAGACGTCAAGGGCTAATTCTGTTTCCGATGAAAAAACCCACCTGTTTCCACCGAAAAACCTTTCAGGGGATCGTTTGTAACAGTTTGGCAAGAATTTTGTGTGAATTGCAGAACGTCAGAAATTTTGCTGAAATCGTAACCGCGCGGTTTAGGGATTTTTTCAAAAAAAAGTTGTTCAGACGTCGAGGGCTAGTTCTGTTTCCGATGATAAAAACCCACCTATTTCCACCGAAAAACCTTTCAGGGGATCGTTTGCAACAGTTTGGCACCATTTTTGAGTGAATTTCAGAACGTCGGAATTTTTGCTGAAATTGTGACGGCGCGGCTTGGGTTTTTTTTCAAAAAAAAGTTGCTCAGACGTCAACGGCTAAATCTGTTTCCGATGATAAAATCCCACCTGTTTCCACCGAAAAACCTTTCAGGGGATCGTTTGCAACAGTTTGGGTGCATTTTTGAGTGAATTGCAGAACGTCAGAAATTTTGAAGAAATTGTGACCGCGCGGCTGAGGGATTTTTTCAAAAAAAAGTTGCTCAGACGTCAAGGGCTAATTCTGTTTCCGATGATAAAAACCCACCTGTTTCCACCGAAAAACCTTTCAGGGGATCGTTTGTAACAGTTTGGCAAGAATTTTGAGTGAATTGCAGAACGTCAGAATTTTTGAAGAAATTGTGACGGTCCGGCTTAGGGATTTTTTCAAAAAAAGTTGTTCAGACGTCAAGGGCTAATTCTGTTTCCGATGATAAAAACCCACCTGTTTCCAACGAAAAACCCTTCAGGGGATCGTTTGCAACAGTTTGGCACCATTTTTGAGTGAATTGCAGAACGTCAGAAATTTTGAAGAACTTGTGACCGCGCGGTTTAGGGATTTTTTCACAAAAAAGTTGTTCAGACGTCGAGGGCTAATTCTGTTTCCGATGATAAAAACCCACCTGTTTCCAATGAAAAACCTTTCAGGGGATCGTTCGCAACAGTTTGGCTCCATTTTTGAGTGAATTGCAGAACGTCAGAAATTTTGAAGAACTTGTGACCGCGCGGTTTAGGGATTTTTTCACAAAAAAGTTGTTCAGACGTCGAGGGCTAATTCTGTTTCCGATGATCAAAACCCACCGGTTTCCACCGAAAAACCCTTCAGGGGATCGTTTGCAACAGTTTAGCACCATCTTTGAATGAATTGCAGAACGTCAGAAATTTTGAAGAAATCATGACCGCTCGGCTAGGGATTTTTTTTAAAAAAAGTTGTTCAGACGTCAAGGGCTAATTTTTTTCCCGATGATAAAAACCCACCTATTTCCACCGAAAAACCTTTCAGGGGATCGTTTGCAACAGTTTGGCACCATTTTTGAGTGAATTTCAGAACGTCGGAATTTTTGCTGAAATTGTGACGGCGCGGCTTAGGGGTTTTTTCAAAAAAAAGTTGCTCAGACGTCAACGGCTAAATCTGTTTCCGATGATAAAATCCCACCTGTTTCCACCGAAAAACCTTTCAGGGGATCGTTTGCAACAGTTTGGCTCCATTTTTGAGTGAATTGCAGAACGTCAGAAATTTTGAAGAAATTGTGACCGCGCGGCTTAGGGATTTTTTCAAAAAAAAGTTGCTCAGACGTCAAGGGCTAATTCTGTTTCCGATGAAAAAACCCACCTGTTTCCACCGAAAAACCTTTCAGGGGATCGTTTGTAACAGTTTGGCAAGAATTTTGTGTGAATTGCAGAACGTCAGAAATTTTGCTGAAATCGTAACCGCGCGGCTTAGGGATTTTTTCAAAAAAAAGTTGTTCAGACGTCGAGGGCTAGTTCTGTTTCCGATGATAAAAACCCACCTATTTCCACCGAAAAACCTTTCAGGGGATCGTTTGCAACAGTTTGGCACCATTTTTGAGTGAATTTCAGAACGTCGGAATTTTTGCTGAAATTGTGACGGCGCGGCTTGGGTTTTTTTTCAAAAAAAAGTTGCTCAGACGTCAACGGCTAAATCTGTTTCCGATGATAAAATCCCACCTGTTTCCACCGAAAAACCTTTCAGGGGATCGTTTGCAACAGTTTGGGTGCATTTTTGAGTGAATTGCAGAACGTCAGAAATTTTGAAGAAATTGTGACCGCGCGGCTGAGGGATTTTTTCAAAAAAAAGTTGCTGAAATTGTGATGGCGCGGCTTAGGGGTTTTTTCAAAAAAAAAGTTGCTCAGACGTCGAGGGCTAATTCTGTTTCCGATGATAAAATCCCACCTGTTTCCACCGAAAAACCCTTCAGGGGATTGTTTGCAACAGTTTAGCACCATCTTTGAATGAATTGCAGAACGTCAGAAATTTTGAAGAAATCATGACCGCGCGGCTAGGGATTTTTTTAAAAAAAGTTTCCACCGAAAAACCTTTCAGGGGATCGTTTGCAACAGTTTGGCACCATTTCTGAGTGAATTGCAGAACGTCAGAAATTTTGAAGAAATTTTGACCGCGCGGCTGAGGGATTTTTTCAAAAAAACGTTGCTCAGACGTCAAGGGCTAATTCTGTTTCCGATGATAAAAACCCACCTGTTAACTCCGAAAAACCTTTCAGGGGAGCGTTTGCAATAGTTTGGCACCATTTTGGAGTGAATTGCAGAACGTCAGAATTTTTGAAGAAATTGTGACCGCGCGGCTTAGGGATTTTTTCAAAAAAAAGTTGCTCAGACGTCAATGGTTAATTCTGTTTCCGATGATAAAATCCCTCCTGTTTCCACCGAAAAACCCTTCAGGGGATCGTTTGCAACAGTTTGGCACCATTTCTGAGTGAATTTCAGAACGTCAGAAATTTTGCTGAAATTGTGACCGCGCGGTTTAGGGGTTTTTGAAAAAAAAGTTACTCAGACGTCAACGGCTAATTCTGTTTCCGATGATAAAATCCCACCTGTTTCCATCCAAAAACCTTTAAGGGGATCGTTCGCAACAGTTTGGGTGCATTTTTGAGTAAATTGCAGAACGTCAGAAATTTTGAAGAAATTGTGACCGCGCGGCTGAGGGATTTTTTCAAAAAAAAGTTGCTCAGACGTCAAGGGCTAATTCTGTTTCCGATGATAAAAACCCACCTGTTTCAACCGAAAAACCTTTCAGGGGATCGTTTGTAACAGTTTGGCAAGAATTTTGAGTGAATTGCAGAACGTCAGAATTTTTGAAGAAATTGTGACCGTCCGGCTTAGGGATTTTTTCAAAAAAAAATTTCTTCAGACGTCGAGGGCTAATTCTGTTTCCGATGATAAAAACCCACCTGTTTCCGCCGAAAAACCTTTCAGGGGATCGTTTGCAACAGTTTGGCACCATTTTTTAGTGAATTTCAGAACGTCAGAAATTTTGCTGAAATTGTGACCGCGCGCCTTAGGGCTTTTTTCAAAAAAAAGTTGTTCAGACGTTGAGGGCTAAATCTGTTTCCGATGATAAAATCCCACCTGTTTCCAACGAAAAACCCTTCAGGGGATCGTTTGCAACAGTTTGGCACCATTTTTGAGTGAATTGCAGAACGTCAGAAATTTTGAAGAACTTGTGACCGCGCGGTTTAGGGATTTTTTCACAAAAAAGTTGTTCAGACGTCGAGGGCTAATTCTGTTTCCGATGATAAAAACCCACCTGTTTCCTCCGAAAAACCTTTCAGGGGATCGTTCGCAACAGTTTGGCTCCATTTTTGAGTGAATTGCAGAACGTCAGAAATTTTGAAGAAATTGTGACCACGCGGCTTAGGGATTTTTTCAAAAAAAGTTGTTCAGATGTCGAGGGCTAATTCTGTTTCCGATGATAACAACCCACCTGTTTCCACCGAAAAACCTTTCAGGGGATCGTTTGCAACAGTTTGGCACCATTTTTGAGTGAATTTCAGAACGTCGGAATTTTTGCTGAAATTGTGACGGCGCGGCTTAGGGGTTTTTTCAAAAAAAAGTTGCTCAGACGTCAACAGCTAAATCTGTTTCCGATGATAAAATCCCACCTGTTTCCACCGAAAAACCTTTCAGGGGATCGTTTGCAACAGTTTGGGTCCATTTTTGAGTGAATTGCAGAACGTCAGAAATTTTGAAGAAATTGTGACCGCGCGGCTTAGGGATTTTTTCAATAAAAAAGTTGCTCAGACGTCGAGGGCTAATTCTGTTTCCGATGAAAAAACCCACCTGTTTCCACCGAAAAACCTTTCAGGGGATCGTTTGTAACAGTTTGGCAAGAATTTTGAGTGAATTGCAGAACGTCAGAATTTTTGAAGAACTTGTGACCGCGCGGTTTAGGGATTTTTTCACAAAAAAGTTTTTCAGACGTCGAGGGCTAATTCTGTTTCCGATGATAAAAACCCACCTATTTCCACAGAAAAACCTTTCAGGGGATCGTTTGCAACAGTTTGGCACAATTTTTGAGTGAATTTCAGAACGTCGGAATTTTTGCTGAAATTGTGACGGCGCGGCTTAGGGGTTTTTTTAAAAAAAAGTTGCTCAGACGTCAACGGCTAAATCTGTTTCCGATGATAAAATCCCACCTGTTTCCACCGAAAAACCTTTCAGGGGATCGTTTGCAACAGTTTGGCTCCATTTTTGAGTGAATTGCAGAACGTCAGAAATTTTGAAGAAATTGTGACCGCGCGGCTTAGGGATTTTTTCAAAAAAAAGTTGCTCAGACGTCAAGGGCTAATTCTGTTTCCGATGAAAAAACCCACCTGTTTCCACCGAAAAACCTTTCAGGGGATCGTTTGTAACAGTTTGGCAAGAATTTTGTGTGAATTGCAGAACGTCAGAAATTTTGCTGAAATCGTAACCGCGCGGCTTAGGGATTTTTTTGAAAAAAAAGTTGTTCAGACGTCGAGGGCTAGTTCTGTTTCCGATGATAAAAACCCACCTATTTCCACCGAAAAACCTTTCAGGGGATCGTTTGCAACAGTTTGGCACCATTTTTGAGTGAATTTCAGAACGTCGGAATTTTTGCTGAAATTGTGACGGCGCGGCTTGGGTTTTTTTTCAAAAAAAAGTTGCTCAGACGTCAACGGCTAAATCTGTTTCCGATGATAAAATCCCACCTGTTTCCACCGAAAAACCTTTCAGGGGATCGTTTGCAACAGTTTGGGTGCATTTTTGAGTGAATTGCAGAACGTCAGAAATTTTGAAGAAATTGTGACCGCGCGGCTGAGGGATTTTTTCAAAAAAAAGTTGCTGAAATTGTGATGGCGCGGCTTAGGGGTTTTTTCAAAAAAAAAGTTGCTCAGACGTCGAGGGCTAATTCTGTTTCCGATGATAAAATCCCACCTGTTTCCACCGAAAAACCCTTCAGGGGATTGTTTGCAACAGTTTAGCACCATCTTTGAATGAATTGCAGAACGTCAGAAATTTTGAAGAAATCATGACCGCGCGGCTAGGCATTTTTTTAAAAAAAGTTTCCACCGAAAAACCTTTCAGGGGATCGTTTGCAACAGTTTGGCACCATTTCTGAGTGAATTGCAGAACGTCAGAAATTTTGAAGAAATTGTGACCGCGCGGCTGAGGGATTTTTTCAAAAAAAAGTTGCTCAGACGTCAAGGGCTAATTCTGTTTCCGATGATAAAAACCCACCTGTTAACTCCGAAAAACCTTTCAGGGGAGCGTTTGCAATAGTTTGGCACCATTTTTGAGTGAATTGCAGAACGTCAGAATTTTTGAAGAAATTGTGACCGCGCGGCTTAGGGATTTTTTCAAAAAAAAGTTGCTCAGACGTCAATGGTTAATTCTGTTTCCGATGATAAAATCCCTCCTGTTTCCACCGAAAAACCCTTCAGGGGATCGTTTGCAACAGTTTGGCACCATTTCTGAGTGAATTTCAGAACGTCAGAAATTTTGCTGAAATTGTGACCGCGCGGATTAGGGGTTTTTGAAAAAAAAGTTACTCAGACGTCAACGGCTAATTCTGTTTCCGATGATAAAATCCCACCTGTTTCCATCCAAAAACCTTTAAGGGGATCGTTCGCAACAGTTTGGGTGCATTTTTGAGTAAATTGCAGAACGTCAGAAATTTTGAAGAAATTGTGACCGCGCGGCTGAGGGATTTTTTCAAAAAAATGTTGCTCAGACGTCAAGGGCTCATTCTGTTTCCGATGATAAAAACCCACCTGTTTCAACCGAAAAACCTTTCAGGGGATCGTTTGTAACAGTTTGGCAAGAATTTTGAGTGAATTGCAGAACGTCAGAATTTTTGAAGAAATTGTGACCGTCCGGCTTAGGGCTTTTTTCAAAAAAAAGTTGTTCAGACGTTGAGGGCTAAATCTGTTTCCGATGATAAAATCCCACCTGTTTCCAACGAAAAACCCTTCAGGGGATCGTTTGCAACAGTTTGGCACCATTTTTGAGTGAATTGCAGAACGTCAGAAATTTTGAAGAACTTGTGACCGCGCGGTTTAGGGATTTTTTCACAAAAAAGTTGTTCAGACGTCGAGGGCTAATTCTGTTTCCGATGATAAAAACCCACCTGTTTCCACCGAAAAACCTTTCAGGGGATCGTTCGCAACAGTTTGGCTCCATTTTTGAGTGAATTGCAGAACGTCAGAAATTTTGAAGAACTTGTGACCGCGCGGTTTAGGGATTTTTTCACAAAAAAGTTGTTCAGACGTCGAGGGCTAATTCTGTTTCCGATGATCAAAACCCACCGGTTTCCACCGAAAAACCCTTCAGGGGATCGTTTGCAACAGTTTAGCACCATCTTTGAATGAATTGCAGAACGTCAGAAATTTTGAAGAAATCATGACCGCTAGGCTAGGGATTTTTTTTAAAAAAAGTTGTTCAGACGTCAAGGGCTAATTTTTTTCCCGATGATAAAAACCCACCTATTTCCACCGAAAAACCTTTCAGGGGATCGTTTGCAACAGTTTGGCACCATTTTTGAGTGAATTTCAGAACGTCGGAATTTTTGCTGAAATTGTGACGGCGCGGCTTAGGGGTTTTTTCAAAAAAAAGTTGCTCAGACGTCAACGGCTAAATCTGTTTCCGATGATAAAATCCCACCTGTTTCCACCGAAAAACCTTTCAGGGGATCGTTTGCAACAGTTTGGCTCCATTTTTGAGTGAATTGCAGAACGTCAGAAATTTTGAAGAAATTGTGACCGCGCGGCTTAGGGATTTTTTCAAAAAAAAGTTGCTCAGACGTCAAGGGCTAATTCTGTTTCCGATGAAAAAACCCACCTGTTTCCACCGAAAAACCTTTCAGGGGATCGTTTGTAACAGTTTGGCAAGAATTTTGTGTGAATTGCAGAACGTCAGAAATTTTGCTGAAATCGTAACCGCGCGGCTTAGGGATTTTTTCAAAAAAAAGTTGTTCAGACGTCGAGGGCTAGTTCTGTTTCCGATGATAAAAACCCACCTATTTCCACCGAAAAACCTTTCAGGGGATCGTTTGCAACAGTTTGGCACCATTTTTGAGTGAATTTCAGAACGTCGGAATTTTTGCTGAAATTGTGACGGCGCGGCTTGGGTTTTTTTTCAAAAAAAAGTTGCTCAGACGTCAACGGCTAAATCTGTTTCCGATGATAAAATCCCACCTGTTTCCACCGAAAAACCTTTCAGGGGATCGTTTGCAACAGTTTGGGTGCATTTTTGAGTGAATTGCAGAACGTCAGAAATTTTGAAGAAATTGTGACCGCGCGGCTGAGGGATTTTTTCAAAAAAAAGTTGCTGAAATTGTGATGGCGCGGCTTAGGGGTTTTTTCAAAAAAAAAGTTGCTCAGACGTCGAGGGCTAATTCTGTTTCCGATGATAAAATCCCACCTGTTTCCACCGAAAAACCCTTCAGGGGATTGTTTGCAACAGTTTAGCACCATCTTTGAATGAATTGCAGAACGTCAGAAATTTTGAAGAAATCATGACCGCGCGGCTAGGGATTTTTTTTAAAAAAGTTTCCACCGAAAAACCTTTCAGGGGATCGTTTGCAACAGTTTGGCACCATTTCTGAGTGAATTGCAGAACGTCAGAAATTTTGAAGAAATTTTGACCGCGCGGCTGAGGGATTTTTTCAAAAAAAAGTTGCTCAGACGTCAAGGGCTAATTCTGTTTCCGATGATAAAAACCCACCTGTTAACTCCGAAAAACCTTTCAGGGGAGCGTTTGCAATAGTTTGGCACCATTTTTGAGTGAATTGCAGAACGTCAGAATTTTTGAAGAAATTGTGACCGCGCGGCTTAGGGATTTTTTCAAAAAAAAGTTGCTCAGACGTCAATGGTTAATTCTGTTTCCGATGATAAAATCCCTCCTGTTTCCACCGAAAAACCCTTCAGGGGATCGTTTGCAACAGTTTGGCACCATTTCTGAGTGAATTTCAGAACGTCAGAAATTTTGCTGAAATTGTGACCGCGCGGTTTAGGGGTTTTTGAAAAAAAAGTTACTCAGACGTCAACGGCTAATTCTGTTTCCGATGATAAAATCCCACCTGTTTCCATCCAAAAACCTTTAAGGGGATCGTTCGCAACAGTTTGGGTGCATTTTTGAGTAAATTGCAGAACGTCAGAAATTTTGAAGAAATTGTGACCGCGCGGCTGAGGGATTTTTTCAAAAAAAAGTTGCTCAGACGTCAAGGGCTAATTCTGTTTCCGATGATAAAAACCCACCTGTTTCAACCGAAAAACCTTTCAGGGGATCGTTTGTAACAGTTTGGCAAGAATTTTGAGTGAATTGCAGAACGTCAGAATTTTTGAAGAAATTGTGACCGTCCGGCTTAGGGATTTTTTCAAAAAAAAATTTCTTCAGACGTCGAGGGCTAATTCTGTTTCCGATGATAAAAACCCACCTGTTTCCGCCGAAAAACCTTTCAGGGGATCGTTTGCAACAGTTTGGCACCATTTTTTAGTGAATTTCAGAACGTCAGAAATTTTGCTGAAATTGTGACCGCGCGCCTTAGGGCTTTTTTCAAAAAAAAGTTGTTCAGACGTTGAGGGCTAAATCTGTTTCCGATGATAAAATCCCACCTGTTTCCAACGAAAAACCCTTCAGGGGATCGTTTGCAACAGTTTGGCACCATTTTTGAGTGAATTGCAGAACGTCAGAAATTTTGAAGAACTTGTGACCGCGCGGTTTAGGGATTTTTTCACCAAAAAGTTGTTCAGACGTCGAGGGCTAATTCTGTTTCCGATGATAAAAACCCACCTGTTTCCTCCGAAAAACCTTTCAGGGGATCGTTCGCAACAGTTTGGCTCCATTTTTGAGTGAATTGCAGAACGTCAGAAATTTTGAAGAAATTGTGACCACGCGGCTTAGGGATTTTTTCAAAAAAAGTTGTTCAGATGTCGAGGGCTAATTCTGTTTCCGATGATAACAACCCACCTGTTTCCACCGAAAAACCTTTCAGGGGATCGTTTGCAACAGTTTGGCACCATTTTTGAGTGAATTTCAGAACGTCGGAATTTTTGCTGAAATTGTGACGGCGCGGCTTAGGGGTTTTTTCAAAAAAAAGTTGCTCAGACGTCAACAGCTAAATCTGTTTCCGATGATAAAATCCCACCTGTTTCCACCGAAAAACCTTTCAGGGGATCGTTTGCAACAGTTTGGGTCCATTTTTGAGTGAATTGCAGAACGTCAGAAATTTTGAAGAAATTGTGACCGCGCGGCTTAGGGATTTTTTCAATAAAAAAGTTGCTCAGACGTCGAGGGCTAATTCTGTTTCCGATGAAAAAACCCACCTGTTTCCACCGAAAAACCTTTCAGGGGATCGTTTGTAACAGTTTGGCAAGAATTTTGAGTGAATTGCAGAACGTCAGAATTTTTGAAGAACTTGTGACCGCGCGGTTTAGGGATTTTTTCACAAAAAAGTTTTTCAGACGTCGAGGGCTAATTCTGTTTCCGATGATAAAAACCCACCTATTTCCACAGAAAAACCTTTCAGGGGATCGTTTGCAACAGTTTGGCACAATTTTTGAGTGAATTTCAGAACTTCGGAATTTTTGCTGAAATTGTGACGGCGCGGCTTAGGGGTTTTTTCAAAAAAAAGTTGCTCAGACGTCAACGGCTAAATCTGTTTCCGATGATAAAATCCCACCTGTTTCCACCGAAAAACCTTTCAGGGGATCGTTTGCAACAGTTTGGCTCCATTTTTGAGTGAATTGCAGAACGTCAGAAATTTTGAAGAAATTGTGACCGCGCGGCTTAGGGATTTTTTCAAAAAAAAGTTGCTCAGACGTCAAGGGCTAATTCTGTTTCCGATGAAAAAACCCACCTGTTTCCACCGAAAAACCTTTCAGGGGATCGTTTGTAACAGTTTGGCAAGAATTTTGTGTGAATTGCAGAACGTCAGAAATTTTGCTGAAATCGTAACCGCGCGGCTTAGGGATTTTTTTGAAAAAAAAGTTGTTCAGACGTCGAGGGCTAGTTCTGTTTCCGATGATAAAAACCCACCTATTTCCACCGAAAAACCTTTCAGGGGATCGTTTGCAACAGTTTGGCACCATTTTTGAGTGAATTTCAGAACGTCGGAATTTTTGCTGAAATTGTGACGGCGCGGCTTGGGTTTTTTTTCAAAAAAAAGTTGCTCAGACGTCAACGGCTAAATCTGTTTCCGATGATAAAATCCCACCTGTTTCCACCGAAAAACCTTTCAGGGGATCGTTTGCAACAGTTTGGGTGCATTTTTGAGTGAATTGCAGAACGTCAGAAATTTTGAAGAAATTGTGACCGCGCGGCTGAGGGATTTTTTCAAAAAAAAGTTGCTGAAATTGTGATGGCGCGGCTTAGGGGTTTTTTCAAAAAAAAAGTTGCTCAGACGTCGAGGGCTAATTCTGTTTCCGATGATAAAATCCCACCTGTTTCCACCGAAAAACCCTTCAGGGGATTGTTTGCAACAGTTTAGCACCATCTTTGAATGAATTGCAGAACGTCAGAAATTTTGAAGAAATCATGACCGCGCGGCTAGGGATTTTTTTAAAAAAAGTTTCCACCGAAAAACCTTTCAGGGGATCGTTTGCAACAGTTTGGCACCATTTCTGAGTGAATTGCAGAACGTCAGAAATTTTGAAGAAATTTTGACCGCGCGGCTGAGGGATTTTTTCAAAAAAAAGTTGCTCAGACGTCAAGGGCTAATTCTGTTTCCGATGATAAAAACCCACCTGTTAACTCCGAAAAACCTTTCAGGGGAGCGTTTGCAATAGTTTGGCACCATTTTTGAGTGAATTGCAGAACGTCAGAATTTTTGAAGAAATTGTGACCGCGCGGCTTAGGGATTTTTTCAAAAAAAAGTTGCTCAGACGTCAATGGTTAATTCTGTTTCCGATGATAAAATCCCTCCTGTTTCCACCGAAAAACCCTTCAGGGGATCGTTTGCAACAGTTTGGCACCATTTCTGAGTGAATTTCAGAACGTCAGAAATTTTGCTGAAATTGTGACCGCGCGGATTAGGGGTTTTTGAAAAAAAAGTTACTCAGACGTCAACGGCTAATTCTGTTTCCGATGATAAAATCCCACCTGTTTCCATCCAAAAACCTTTAAGGGGATCGTTCGCAACAGTTTGGGTGCATTTTTGAGTAAATTGCAGAACGTCAGAAATTTTGAAGAAATTGTGACCGCGCGGCTGAGGGATTTTTTCAAAAAAATGTTGCTCAGACGTCAAGGGCTAATTCTGTTTCCGATGATAAAAACCCACCTGTTTCAACCGAAAAACCTTTCAGGGGATCGTTTGTAACAGTTTGGCAAGAATTTTGAGTGAATTGCAGAACGTCAGAATTTTTGAAGAAATTGTGACCGTCCGGCTTAGGGCTTTTTTCAAAAAAAAGTTGTTCAGACGTTGAGGGCTAAATCTGTTTCCGATGATAAAATCCCACCTGTTTCCAACGAAAAACCCTTCAGGGGATCGTTTGCAACAGTTTGGCACCATTTTTGAGTGAATTGCAGAACGTCAGAAATTTTGAAGAACTTGTGACCGCGCGGTTTAGGGATTTTTTCACAAAAAAGTTGTTCAGACGTCGAGGGCTAATTCTGTTTCCGATGATAAAAACCCACCTGTTTCCTCCGAAAAACCTTTCAGGGGATCGTTCGCAACAGTTTGGCTCCATTTTTGAGTGAATTGCAGAACGTCAGAAATTTTGAAGAAATTGTGACCACGCGGCTTAGGGATTTTTTCAAAAAAAGTTGTTCAGATGTCGAGGGCTAATTCTGTTTCCGATGATAACAACCCACCTCTTTCCACCGAAAAACCTTTCAGGGGACCGTTTGCAACAGTTTGGCACCATTTTTGAGTGAATTTCAGAACGTCGGAATTTTTGCTGAAATTGTGACGGCGCGGCTTAGGGGTTTTTTCAAAAAAAAAGTTGCTCAGACGTCAACGGCTAAATCTGTTTCCGATGATAAAATCCCACCTGTTTCCACCGAAAAACCCTTCAGGGGATCGTTTGCAACAGTTTAGCACCATCTTTGAATGAATTGCAGAACGTCAGAAATTTTGAAGAAATCATGACCGCGCGGCTAGGGATTTTTTTAAAAAAAAGTTGTTCAGACGTCGAGGGCTAATTTTTTTCCCGATGATAAAAACCCACCTATTTCCACCGAAAAACCTTTCAGGGGATCGTTTGCAACAGTTTGGCACCATTTTTGAGTGAATTTCAGAACGTCGGAATTTTTGCTGAAATTGTGACGGCGCGGCTTAGGGGTTTTTTCAAAAAAAAGTTGCTCAGACGTCAACAGCTAAATCTGTTTCCGATGATAAAATCCCACCTGTTTCCACCGAAAAACCTTTCAGGGGATCGTTTGCAACAGTTTGGGTCCATTTTTGAGTGAATTGCAGAACATCAGAAATTTTGAAGAAATTGTGACCGCGCGGCTTAGGGATTTTTTCAAAAAAAAAGTTGCTCAGACGTCGAGGGCTAATTCTGTTTCCGATGAAAAAACCCACCTGTTTCCACCGAAAAACCTTTCAGGGGATCGTTTGTAACAGTTTGGCAAGAATTTTGAGTGAATTGCAGAACGTCAGAATTTTTGAAGAAATTGTGACCGTCCGGCTTAGGCATTTTTTCACAAAAAAGTTGTTCAGACGTCGAGGGCTAATTTTGTTTCCGATGATAAATACCCACCTGTTAACTCCGAAAAACCTTTCAGGGGATCGTTTGCAACAGTTTGGCACCATTTTTGAGTGAATTGCAGAACGTCAGAAATTTTGAAGAACTTGTGACCGCGCGGTTTAGGGATTTTTTCACAAAAAAGTTTTTCAGACGTCGAGGGCTAATTCTGTTTCCAATGATAAAAACCCACCTGTTTCCACCAAAAAACCTTTCAGGGGATCGTTTGCAACAGTTTGACACCATTTTTGAATGAATTTCAGAACGTCAGAATTTTTGCTGAAATTGTGACCGCGCGGCTTAGGGTTTTTTTTCCAAAAAACGTTGCTCAGACGTCAACGGCTAAATCTGTTTCTGATGATAAAATCCCACCTGTTTCCACCGAAAAACCTTTCAGGGGATCGTTTGCAACAGTTTGGCTCCATTTTTGAGTGAATTGCAGAACGTCAGAAATTTTGAAGAAATTGGGACCGCGCGGCTTAGGGATTTTTTCAAAAAAAGTTGTTCAGACGTCAAGGGCTAATTCTGTTTCCGATTATAAAAACCCACCTGTTTCCAACGAAAAACCCTTCAGGGGATCGTTTGCAACAGTTTGGCACCATTTTTGAGTGAATTGCAGAACGTCAGAAATTTTGACGAACTTGTGACCGCGCGGTTTAGGGATTTTTTCACAAAAAAGTTTTTCAGACGTCGAGGGCTAATTCGGTTTCCGATGATAAAAACCCACCTGTTTCCTCCAAAAAACCTTTCAGGGGATCGTTCGCAACAGTTTGGCTCCATTTTTGAGTGAATTGCAGAACGTCAGAAATTTTGAAGAAATTGTGACCGCGCGGCTTAGGGGTTGTTTCAAAAAAAAAGTTGCTCAGACGTCAACGGCTAAATCTGTTTCCGATGATCAAAACCCACCTGTTTCCACCGAAAAACCTTTCAGGGGAGCGTTTGCAACAGTTTGGCTCCATTTTTGAGTGAATTGCAGAACGTCAGAAATTTTGAAGAAATCGTGACCACGCGGCTTAGGGATTTTTTCAAAAAAAGTTGTTCAGATGTCGAGGGCTAATTCTGTTTCCGATGATAAAAACCCACCTGTTTCCACCAAAAAACCTTTCAGGGGAGCGTTTGCAACAATTTGGCACCATTTTTGAGTGAATTTCAGAACGTCGGAATTTTTGCTGAAATTGTGACGGCGCGGCTTAGGGATTTTTTCAAAAAAAAAGTTGCTCAGACGTCGAGGGCTAATTCTATTTCCGATGATAAAATCCCACCTGTTTCCACCGAAAAACCCTTCAGGGGATCGTTTGCAACAGTTTAGCACCATCTTTGAATGAATTGCAGAACGTCAGAAATTTTGAAGAAATCATGACCGCGCGGCTAGGGATTTTTTTAAAAAAAAGTTGTTCAGACGTCGAGGGCTAATTTTTTTTCCGATGATAAAAACCCACCTATTTCCACCGAAAAACCTTTCAGGGGATCGTTTGCAACAGTTTGGCACCATTTTTGAGTGAATTTCAGAACGTCGGAATTTTTGCTGAAATTGTGACCGCGCGGCTTAGGGGTTTTTTCAAAAAAAAGTTGCTCAGACGTCAACAGCTAAATCTGTTTCCGATGATAAAATCCCACCTGTTTCCACCGAAAAACCTTTCAGGGGATCGTTTGCAACAATTTGGGTCCATTTTTGAGTGAATTGCAGAACGTCAGAAATTTTGAAGAAATTGTGACCGCGCGGCTTAGGGATTTTTTCAAAAAAAAAGTTGCTCAGACGTCGAGGGCTAATTCTGTTTCCGATGAAAAAACCCACCTGTTTCCACCGAAAAACCTTTCAGGGGATCATTTGTAACAGTTTGGCAAGAATTTTGAGTGAATTGCAGAACGTCAGAATTTTTGAAGAAATTGTGACCGTCCGGCTTAGGGATTTTTTCACAAAAAAGTTGTTCAGACGTCGAGGGCTAATTTTGTTTCCGATGATAAAAACCCACCTGTTAACTCCGAAAAACCTTTCAGGGGATCGTTTGCAACAGTTTGGCACCATTTTTGAGTGAATTGCAGAACGTCAGAAATTTTGAAGAAATTGTGACCGCGTGGCTTAGGGATTTTTTCAAAAAATGTGGTTCAGACATCGAGGGCTAATTCTGTTTCCAATGATAAAAACCCACCTGTTTCCACCAAAAAAACCTTTCAGGGGATCGTTTGCAACAGTTTAGCACCATCTTTGAATGAATTGCAGAACGTCAGATTTTTGAAGAAATTGTGACCGCGTGGCTTAGGGATTTTTTCAAAAAATGTGGTTCAGACATCGAGGGCTAATTCTGTTTCCGATGATAAAAACCCACCTGTTTCCACTGAAAAACTTTCAGGGGATCGTTTGCAACAGTTTGGCACCATTTCTGAGTGAATTGCAGAACGTCAGAAATTTTGAAGAAATTGTGACCGCGCGGCTTAGGGATTTTTTCAAAAGAAGTTGTTCAGACGTCGAGGGCTAATTCTGTTTCCGATGATAAATACCCACCTGTTTCCACTGAAAAACCTTTCAGGGGATCGTTTGCAACAGTTTGGCACCATTTCTGAGTAAATTGCAGAACGTCAGAAATTTTGAAGAAATTGTGAGCGCGCGGCTTAGGGATTTTTTCAAAAAAAGTTTTTCAGACGTCGAGGGCTAATTCTGTTTCCCATGTATATACCCACCTGTTTCCACCGAAAAACCCTTCAGGGTATTGTTTGCAACAGCTTGGCACCATTTCTGAGTGAATTGCAGAACGTCAGAAATTTTGAAGAAATTGTGACCGCGCGGCTTAGGGATTTTTTCAAAAGAAGTTGTTCAGACGTCGAGGGCTAATTCTGTTTCCCATGATAAATACCCACCTGTTTCCACCGAAAAACCCTTCAGGGGATCGTTTGCAACAGTTTGGCACCATTTCTGAGTGAATTGCAGAACGTCAGAAATTTTGAAGAAATTGTGACCGCGCGGCTTAGGGATTTTTTCAAAAAAAGTTGTTCAGATGTCGAGGGCTAATTCTGTTTCCGATGATAAATACCCACCTGTTTCCACCGAAAAACCTTTCAGGGGATCGTTTGCAACAGTTTGGCACCATTTCTGAGTGAATTGCAGAACGTCAGATTTGGGCTGAAATTGTGACCGCGCGGCTTAGGGATTTTTTCAAAAAAAGTTGTTTAGACGTTGTCAGGGGTTCAGAAGGAGAGACACAGGAGGGGGAGCAAATGGAGAGTGAGGAGGAAGAGGACGAAGGGGGTGCAGGCAGTGACAGTTACCAGAGTCGTGACTCAAGCCTCTCTAGCGAATCGGAGGACTCACAGAAGGGAGCACCGATGGCCAGAGCGAGGGAGGTTCCAGGGGAGAAACCTCAGGAGGGAGGGGCCAGCGGGGAGTCTCTGAGCAGCAGCTGGAAATCGGGACCAGCTTCCCCACCTGAGCGCAGTGGGGAGGGGGAGTCCCAGGAGTCGGGACCAGTGTTCTTGCCACCGGCGGGAGGAGAGGAGGCAGGGTTGGCCACGCCCACATCTGGAAGCGGGGAAACGGTCAGAAGGAAGGTTACCGGCTGGGCGCGCGCGCCAAGTTCAAATGTGCAGGCGAGCGGCACAGCAGGGAGTCCGGACAGGGAGCCAGGTCCTAAAGCCCGCCGGAAGGAAGGGTGGAGCTCAGGGGGGTCAGCGTCAGAGGAATCGAGGAAAGAGATAACCCCTGAGGGCAGAAGGACCCAGCGTAGGAAGGAGCAGCGTAGGAGGTGGAGCAAAGCGAGAATCTTAAAGTGGTGTGGCTTTAGCAGCGAGTCAGAGGGGACTTAGCCGATCTAGCGTCAAGACGTGGGGTGTGCGCGCCCAGAGCTTAGAAATGGAAACTAAACTTCAATAAAGACTTTAGTATATAAGATCCACTGGGCGTTGGTCCTCTGTGAGCTGGGACCTAGCGGCAGTCCCTGACAGACGTCGAGGGCTAATTCTGTTTCCGATGATAAATACCCACCTGTTTCCACCGAAAAACCTTTCAGGGGATCGTTTGCAACAGTTTGGCACCATCTTTGAATGAATTGCAGAACGTCAGTTTTTTGCTGAAATTGTGACCGCGCGGCTTAGGGATTTTTTCAAAAAAAGTTGTTCAGACGTCGAGCGCTAATTCTGTTTCCGATGTTAAAAACCCACCTGATTCCACCGAAAAACCTTTCAGGGGATCGTTTGCAACATTTTGGCACCATTTCTGAGTGAATTGCAGAACGTCAGAAATTTTGAAGACATTGTGACCGCGCGGCTTAGGGATTTTTTCAAAAAAAGTTGTTCAGATGTCGAGGGCTAATTCTGTTTCCGATCATAAATACCCACCTGTTTCCACCGAAAAACCCATAAGGGGATCGTTTGCAACAGTTTAGCACCATCTTTGAATGAATTGCAGAACGTCAGTTTTTTGCTGAAATTGTGACCGCGCGGCTTAGGGATTTTTTTTAAAAAAATTGTTCAGACGTCGAGGTCTAATTCTGTTTCCCATGATAAATTCCCACCTGTTTCCACCGAAAAACCCTTCAGGGGATCGTTTGCAACAGTTTGGCACCATTTCTGAGTGAATTGCAGAACGTCAGAAATTTTGAAGAAATTGTGACCGCGCGGCTTAGGGATTTTTTCAAAAAATGTTGTTCAGACGTCGAGGGCTAATTCTGTTTCCCATGATAAATACCCACCTGTTTCCACCGAAAAACCTTTCAGGGGATCGTTTGCAACATTTTGGCACCATTTCTGATTGAATTGCAGAACGTCAGAAATTTTGAAGAAATTGTGACCGCGTGGCTTAGGGATTTTTTCAAAAAAAGTTGTTCAGACGTCGAGGGCTAATTCTCTTTCCCATGATAAATACCCACCTGTTTCCACCGAAAAACCTTTCAGGGGCTCGTTTGCAACAGTTTGGCACCATTTCTGAGTGAATTGCAGAACGTCAGATTTTGGCTGAAATTGTGACCGCGCGGCTTAGGGATTTTTTCAAAAAAAGTTGTTCAGACGTAGAGGGCTAATTCTGTTTCCCATGATAAATACCCACCTGTTTCCACCGAAAAAGCCTTCAGGGGATCGTTTGCAACAGTTTAGCACCATCTTTGAATGAATTGCAGAACGTCAGATTTTTGAAGAAATTGTGACCGCGCGGCTTAGGGATTTTTTCAAAAAAAGTTGTTCAGACGTCGAGGGCTAATTGTGTTTCCGATGATAAATACCCACCTGTTTCCACCGAAAAACCTTTCAGGGGATTGTTTGCAACAGTTTGGCACCATTTCTGAGTGAATTGCAGAACGTCAGAAATTTTGAAGAAATTGTGACCGCGCGGCTTAGGGATTTTTTCAAAAAAAGTTGTTCAGACGTCGAGCGCTAATTCTGTTTCCGATGTTAAAAACCCACCTGTTTCCACCGAAAAAGCCTTCAGGGGATTGTTTGCAACAGTTTGGTACCATTTCTGAGTGAATTGCAGAACGTCAGAAATTTTGAAGAAATTGTGACCGCGCGGCTTAGGGATTTTTTCAAAAAAAGTTGTTCAGACGTCGAGGGCTAATTCTGTTTCCCATGATAAATACCCACCTGTTTCCACCGAAAAACCCTTCAGGGGATCGTTTGCAACAGTTTGGCACCATCTTTGAATGAATTGCAGAACGTCAGATTTTTGCTGAAATTGTGACCGCGCGGCTTAGGGATTTTTTCAAAAAAAAATGTTCAGACGTCGAGGGCCAATTCTGTTTCCCATGATAAATTCCCACCTGTTTCCACCGAAAAACCTTTCAGGGGATCGTTTGCAACATTTTGGCACCATTTCTGATTGAATTGCAGAACGTCAGAAATTTTGAAGAAATTGTGACCGCGCGGCTTAGGGATTTTTTCAAAAAAAGTTGTTCAGACGTCGAGGGCTAATTCTCTTTCCCATGATAAATACCCACCTGTTTCCACCGAAAAACCTTACAGGGGCTCGTTTGCAACAGTTTGGCACCATTTCTGAGTGAATTGCAGAACGTCAGATATTTGCAGAAATTGTGACCACGCGGCTTAGGGATTTTTTCAAAAAAAGTTGTTCAGACGTCGAGGGCTAATTCTGTTTCCCATGATAAATACCCACCTGTTTCCACCGAAAAAGCCTTCAGGGGATCGTTTGCAACAGTTTAGCACCATCTTTGAATGAACTGCAGAACGTCAGATTTTTGCTGAAATTGTGACCGCGCGGCTTAGGGATTTTTTCAAAAAAAGTTGTTCAGATGTCGTGGGCTAATTCTGTTTCCGATGATAAAAACCCACCTGTTTCCACTGAAAAACCTTTCAGGGGATCGTTTGCAACAGTTTGGCACCATTTCTGAGTGAATTGCAGAAGGTCAGATTTTGGCTGAAATTGTGACCGCGCGGCTTAGGGATTTTTTCAAAAAAAGTTGTTCAGACGTCGAGGGCTAATTCTGTTTCCGATGATAAATACCCACCTGTTTCCACCGAAAAACCTTTCAGGGGATCGTTTGCAACAGTTTGGCACCATCTTTGAATGAATTGCAGAACGTCAGATTTTTGCTGAAATTGTGACCGCGCGGCTTAGGGATTTTTTCAAAAAAAATTGTTCAGACGTCGAGGGCTAATTCTGTTTCCGATGATAAATACCCACCTGTTTCCACCGAAAAACCTTTCAGGGGATCGTTTGCAACAGTTTGGCACCATTTCTGAGTGAATTGCAGAACGTCAGAAATTTTGAAGACATTGTGACCGCGCGGCTTACGGGTTTTTTCAAAAAAAGTTGTTCAGACGTCGAGCGCTAATTCTGTTTCCGATCATAAATACCCACCTGTTTCCACCGAAAAACCCTTCAGGGGATCGTTTGCAACAGTTTAGCACCATCTTTGAATGAATTGCAGAACGTCAGTTTTTTGCTGAAATTGTGACCGCGCGGCTTAGGGATTTTTTCAAAAAAAGTTGTTCAGATGTCGTGGGCTAATTCTGTTTCCGATGATAAAAACCCACCTGTTTCCACTGAAAAACCTTTCAGGGGATCGTTTGCAACAGTTTGGCACCATTTCTGAGTGAATTGCAGAAGGTCAGATTTTGGCTGAAATTGTGACCGCGCGGCTTAGGGATTTTTTCAAAAAAAGTTGTTCAGACGTCGAGGGCTAATTCTGTTTCCGATGATAAATACCCACCTGTTTCCACCGTAAAACCTTTCAGGGGATCGTTTGCAACAGTTTGGCACCATCTTTGAATGAATTGCAGAACGTCAGATTTTTGCTGAAATTGTGACCGCGCGGCTTAGGGATTTTTTCAAAAAAAATTGTTCAGACGTCGAGGGCTAATTCTGTTTCCGATGATAAATACCCACCTGTTTCCACCGAAAAACCTTTCAGGGGATCGTTTGCAACAGTTTGGCACCATTTCTGAGTGAATTGCAGAACGTCAGAAATTTTGAAGACATTGTGACCGCGCGGCTTAGGGGTTTTTTCAAAAAAAGTTGTTCAGATGTCGAGGGCTAATTCTGTTTCCGATCATAAATACCCACCTGTTTCCACCGAAAAACCCTTCAGGGGATCGTTTGCAACAGTTTAGCACCATCTTTGAATGAATTGCAGAACGTCAGTTTTTTGCTGAAATTGTGACCGCGCGGCTTAGGGATTTTTTTAAAAAAAATTGTTCAGACGTCGAGGTCTAATTCTGTTTCCCATGATAAATTCCCACCTGTTTCCACCGAAAAACCCTTCAGGTGATCGTTTGCAACAGTTTGGCACCATTTCTGAGTGAATTGCAGAACGTCAGAAATTTTGAAGACATTGTGAAAGCGCGGCTTAGGTATTTTTTCAAAAAAAGTTGTTCAGATGTCGAGGGCTAATTCTCTTTCCGATCATAAATACCCACCTGTTTCCACCGAAAAACCCATAAGGGGATCGTTTGCAACAGTTTAGCACCATCTTTGAATGAATTGCAGAACGTCAGTTTTTTGCTGAAATTGTGACCGCGCGGCTTAGGGATTTTTTTAAAAACAATTGTTCAGTCGTCGAGGTCTAATTCTGTTTCCCATGATAAATTCCCACCTGTTTCCACCGAAAAACCCTTCAGGGGATCGTTTGCAACAGTTTGGCACCATTTCTGAGTGAATTGCAAAACGTCAGAAATTTTGAAGAAATTGTGACCGCGCGGCTTAGGGATTTTTTCAAAAAAAGTTGTTCGGACCTCGAGGGCTAATTCTGTCTCCGATGATAAATACCCACCTGTTTCCACCGAAAAACCCTTCAGGGGCTCGTTTGCAACAGTTTGGCACCATTTCTGAGTGAATTGCAGAACGTCAGATTTTGGCTGATATTGTTACCGCGCGGCTTAGGGATTTTTTCAAAAAAAGTTGTTCAGACGTAGAGGGCTAATTCTGTTTCCCATGATAAATACCCACCTGTTTCCACCGAAAAAGCCTTCAGGGGATCGTTTGCAACAGTTTAGCACCATCTTTGAATGAATTGCAGAACGTCAGATTTTTGAAGAAATTGTGACCGCGCGGCTTAGGGATTTTTTCAAAAAAAGTTGTTCAGACGTCGAGGGCTAATTGTGTTTCCGATGATAAATACCCACCTGTTTCCACCGAAAAACCTTTCAGGGGATTGTTTGCAACAGTTTGGCACCATTTCTGAGTGAATTGCAGAACGTCAGAAATTTTGAAGAAATTGTGACCGCGCGGCTTAGGGATTTTTTCAAAAAAAGTTGTTCAGACGTCGAGCGCTAATTCTGTTTCCGATGTTAAAAACCCACCTGTTTCCACCGAAAAAGCCTTCAGGGGATTGTTTGCAACAGTTTGGTACCATTTCTGAGTGAATTGCAGAACGTCAGAAATTTTGAAGAAATTGTGACCGCGCGGCTTAGGGATTTTTTCAAAAAAAGTTGTTCAGACGTCGAGGGCTAATTCTGTTTCCCATGATAAATACCCACCTGTTTCCACCGAAAAACCCTTCAGGGGATCGTTTGCAACAGTTTGGCACCATCTTTGAATGAATTGCAGAACGTCAGATTTTTGCTGAAATTGTGACCGCGCGGCTTAGGGATTTTTTCAAAAAAAAATGTTCAGACGTCGAGGGCCAATTCTGTTTCCCATGATAAATTCCCACCTGTTTCCACCGAAAAACCTTTCAGGGGATCGTTTGCAACATTTTGGCACCATTTCTGATTGAATTGCAGAACGTCAGAAATTTTGAAGAAATTGTGACCGCGCGGCTTAGGGATTTTTTCAAAAAAAGTTGTTCAGACGTCGAGGGCTAATTCTCTTTCCCATGATAAATACCCACCTGTTTCCACCGAAAAACCTTACAGGGGCTCGTTTGCAACAGTTTGGCACCATTTCTGAGTGAATTGCAGAACGTCAGATTTTTGCAGAAATTGTGACCACGCGGCTTAGGGATTTTTTCAAAAAAAGTTGTTCAGACGTCGAGGGCTAATTCTGTTTCCCATGATAAATACCCACCTGTTTCCACCGAAAAAGCCTTCAGGGGATCGTTTGCAACAGTTTAGCACCATCTTTGAATGAACTGCAGAACGTCAGATTTTTGCTGAAATTGTGACCGCGCGGCTTAGGGATTTTTTCAAAAAAAGTTGTTCAGATGTCGTGGGCTAATTCTGTTTCCGATGATAAAAACCCACCTGTTTCCACTGAAAAACCTTCAGGGGATCGTTTGCAACAGTTTGGCACCATTTCTGAGTGAATTGCAGAAGGTCAGATTTTGGCTGAAATTGTGACCGCGCGGCTTAGGGATTTTTTCAAAAAAAGTTGTTCAGACGTCGAGGGCTAATTCTGTTTCCGATGATAAATACCCACCTGTTTCCACCGAAAAACCTTTCAGGGGATCGTTTGCAACAGTTTGGCACCATCTTTGAATGAATTGCAGAACGTCAGATTTTTGCTGAAATTGTGACCGCGCGGCTTAGGGATTTTTTCAAAAAAAATTGTTCAGACGTCGAGGGCTAATTCTGTTTCCGATGATAAATACCCACCTGTTTCCACCGAAAAACCTTTCAGGGGATCGTTTGCAACAGTTTGGCACCATTTCTGAGTGAATTGCAGAACGTCAGAAATTTTGAAGACATTGTGACCGCGCGGCTTACGGGTTTTTTCAAAAAAAGTTGTTCAGACGTCGAGCGCTAATTCTGTTTCCGATCATAAATACCCACCTGTTTCCACCGAAAAACCCTTCAGGGGATCGTTTGCAACAGTTTAGCACCATCTTTGAATGAATTGCAGAACGTCAGTTTTTTGCTGAAATTGTGACCGCGCGGCTTAGGGATTTTTTCAAAAAAAGTTGTTCAGATGTCGTGGGCTAATTCTGTTTCCGATGATAAAAACCCACCTGTTTCCACTGAAAAACCTTTCAGGGGATCGTTTGCAACAGTTTGGCACCATTTCTGAGTGAATTGCAGAAGGTCAGATTTTGGCTGAAATTGTGACCGCGCGGCTTAGGGATTTTTTCAAAAAAAGTTGTTCAGACGTCGAGGGCTAATTCTGTTTCCGATGATAAATACCCACCTGTTTCCACCGAAAAACCTTTCAGGGGATCGTTTGCAACAGTTTGGCACCATCTTTGAATGAATTGCAGAACGTCAGATTTTTGCTGAAATTGTGACCGCGCGGCTTAGGGATTTTTTCAAAAAAAATTGTTCAGACGTCGAGGGCTAATTCTGTTTCCGATGATAAATACCCACCTGTTTCCACCGAAAAACCTTTCAGGGGATCGTTTGCAACAGTTTGGCACCATTTCTGAGTGAATTGCAGAACGTCAGAAATTTTGAAGACATTGTGACCGCGCGGCTTAGGGGTTTTTTCAAAAAAAGTTGTTCAGATGTCGAGGGCTAATTCTGTTTCCGATCATAAATACCCACCTGTTTCCACCGAAAAACCCTTCAGGGGATCGTTTGCAACAGTTTAGCACCATCTTTGAATGAATTGCAGAACGTCAGTTTTTTGCTGAAATTGTGACCGCGCGGCTTAGGGATTTTTTTAAAAAAAATTGTTCAGACGTCGAAGTCTAATTCTGTTTCCCATGATAAATTCCCACCTGTTTCCACCAAAAAACCCTTCAGGTGATCGTTTGCAACAGTTTGGCACCATTTCTGAGTGAATTGCAGAACGTCAGAAATTTTGAAGACATTGTGAAAGCGCGGCTTAGGGATTTTTTCAAAAAAAGTTGTTCAGATGTCGAGGGCTAATTCTCTTTCCGATCATAAATACCCACCTGTTTCCACCGAAAAACCCATAAGGGGATCGTTTGCAACAGTTTAGCACCATCTTTGAATGAATTGCAGAACGTCAGTTTTTTGCTGAAATTGTGACCGCGCGGCTTAGGGATTTTTTTAAAAACAATTGTTCAGTCGTCGAGGTCTAATTCTGTTTCCCATGATAAATTCCCACCTGTTTCCACCGAAAAACCCTTCAGGGGATCGTTTGCAACAGTTTGGCACCATTTCTGAGTGAATTGCAAAACGTCAGAAATTTTGAAGAAATTGTGACCGCGCGGCTTAGGGATTTTTTCAAAAAAAGTTGTTCGGACCTCGAGGGCTAATTCTGTCTCCGATGATAAATACCCACCTGTTTCCACCGAAAAACCCTTCAGGGGATCGTTTGCAACAGTTTGGCACCATTTCTGAGTGAATTGCAGAACGTCAGAAATTTTGAAGAAATTGTGACCGCGCGGCTTAGGGATTTTTTCAAAAAAAGTTGTTCAGACGTCGAGGGCTAATTCTGTTTCCCATGATAAATACCCACCTGTTTCCACCGAAAAACCTTTCAGGGGATCGTTTGCAACATTTTGGCACCATTTCTGATTGAATTGCAGAACGTCAGAAATTTTGAAGAAATTGTGACCGCGCGGCTTAGGGATTTTTTCAAAAAAAGTTGTTCAGACGTCGAGGGCTAATTCTCTTTCCCATGATAAATACCCACCTGTTTCCACCGAAAAACCTTTCAGGGGCTCGTTTGCAACAGTTTGGCACCATTTCTGAGTGAATTGCAGAACGTCAGATTTTGGCTGATATTGTTACCGCGCGGCTTAGGGATTTTTTCAAAAAAAGTTGTTCAGACGTAGAGGGCTAATTCTGTTTCCCATGATAAATACCCACCTGTTTCCACCGAAAAAGCCTTCAGGGGATCGTTTGCAACAGTTTAGCACCATCTTTGAATGAATTGCAGAACGTCAGATTTTTGAAGAAATTGTGACCGCGCGGCTTAGGGATTTTTTCAAAAAAAGTTGTTCAGACGTCGAGGGCTAATTGTGTTTCCGATGATAAATACCCACCTGTTTCCACCGAAAAACCTTTCAGGGGATTGTTTGCAACAGTTTGGCACCATTTCTGAGTGAATTGCAGAACGTCAGAAATTTTGAAGAAATTGTGACCGCGCGGCTTAGGGATTTTTTCAAAAAAAGTTGTTCAGACGTCGAGCGCTAATTCTGTTTCCGATGTTAAAAACCCACCTGTTTCCACCGAAAAAGCCTTCAGGGGATTGTTTGCAACAGTTTGGTACCATTTCTGAGTGAATTGCAGAACGTCAGAAATTTTGAAGAAATTGTGACCGCGCGGCTTAGGGATTTTTTCAAAAAAAGTTGTTCAGACGTCGAGGGCTAATTCTGTTTCCCATGATAAATACCCACCTGTTTCCACCGAAAAACCCTTCAGGGGATCGTTTGCAACAGTTTGGCACCATCTTTGAATGAATTGCAGAACGTCAGATTTTTGCTGAAATTGTGACCGCGCGGCTTAGGGATTTTTTCAAAAAAAAATGTTCAGACGTCGAGGGCCAATTCTGTTTCCCATGATAAATTCCCACCTGTTTCCACCGAAAAACCTTTCAGGGGATCGTTTGCAACATTTTGGCACCATTTCTGATTGAATTGCAGAACGTCAGAAATTTTGAAGAAATTGTGACCGCGCGGCTTAGGGATTTTTTCAAAAAAAGTTGTTCAGACGTCGAGGGCTAATTCTGTTTCCCATGATAAATACCCACCTGTTTCCACCGAAAAAGCCTTCAGGGGATCGTTTGCAACAGTTTAGCACCATCTTTGAATGAACTGCAGAACGTCAGATTTTTGCTGAAATTGTGACCGCGCGGCTTAGGGATTTTTTCAAAAAAAGTTGTTCAGATGTCGTGGGCTAATTCTGTTTCCGATGATAAAAACCCACCTGTTTCCACTGAAAAACCTTTCAGGGGATCGTTTGCAACAGTTTGGCACCATTTCTGAGTGAATTGCAGAAGGTCAGATTTTGGCTGAAATTGTGACCGCGCGGCTTAGGGATTTTTTCAAAAAAAGTTGTTCAGACGTCGAGGGCTAATTCTGTTTCCGATGATAAATACCCACCTGTTTCCACCGAAAAACCTTTCAGGGGATCGTTTGCAACAGTTTGGCACCATCTTTGAATGAATTGCAGAACGTCAGATTTTTGCTGAAATTGTGACCGCGCGGCTTAGGGATTTTTTCAAAAAAAATTGTTCAGACGTCGAGGGCTAATTCTGTTTCCGATGATAAATACCCACCTGTTTCCACCGAAAAACCTTTCAGGGGATCGTTTGCAACAGTTTGGCACCATTTCTGAGTGAATTGCAGAACGTCAGAAATTTTGAAGAAATTGTGACCGCGCGGCTTAGGGATTTTTTCAAAAAAAGTTGTTCAGACGTCGAGCGCTAATTCTGTTTCCGATGTTAAAAACCCACCTGTTTCCACCGAAAAACCTTTCAGGGGATCGTTTGCAACATTTTGGCACCATTTCTGAGTGAATTGCAGAACGTCAGAAATTTTGAAGACATTGTGACCGCGCGGCTTAGGGTTTTTTTCAAAAAAAGTTGTTCAGATGTCGAGGGCTAATTCTGTTTCCGATCATAAATACCCACCTGTTTCCACCGAAAAACCCTTCAGGGGATCGTTTGCAACAGTTTAGCACCATCTTTGAATGAATTGCAGAACGTCAGTTTTTTGCTGAAATTGTGACCGCGCGGCTTAGGGATTTTTTTAAAAAAAATTGTTCAGACGTCGAGGTCTAATTCTGTTTCCCATGATAAATTCCCACCTGTTTCCACCAAAAAACCCTTCAGGGGATCGTTTGCAACAGTTTGGCACCATTTCTGAGTGAATTGCAGAACGTCAGAAATTTTGAAGACATTGTGAAAGCGCGGCTTAGGGATTTTTTCAAAAAAAGTTGTTCAGATGTCGAGGGCTAATTCTCTTTCCGATCATAAATACCCACCTGTTTCCACCGAAAAACCCATAAGGGGATCGTTTGCAACAGTTTAGCACCATCTTTGAATGAATTGCAGAACGTCAGTTTTTTGCTGAAATTGTGACCGCGCGGCTTAGGGATTTTTTTAAAAACAATTGTTCAGTCGTCGAGGTCTAATTCTGTTTCCCATGATAAATTCCCACCTGTTTCCACCGAAAAACCCTTCAGGGGATCGTTTGCAACAGTTTGGCACCATTTCTGAGTGAATTGCAAAACGTCAGAAATTTTGAAGAAATTGTGACCGCGCGGCTTAGGGATTTTTTCAAAAAAAGTTGTTCGGACCTCGAGGGCTAATTCTGTCTCCGATGATAAATACCCACCTGTTTCCACCGAAAAACCCTTCAGGGGATCGTTTGCAACAGTTTGGCACCATTTCTGAGTGAATTGCAGAACGTCAGAAATTTTGAAGAAATTGTGACCGCGCGGCTTAGGGATTTTTTCAAAAAAAGTTGTTCAGACGTCGAGGGCTAATTCTGTTTCCCATGATAAATACCCACCTGTTTCCACCGAAAAACCTTTCAGGGGATCGTTTGCAACATTTTGGCACCATTTCTGATTGAATTGCAGAACGTCAGAAATTTTGAAGAAATTGTGACCGCGCGGCTTAGGGATTTTTTCAAAAAAAGTTGTTCAGACGTCGAGGGCTAATTCTCTTTCCCATGATAAATACCCACCTGTTTCCACCGAAAAACCTTTCAGGGGCTCGTTTGCA
This sequence comes from Podarcis melisellensis, assembly GCF_964234715.1. Lineage (NCBI taxonomy): Eukaryota > Metazoa > Chordata > Lepidosauria > Squamata > Lacertidae > Podarcis > Podarcis melisellensis. The sequence goes on along the minus strand of NW_028113119.1, from coordinate 84,838 downwards.
ACAGTTTGGCACCATTTCTGAGTGAATTGCAGAACGTCAGATTTTGGCTGATATTGTTACCGCGCGGCTTAGGGATTTTTTCAAAAAAAGTTGTTCAGACGTAGAGGGCTAATTCTGTTTCCCATGATAAATACCCACCTGTTTCCACCGAAAAAGCCTTCAGGGGATCGTTTGCAACAGTTTAGCACCATCTTTGAATGAATTGCAGAACGTCAGATTTTTGAAGAAATTGTGACCGCGCGGCTTAGGGATTTTTTCAAAAAAAGTTGTTCAGACGTCGAGGGCTAATTGTGTTTCCGATGATAAATACCCACCTGTTTCCACCGAAAAACCTTTCAGGGGATTGTTTGCAACAGTTTGGCACCATTTCTGAGTGAATTGCAGAACGTCAGAAATTTTGAAGAAATTGTGACCGCGCGGCTTAGGGATTTTTTCAAAAAAAGTTGTTCAGACGTCGAGCGCTAATTCTGTTTCCGATGTTAAAAACCCACCTGTTTCCACCGAAAAACCCTTCAGGGGATTGTTTGCAACAGTTTGGTACCATTTCTGAGTGAATTGCAGAACGTCAGAAATTTTGAAGAAATTGTGACCGCGCGGCTTAGGGATTTTTTCAAAAAAAGTTGTTCAGACGTCGAGGGCTAATTCTGTTTCCCATGATAAATACCCACCTGTTTCCACCGAAAAACCCTTCAGGGGATCGTTTGCAACAGTTTGGCACCATCTTTGAATGAATTGCAGAACGTCAGATTTTTGCTGAAATTGTGACCGCGCGGCTTAGGGATTTTTTCAAAAAAAAATGTTCAGACGTCGAGGGCCAATTCTGTTTCCCATGATAAATTCCCACCTGTTTCCACCGAAAAACCCTTCAGGGGATCGTTTGCAACAGTTTGGCACCATTTCTGAGTGAATTGCAAAACGTCAGAAATTTTGAAGAAATTGTGACCGCGCGGCTTAGGGATTTTTTCAAAAAAAGTTGTTCGGACCTCGAGGGCTAATTCTGTTTCCGATGATAAATACCCACCTGTTTCCACCAAAAAACCCTTCAGGGGATCGTTTGCAACAGTTTGGCACCATTTCTGAGTGAATTGCAGAACTTCAGATTTTTGCAGAAATTGTGACCACGCGGCTTAGGGATTTTTTCAAAAAAAGTTGTTCAGACGTCGAGGGCTAATTCTGTTTCCCATGATAAATACCCACCTGTTTCCACCGAAAAAGCCTTCAGGGGATCGTTTGCAACAGTTTAGCACCATCTTTGAATGAACTGCAGAACGTCAGATTTTTGCTGAAATTGTGACCGCGCGGCTTAGGGATTTTTTCAAAAAAAGTTGTTCAGATGTCGAGGGCTAATTCTGTTTCCGATGATAAATACCCACCTGTTTCCACCGAAAAACCTTTCAGGGGATCGTTTGCAACAGTTTGGCACCATCTTTGAATGAATTGCAGAACGTCAGATTTTTGCTGAAATTGTGACCGCGCGGCTTAGGGATTTTTTCAAAAAAAATTGTTCAGACGTCGAGGGCTAATTCTGTTTCCGATGATAAATACCCACCTGTTTCCACCGAAAAACCTTTCAGGGGATCGTTTGCAACAGTTTGGCACCATTTCTGAGTGAATTGCAGAACGTCAGAAATTTTGAAGAAATTGTGACTGCGCGGCTTAGGGATTTTTTCAAAAAAAGTTGTTCAGACGTCGAGCGCTAATTCTGTTTCCGATGTTAAAAACCCACCTGTTTCCACCGAAAAACCTTTCAGGGGATTGTTTGCAACATTTTGGCACCATTTCTGAGTGAATTGCAGAACGTCAGAAATTTTGAAGACATTGTGACCGCGCGGCTTGGGGGTTTTTTCAAAAAAAGTTGTTCAGATGTCGAGGGCTAATTCTGTTTCCGATCATAAATACCCACCTGTTTCCACCGAAAAACCCTTCAGGGGATCGTTTGCAACAGTTTAGCACCATCTTTGAATGAATTGCAGAACCTCAGTTTTTTGCTGAAATTGTGACCGCGCGGCTTAGGGATTTTTTTTAAAAAAATTGTTCAGAGGTCGAGGTCTAATTCTGTTTCCCATGATAAATTCCCACCTGTTTCCACCAAAAAACCCTTCACGGGATCGTTTGCAACAGTTTGGCACCATTTCTGAGTGAATTGCAGAACGTCAGAAATTTTGAAGACATTGTGACCGCGCGGCTTAGGGATTTTTTCAAAAAAAGTTGTTCAGATGTCGAGGGCTAATTCTGTTTCCGATCATAAATACCCACCTGTTTCCACCGAAAAACCCATAAGGGGATCGTTTGCAACAGTTTAGCACCATCTTTGAATGAATTGCAGAACGTCAGTTTTTTGCTGAAATTGTGACCGCGCGGCTTAGGGATTTTTTTTAAAAAAATTGTTCAGACGTCGAGGTCTAATTCTGTTTCCCATGATAAATTCCCACCTGTTTCCACCGAAAAACCCTTCAGGGGATCGTTTGCAACAGTTTGGCACCATTTCTGAGTGAATTGCAAAACGTCAGAAATTTTGAAGAAATTGTGACCGCGCGGCTTAGGGATTTTTTCAAAAAAAGTTGTTCGGACCTCGAGGGCTAATTCTGTCTCCGATGATAAATACCCACCTGTTTCCACCGAAAAACCCTTCAGGGGATCGTTTGCAACAGTTTGGCACCATTTCTGAGTGAATTGCAGAACGTCAGATTTTTGCTGAAATTGTGACCGCGCGGCTTAGGGATTTTTTCAAAAAAAGTTGTTCAGACGTCGAGGGCTAATTCTGTTTCCCATGATAAATACCCACCTGTTTCCACTGAAAAACCTTTCAGGGGATCGTTTGCAACATTTTGGCACCATTTCTGATTGAATTGCAGAACGTCAGAAATTTTGAAAAAATTGTGACCGCGCGGCTTAGGGATTTTTTCAAAAAAAGTTGTTCAGACGTCGAGGGCTAATTCTGTTTCCCATGATAAATTCCCACCTGTTTCCACCGAAAAACCCTTCAGGGGATCGTTTGCAACAGTTTGGCACCATTTCTGAGTGAATTGCAAAACGTCAGAAATTTTGAAGAAATTGTGACCGCGCGGCTTAGGGATTTTTTCAAAAAAAGTTGTACGGACCTCGAGGGCTAATTCTGTCTCCGATGATAAATACCCACCTGTTTCCACCGAAAAACCCTTCAGGGGATCGTTTGCAACAGTTTGGCACCATTTCTGAGTGAATTGCAGAACGTCAGAAATTTTGAAGAAATTGTGACCGCGCGGCTTAGGGATTTTTTGAAAAAAAAAATTTTTAAACGTCGAGGGCTAATTCTGTTTCCCATGATAAATACCCACCTGTTTCCACTGAAAAACCTTTCAGGGGATCGTTTGCAACATTTTGGCACCATTTCTGATTGAATTGCAGAACGTCAGAAATTTTGAAAAAATTGTGACCGCGCGGCTTAGGGATTTTTTCAAAAAAAGTTGTTCAGACGTCGAGGGCTAATTCTGTTTCCCATGATAAATACCCACCTGTTTCCACCGAAAAACCTTTCAGGGGCTCGTTTGCAACAGTTTGGCACCATTTCTGAGTGAATTGCAGAACGTCAGATTTTGGCTGAAATTGTGACCGCGCGGCTTAGGGATTTTTTCAAAAAAAGTTGTTCAGACGTAGAGGGCTAATTCTGTTTCCCATGATAAATACCCACCTGTTTCCACCGAAAAACCTTTCAGGGGATTGTTTGCAACAGTTTGGCACCATTTCTGAGTGAATTGCAGAACGTCAGAAATTTTGAAGAAATTGTGACCGCGCGGCTTAGGGATTTTTTCAAAAAAAGTTGTTCAGACGTCGAGCGCTAATTCTGTTTCCGATGTTAAAAACCCACCTGTTTCCACCGAAAAACCTTTCAGGGGATCGTTTGCAACATTTTGGCACCATTTCTGAGTGAATTGCAGAACGTCAGAAATTTTGAAGACATTGTGACCGCGCGGCTTAGGGAGTTTTTCAAAAAAAGTTGTTCAGACATTGAGGACTAATTCTGTTTCCCATGATATATACCCACCTGTTTCCACCGAAAAACCCTTCAGGGGATTGTTTGCAACAGTTTGGTACCATTTCTGAGTGAATTGCAGAACGTCAGAAATTTTGAAGAAATTGTGACCGCGCGGCTTAGGGATTTTTTCAAAAAAAGTTGTTCAGACGTCGAGGGCTAATTCTGTTTCCCATGATAAATACCCACCTGTTTCCACCGAAAAACCCTTCAGGGGATCGTTTGCAACAGTTTGGCACCATCTTTGAATGAATTGCAGAACGTCAGATTTTTGCTGAAATTGTGACCGCGCGGCTTAGGGATTTTTTCAAAAAAAATTGTTCAGACGTCGAGGGCCAATTCTGTTTCCCATGATAAATTCCCACCTGTTTCCACCGAAAAACCCTTCAGGGGATCGTTTGCAACAGTTTGGCACCATTTCTGAGTGAATTGCAAAACGTCAGAAATTTTGAAGAAATTGTGACCGCGCGGCTTAGGGATTTTTTCAAGAAAAGTTTTTCGGACCTCGAGGGCTAATTCTGTTTCCGATGATAAATACCCACCTGTTTCCACCGAAAAACCCTTCAGGGGATCGTTTGCAACAGCTTGGCACCATTTCTGAGTGAATTGCAAAACGTCAGAAATTTTGAAGAAATTGTGACCACGCGGCTTAGGGATTTTTTCAAAAAAAGTTGTTCAGACGTCGAGGGCTAATTCTGTTTCCGATGATAAATACCCACCTGTTTCCACCGAAAAACCTTTCAGGGGATCGTTTGCAACAGTTTGGCACCATCTTTGAATGAATTGCAGAACGTCAGATTTTTGCTGAAATTGTGACCGCGCGGCTTAGGGATTTTTTCAAAAAAAATTGTTCAGACGTCGAGGGCTAATTCTGTTTCCGATGATAAATACCCACCTGTTTCCACCGAAAAACCTTTCAGGGGATCGTTTGCAACAGTTTGGCACCATTTCTGAGTGAATTGCAGAACGTCAGAAATTTTGAAGAAATTGTGACCGTGCGGCTTAGGGATTTTTTCAAAAAAAGTTGTTCAGACATCGAGCGCTAATTCTGTTTCCGATGTTAAAAACCCACCTGTTTCCACCGAAAAACCTTTCAGGGGATCGTTTGCAACATTTTGGCACCATTTCTGAGTGAATTGCAGAACGTCAGAAATTTTGAAGACATTGTGACCGCGCGGCTTAGGGATTTTTTCAAAGAAAGTTGTTCAGATGTCGAGGGCTAATTCTGTTTCCGATCATAAATACCCACCTGTTTCCACCGAAAAACCCTTCAGGGGATCGTTTGCAACAGTTTAGCACCATCTTTGAATGAATTGCAGAACGTCAGTTTTTTGCTGAAATTGTGACCGCGCGGCTTAGGGATTTTTTTAAAAAAAATTGTTCAGACGTCGAGGTCTAATTCTGTTTCCCATGATAAATTCCCACCTGTTTCCACCAAAAAACCCTTCAGGGGATCGTTTGCAACAGTTTGGCACCATTTCTGAGTGAATTGCAAAACGTCAGAAATTTTGAAGAAATTGTGACCGCGCGGCTTAGGGATTTTTTCAAAAAAAGTTGTTCAGACTTCGAGGGCTAACTCTGTTTCCCAGGATAAATACCCACCTGTTTCCACCGAAAAACCCTTCAGGGGATTGTTTGCAACAGTTTGGCACCATTTCTGAGTGAATTGCAGAACGTCAGAAATTTTGAAGAAATTGTGACCGCGCGGCTTAGGGATTTTTTCAAAAAAAGTTGTTCAGACGTCGAGGGCTAATTCTGTTTCCCATGATAAATACCCACCTGTTTCCACCAAAAAAGCCTTCAGGGGATCGTTTGCAACAGTTTAGCACCATCTTTGAATGAATTGCAGAACGTCAGATTTTTGAAGAAGTTGTGACCGCGCGGCTTAGAATTTTTTTCAAAAAAAGTTGTTCAGACGTCGAGGGCTAATTCTGTTTCCCATGATAAATACCCACCTGTTTCCACCGAAAAACCTTTCAGGGGATTGTTTGCAACAGTTTGGCACCATTTCTGAGTGAATTGCAGAACGTCAGAAATTTTGAAGAAATTGTGACCGCGCGGCTTAGGGATTTTTTCAAAAAAAGTTGTTCAGACGTCGAGCGCTAATTCTGTTTCCGATGTTAAAAACCCACCTGTTTCCACCGAAAAACCTTTCAGGGGATCGTTTGCAACATTTTGGCACCATTTCTGAGTGAATTGCAGAACGTCAGAAATTTTGAAGACATTGTGACCGCGCGGCTTAGGGTTTTTTTCAAAAAAAGTTGTTCAGATGTCGAGGGCTAATTCTGTTTCCGATGATAAATACCCACCTGTTTCCACCGAAAAACCTTTCAGGGGATCGTTTGTAACAGTTTGGCACCATTTCTGAGTGAATTGCAGAACGTCAGAAATTTTGAAGAAATTGTGACCGCGCGGCTTAGGGATTTTTTCAAAAAAAGTTGTTCAGACATTGAGGGCTAATTCTGTTTCCCATGATATATACCCACCTGTTTCCACCGAAAAACCCTTCAGGGGATTGTTTGCAACAGTTTGGCACCATTTCTGAGTGAATTGCAAAACGTCAGAAATTTTGAAGAAATTGTGACCGCGCGGCTTAGGGATTTTTTCAAAAAAAGTTGTTCGGACCTCGAGGGCTAATTCTGTTTCCGATGATAAATACCCACCTGTTTCCACCGAAAAACCCTTCAGGGGATCGTTTGCAACAGTTTGGCACCATTTCTGAGTGAATTGCAGAACGTCAGATTTTGGCTGAAATTGTGACCGCGCGGCTTAGGGATTTTTTCAAAAAAAGTTGTTCAGACGTCGAGGGCTAATTCTGTTTCCGATGATAAATACCCACCTGTTTCCACCGAAAAACCTTTCAGGGGATCGTTTGCAACAGTTTGGCACCATCTTTGAATGAATTGCAGAACGTCAGATTTTTGCTGAAATTGTGACCGCGCGGCTTAGGGATTTTTTCAAAAAAAATTGTTCAGACGTCGAGGGCTAATTCTGTTTCCGATGATAAATACCCACCTGTTTCCACCGAAAAACCTTTCAGGGGATCGTTTGCAACAGTTTGGCACCATTTCTGAGTGAATTGCAGAACGTCAGAAATTTTGAAGAAATTGTGACCGCGCGGCTTAGGGATTTTTTCAAAAAAAGTTGTTCAGACGTCGAGCGCTAATTCTGTTTCCGATGTTAAAAACCCACCTGTTTCCACCGAAAAACCTTTCAGGGGATCGTTTGCAACATTTTGGCACCATTTCTGAGTGAATTGCAGAACGTCAGAAATTTTGAAGACATTGTGACCGCGCGGCTTAGGGATTTTTTCAAAAAAAGTTGTTCAAATGTCGAGAGCTAATTCTGTTTCCGATGATAAATACCCACCTGTTTCCACCGAAAAACCCTTCAGGGGATCGTTTGCAACAGTTTAGCACCATCTTTGAATGAATTGCAGAACGTCAGTTTTTTGCTGAAATTGTGACCGCGCGGCTTAGGGATTTTTTTAAAAAAAATTGTTCAGACGTCGAGGTCTAATTCTGTTTCCCATGATAAATTCCCACCTGTTTCCACCGAAAAACCCTTCAGGGGATCGTTTGCAACAGTTTGGCACCATTTCTGAGTGAATTGCAAAACGTCAGAAATTTTGAAGAAATTGTGACCGCGCGGCTTAGGGATTTTTTCAAAAAAAGTTGTTCGGACCTCGAGGGCTAATTCTGTTTCCGATGATAAATACCCACCTATTTGCACCGAAAAACCCTTCAGGGGATCGTTTGCAACAGTTTGGCACCATTTCTGAGTGAATTGCAGAACGTCAGAAATTTTGAAGAAATTGTGACCGCGCGGCTTAGGGATTTTTTCAAAAAAAGTTGTTCAGACGTCGAGCGCTAATTCTGTTTCCGATGTTAAAAACCCACCTGTTTCCACCGAAAAACCTTTCAGGGGATCGTTTGCAACATTTTGGCACCATTTCTGAGTGAATTGCAGAACGTCAGAAATTTTGAAGACATTGTGACCGCGCGGCTTAGGGATTTTTTCAAAAAAAGTTGTTCAGATGTCGAGGGCTAATTCTGTTTCCGATCATAAATACCCACCTGTTTCCACCGAAAAACCCTTCAGGGGATTGTTTGCAACAGTTTGGCACCATTTCTGAGTGAATTGCAGAACGTCAGAAATTTTGAAGAAATTGTGACCGCGCGGCTTAGGGATTTTTTCAAAAAAAGTTGTTCAGACGTCGAGGGCTAATTCTGTTTCCCATGATAAATACCCACCTGTTTCCACCGAAAAAGCCTTCAAGGGATCGTTTGCAACAGTTTTGCACCATCTTTGAATGAATTGCAGAACGTCAGATTTTTGAAGAAATTGTGACCGCGCGGCTTAGGGATTTTTTCAAAAAAAGTTGTTCAGACTTCGAGGGCTAACTCTGTTTCCCAGGATAAATACCCACCTGTTTCCACCGAAAAACCCTTCAGGGGATTGTTTGCAACAGTTTGGCACCATTTCTGAGTGAATTGCAGAACGTCAGAAATTTTGAAGAAATTGTGACCGCGCGGCTTAGGGATTTTTTCAAAAAAAGTTGTTCAGACGTCGAGGGCTAATTCTGTTTCCCATGATAAATACCCACCTGTTTCCACCGAAAAAGCCTTCAGGGGATCGTTTGCAACATTTTGGCACCATTTCTGAGTGAATTGCAGAACGTCAGAAATTTTGAAGACATTGTGACCGCGCGGCTTAGGGTTTTTTTCAAAAAAAGTTGTTCAGATGTCGAGGGCTAATTCTGTTTCCGATGATAAATACCCACCTGTTTCCACCGAAAAACCTTTCAGGGGATCGTTTGTAACAGTTTGGCACCATTTCTGAGTGAATTGCAGAACGTCAGAAATTTTGAAGAAATTGTGACCGCGCGGCTTAGGGATTTTTTCAAAAATAGTTGTTCAGACATTGAGGGCTAATTCTGTTCACCATGATATATACCCACCTGTTTCCACCGAAAAACCCTTCAGGGGATTGTTTGCAACAGTTTGGCACCATTTCTGAGTGAATTGCAGAATGTCAGAAATTTTTAAGAAATTGTGACCGCGCGGCTTAGGGATTTTTTCAAAAAAAGTTGTTCAGACGTCGAGGGCTAATTCTGTTTCCCATGATAAATTCCCACCTGTTTCCACCGAAAAACCCTTCAGGGGATCGTTTGCAACAGTTTGGCACCATTTCTGAGTGAATTGCAGAACGTCAGAAATTTTGAAGACATTGTGACCGCGCGGCATAGGGATTTTTTCAAAAAAAGTTGTTCAGATGTCGAGAGCTAATTCTGTTTCCGATCATAAATACCCACCTGTTTCCACCGAAAAACCCTTCAGGGGATCGTTTGCAACAGTTTAGCACCATCTTTGAATGAATTGCAGAACGTCAGTTTTTTGCTGAAATTGTGACCGCGCGGCTTAGGGATTTTTTTAAAAAAAATTGTTCAGACGTCGAGGTCTAATTCTGTTTCCCATGATAAATTCCCACCTGTTTCCACCGAAAAACCCTTCAGGGGATCGTTTGCAACAGTTTGGCACCATTTCTGAGTGAATTGCAAAACGTCAGAAATTTTGAAGAAATTGTGACCGCGCGGCTTAGGGATTTTTTCAAAAAAAGTTGTTCGGACCTCGAGGGCTAATTCTGTTTCCGATGATAAATACCCACCTGTTTGCACCGAAAAACCCTTCAGGGGATCGTTTGCAACAGTTTGGCACCATTTCTGAGTGAATTGCAGAACGTCAGATTTTTGCAGAAATTGTGACCACGCGGCTTAGGGATTTTTTCAAAAAAAGTTGTTCAGACGTCGAGGGCTAATTCTGTTTCCGATGATAAATACCCACCTGTTTCCACCGAAAAACCTTTCAGGGGATCGTTTGCAACAGTTTGGCACCATCTTTGAATGAATTGCAGAACGTCAGATTTTTGCTGAAATTGTGACCGCGCGGCTTAGGGATTTTTTAAAAAAAAATTGTTCAGACGTCGAGGGCTAATTCTGTTTCCGATGATAAATACCCACCTGTTTCCACCGAAAAACCTTTCAAGGGATCGTTTGCAACAGTTTGGCACCATTTCTGAGTGAATTGCAGAACGTCAGAAATTTTGAAGAAATTGTGACCGCGCGGCTTAGGGATTTTTTCAAAAAAAGTTGTTCAGACGTCGAGCGCTAATTCTGTTTCCGATGTTAAAAACCCACCTGTTTCCACCGAAAAACCTTTCAGGGGATCGTTTGCAACATTTTGGCACCATTTCTGAGTGAATTGCAGAACGTCAGAAATTTTGAAGACATTGTGACCGCGCGGCTTAGGGTTTTTTTCAAAAAAAGTTGTTCAGATGTCGAGGGCTAATTCTGTTTCCGATCATAAATACCCACCTGTTTCCACCGAAAAACCCTTCAGGGGATTGTTTGCAACAGTTTGGCACCATTTCTGAGTGAATTGCAGAACGTCAGAAATTTTGAAGAAATTGTGACCGCGCGGCTTAGGGATTTTTTCAAAAAAAGTTGTTCAGACGTCGAGGGCTAATTCTGTTTCCCATGATAAATACCCACCTGTTTCCACCGAAAAAGCCTTCAGGGGATCGTTTGCAACAGTTTTGCACCATCTTTGAATGAATTGCAGAACGTCAGATTTTTGAAGAAATTGTGACCGCGCGGCTTAGGGATTTTTTCAAAAAAAGTTGTTCAGACTTCGAGGGCTAACTCTGTTTCCCAGGATAAATACCCACCTGTTTCCACCGAAAAACCCTTCAGGGGATTGTTTGCAACAGTTTGGCACCATTTCTGAGTGAATTGCAGAACGTCAGAAATTTTGAAGAAATTGTGACCGCGCGGCTTAGGGATTTTTTCAAAAAAAGTCGTTCAGACGTCGAGGGCTAATTCTTTTTCCCATGATAAATACCCACCTGTTTCCACCGAAAAAGCCTTCAGGGGATCGTTTGCAACATTTTGGCACCATTTCTGAGTGAATTGCAGAACGTCAGAAATTTTGAAGACATTGTGACCGCGCGGCTTAGGGTTTTTTTCAAAAAAAGTTGTTCAGATGTCGAGGGCTAATTCTGTTTCCGATGATAAATACCCACCTGTTTCCACCGAAAAACCTTTCAGGGGATCGTTTGCAACAGTTTGGCACCATTTCTGAGTGAATTGCAAAACGTCAGAAATTTTGAAGAAATTGTGACCGCACGGCTTAGGGATTTTTTCAAAAAAAGTTGTTCGGACCTCGAGGGCTAATTCTGTTTCCGATGATAAATACCCACCTGTTTCCACCGAAAAACCCTTCAGGGGATCGTTTGCAACAGTTTGGCACCATTTCTGAGTGAATTGCAGAACTTCAGATTTTTGCAGAAATTGTGACCACGCGGCTTAGGGATTTTTTAAAAAAAAGTTGTTCAGACGTCGAGGGCTAATTCTGTTTCCCATGATAAATACCCACCTGTTTCCACCGAAAAACCTTTCAGGCGATCGTTTGTAACAGTTTGGCACCATTTCTGAGTGAATTGCAGAACGTCAGAAATTTTGAAGAAATTGTGACCGCGCGGCTTAGGGATTTTTTCAAAAATAGTTGTTCAGACATTGAGGGCTAATTCTGTTTCCCATGATATATACCCACCTGTTTCCACCGAAAAACCCTTCAGGGGATTGTTTGCAACAATTTGGCACCATTTCTGAGTGAATTGCAGAATGTCAGAAATTTTTAAGAAATTGTGACCGCGCGGCTTAGGGATTTTTTCAAAAAAAGTTGTTCAGACGTCGAGGGCTAATTCTGTTTCCGATGATAAATACCCACCTGTTTCCACCGAAAAACCTTTCAGGGGATCGTTTGCAACAGTTTGGCACCATCTTTGAATGAATTGCAGAACGTCAGATTTTTGCTGAAATTGTGACCGCCCGGCTTAGGGATTTTTTCAAAAGAAATTGTTCAGACGTCGAGGGCTAATTCTGTTTCCGATGATAAATACCCACCTGTTTCCACCGAAAAACCTTTCAGGGGATCGTTTGCAACAGTTTGGCACCATTTCTGAGTGAATTGCAGAACGTCAGAAATTTTGAAGAAATTGTGACCGCGCGGCTTAGGGATTTTTTCAAAAAAAGTTGTTCAGACGTCGAGGTCTAATTCTGTTTCCCATGATAAATTCCCACCTGTTTCCACCGAAAACCCCTTCAGGGGATCGTTTGCAACAGTTTGGCACCATTTCTGAGTGAATTGCAAAACGTCAGAAATTTTGAAGAAATTGTGACTGCGCGGCTGAGGGATTTTTTCAAAAAAAGTTGTTCAGACATCGAGGGCTAATTCTGTTTCCGATGATAAATACCCACCTGTTTCCACCGAAACAGCCTTCAGGGCATCGTTTGCAACAGTTTAGCACCATCTTTGAATGAATTGCAGAACGTCAGATTTTGGCTGAAATTGTGACCGCGTGGCTTAGGGATTTTTTCAAAAAAAGTTGTTCAGACGTAGAGGGCTAATTCTGTTTCCCATGATAAATACCCACCTGTTTCCACCGAAACAGCCTTCAGGGGATCGTTTGCAACAGTTTAGCACCATCTTTGAATGAATTGCAGAACGTCAGATTTTTGAAGAAATTGTGACTGCGCGGCTGAGGGATTTTTTCAAAAAAAGTTGTTCAGACATCGAGGGCTAATTCTGTTTCCGATGATAAATACCCACCTGTTTCCACCGAAAAACCTTTCAGGGGATTGTTTGCAACAGTTTGGCACCATTTCTGAGTGAATTGCAGAATGTCAGAAATTTTGAAGAAATTGTGACCGCGCGGCTTAGGGATTTTTTCAAAAAAAGTTGTTCAGACGTCGAGCGCTAATTCTGTTTCCGATGTTAAAAACCCACCTGTTTCCACCGAAAAACCTTTCAGGGGATCGTTTGCAACATTTTGGCACCATTTCTGAGTGAATTGCAGAACGTCAGAAATTTTGAATACATTATGACCGCGCGGCTTAGGGATTTTTTCAAAAAAAGTTGTTCAGATGTCGAGGGCTAATTCTGTTTCCGATGATAAATACCCACCTGTTTCCACCGAAAAACCTTTCAGGGGATCGTTTGCAACAGTTTGGCACCATTTCTGAGTGAATTGCAGAACGTCAGATTTTGGCTGAAATTGTGACCGCGCGGCTTAGGGATTTTTTCAAAAAAGGTTGTTCAGAAGTAGAGGGCTAATTCTGATTCCCATGATAAATACCCACCTGTTTCCACCGAAAAAGCCTTCAGGGGATCGTTTGCAACAGTTTAGCACCATCTTTGATTGAATTGCAGAACGTCAGATTTTTGAAGAAATTGTGACCGCGCGGCTTAGGGATTTTTTCAAAAAAAGTTGTTCAGATGTCGAGGGCTAATTCTGTTTCCGATGATAAATACCCACCTGTTTCCACCGAAAAACCCTTCAGGGGATCGTTTGCAACAGTTTAGCACCATCTTTGAATAAATTGCAGAACGTCAGTTTTTTACTGAAATTGTGACCGCGCGGCTTAGGGATTTTTTCAAAAAAAATTGTTCAGACGTCGAGGTCTAATTCTGTTTCCCATGATAAATACCCACTTGTTTCCACCGAAAAACCCTTCAGGGGATTGTTTGCAACAGTTTGGAACCATTTCTGAGTGAATTGCAGAACGTCAGAAATTTTGAAGAAATTGTGACCACGCGGCTTAGGGATTTTTTCAAAAAACGTTGTTCAGACGTCGAGGGCTAATTCTGTTTCCCATGATAAATACCCACCTGTTTGCACCGAAAAAGCCTTCAGGGAATCGTTTGCAACAGTTTAGCACCATCTTTGAATGAATTGCAGAACGTTAGATTTTTGAAGAAATTGTGACCGCGCGGCTTAGGGATTTTTTCAAAAAAAGTTGTTCAGACGTCGAGGGCTAATTCTGTTTCCGATGATAAATACCCACCTGTTTCCACCGAAAAACCCTTCAGGGGATCGTTTGCAACAGTTTAGCACCATCTTTGAATGAATTGCAGAACGTCAGTTTTTTACTGAAATTGTGACCGCGCGGCTTAGGGATTTTTTCAAAAAAAATTGTTCAGACGTCGAGGTCTAATTCTGTTTCCGATGATAAATTCCCACCTGTTTCCACCGAAAATCCCTTCAGGGGATCGTTTGCAACAGTTTGGCACCATTTCTGAGTGAATTGCAAAACGTCAGAAATTTTGCAGAAATTGTGACCGCGCGGCTTAGGGATTTTTTCAAAAAAAGTTGTTCAGACTTCGAGGGCTAACTCTGTTTCCCATGATAAATACCCACTTGTTTCCACCGAAAAACCCTTCAGGGGATTGTTTGCAACAGTTTGGCACCATTTCTGAGTGAATTGCAGAACTTCAGATTTTTGCAGAAATTGTGACCGCGCGGCTTAGGGATTTTTTCAAAAAAAGTTGTTCAGACGTCGAGGGCTAATTCTGTTTCCGATGATAAATACCCACCTGTTTCCACCGAAAAACCCTTCAGGGGATCGTTTGCAACAGTTTAGCACCATCTTTGAATAAATTGCAGAACGTCAGTTTTTTACTGAAATTGTGACCGCGCGGCTTAGGGATTTTTTCAAAAAAAATTGTTCAGACGTCGAGGTCTAATTCTGTTTCCCATGATAAATACCCACTTGTTTCCACCGAAAAACCCTTCAGGGGATTGTTTGCAACAGTTTGGCACCATTTCTGAGTGAATTGCAGAACGTCAGAAATTTTGAAGAAATTGTGACCACGCGGCTTAGGGATTTTTTCAAAAAACGTTGTTCAGACGTCGAGGGCTAATTCTGTTTCCCATGATAAATACCCACCTGTTTGCACCGAAAAAGCCTTCAGGGAATCGTTTGCAACAGTTTAGCACCATCTTTGAATGAATTGCAGAACGTTAGATTTTTGAAGAAATTGTGACCGCGCGGCTTAGGGATTTTTTCAAAAAAAAGTTGTTCAGACGTCAAGGGCTAATTCTGTTTCCGATGATAAATACCCACCTGTTTCCACCGAAAAACCCTTCAGGGGATCGTTTGCAACAGTTTAGCACCATCTTTGAATGAATTGCAGAACGTCAGTTTTTTACTGAAATTGTGACCGCGCGGCTTAGGGATTTTTTCAAAAAAAATTGTTCAGACGTCGAGGTCTAATTCTGTTTCCGATGATAAATTCCCACCTGTTTCCACCGAAAATCCCTTCAGGGGATCGTTTGCAACAGTTTGGCACCATTTCTGAGTGAATTGCAAAACGTCAGAAATTTTGCAGAAATTGTGACCGCGCGGCTTAGGGATTTTTTCAAAAAAAGTTGTTCAGACTTCGAGGGCTAACTCTGTTTCCCATGATAAATACCCACTTGTTTCCACCGAAAAACCCTTCAGGGGATTGTTTGCAACAGTTTGGCACCATTTCTGAGTGAATTGCAGAACTTCAGATTTTTGCAGAAATTGTGACCGCGCGGCTTAGGGATTTTTTCAAAAAAAGTTGTTCAGACGTCGAGGGCTAATTCTGTTTCCGATGATAAATACCCACCTGTTTCCACCGAAAAACCCTTCAGGGGATCGTTTGCAACAGTTTAGCACCATCTTTGAATAAATTGCAGAACGTCAGTTTTTTACTGAAATTGTGACCGCGCGGCTTAGGGATTTTTTCAAAAAAAATTGTTCAGACGTCGAGGTCTAATTCTGTTTCCCATGATAAATACCCACTTGTTTCCACCGAAAAACCCTTCAGGGGATTGTTTGCAACAGTTTGGCACCATTTCTGAGTGAATTGCAGAACGTCAGAAATTTTGAAGAAATTGTGACCACGCGGCTTAGGGATTTTTTCAAAAAACGTTGTTCAGACGTCGAGGGCTAATTCTGTTTCCCATGATAAATACCCACCTGTTTGCACCGAAAAAGCCTTCAGGGAATCGTTTGCAACAGTTTAGCACCATCTTTGAATGAATTGCAGAACGTTAGATTTTTGAAGAAATTGTGACCGCGCGGCTTAGGGATTTTTTCAAAAAAAAGTTGTTCAGACGTCAAGGGCTAATTCTGTTTCCGATGATAAATACCCACCTGTTTCCACCGAAAAACCCTTCAGGGGATCGTTTGCAACAGTTTAGCACCATCTTTGAATGAATTGCAGAACGTCAGTTTTTTACTGAAATTGTGACCGCGCGGCTTAGGGATTTTTTCAAAAAAAATTGTTCAGACGTCGAGGTCTAATTCTGTTTCCGATGATAAATTCCCACCTGTTTCCACCGAAAATCCCTTCAGGGGATCGTTTGCAACAGTTTGGCACCATTTCTGAGTGAATTGCAAAACGTCAGAAATTTTGCAGAAATTGTGACCGCGCGGCTTAGGGATTTTTTCAAAAAAAGTTGTTCAGACTTCGAGGGCTAACTCTGTTTCCCATGATAAATACCCACTTGTTTCCACCGAAAAACCCTTCAGGGGATTGTTTGCAACAGTTTGGCACCATTTCTGAGTGAATTGCAGAACTTCAGATTTTTGCAGAAATTGTGACCGCGCGGCTTAGGGATTTTTTCAAAAAAAGTTGTTCAGACGTCGAGGGCTAATTCTGTTTCCCATGATAAATACCCACCTGTTTCCACCCAAAAAGCCTTCAGGTTATCGTTTGCAACAGTTTAGCACCATCTTTGAATGAACTGCAGAACGTCAGATTTTTGCTGAAATTGTGACCGCGCGGCTTAGGGATTTTTTCAAAAAAAGTTGTTCAGATGTCAAGGGCTAATTCTGTTTCCGATGATAAATACCCACCTGTTTCCACCGAAAAACCTTTCAGGGGATCGTTTGCAACAGTTTGGCACCATTTCTGAGTGAATTGCAGAACGTCAGATTTTGGCTGAAATTGTGACCGCGCGGCTTAGGGATTTTTTCAAAAAATGTTGTTCAGACGTAGAGGGCTAATTCTGATTCCCATGATAAATACCCACCTGTTTCCACCGAAAAAGCCTTCAGGGGATCGTTTGCAACAGTTTAGCACCATCTTTGAATGAATTGCAGAACGTCAGTTTTTTACTGAAATTGTGACCGCGCGGCTTAGGGATTTTTTCAAAAAAAATTGTTCAGACGTCGAGGTCTAATTCTGTTTCCGATGATAAATTCCCACCTGTTTCCACCGAAAATCCCTTCAGGGGATCGTTTGCAACAGTTTGGCACCATTTCTGAGTGAATTGCAAAACGTCAGAAATTTTGCAGAAATTGTGACCGCGCGGCTTAGGGATTTTTTCAAAAAAAGTTGTTCAGACTTCGAGGGCTAACTCTGTTTCCGATGATAAATACCCACCTGTTTCCACCGAAAAACCCTTCAGGGGATCGTTTGCAACAGTTTAGCACCATCTTTGAATAAATTGCAGAACGTCAGTTTTTTACTGAAATTGTGACCGCGCGGCTTAGGGATTTTTTCAAAAAAAATTGTTCAGACGTCGAGGTCTAATTCTGTTTCCCATGATAAATACCCACTTGTTTCCACCGAAAAACCCTTCAGGGGATTGTTTGCAACAGTTTGGCACCATTTCTGAGTGAATTGCAGAACGTCAGAAATTTTGAAGAAATTGTGACCACGCGGCTTAGGGATTTTTTCAAAAAACGTTGTTCAGACGTCGAGGGCTAATTCTGTTTCCCATGATAAATACCCACCTGTTTGCACCGAAAAAGCCTTCAGGGAATCGTTTGCAACAGTTTAGCACCATCTTTGAATGAATTGCAGAACGTTAGATTTTTGAAGAAATTGTGACCGCGCGGCTTAGGGATTTTTTCAAAAAAAGTTGTTCAGACGTCGAGGGCTAATTCTGTTTCCGATGATAAATACCCACCTGTTTCCACCAAAAAACCTTTCATTGGATCGTTTGCAACAGTTTGGCACCATCTTTGAATGAATTGCAGAACGTCAGATTTTTGCTGAAATTGTGACCGCGCGGCTTAGGGATTTTTTCAAAAAAAGTTGTTCAGACGTCGAGCGCTAATTCTGTTTCCGATGTTAAAAACCCACCTGTTTCCACCGAAAAACCTTTCAGGGGATCGTTTGCAACATTTTGGCACCATTTCTGAGTGAATTGCAGAACGTCAGAAATTTTGAAGACATTGTGACCGCGCGGCTTAGGGATTTTTTCAAAAAAAGTTTTTCAGGTGTCGAGGGCTAATTCTGTTTCCGATGATAAATACCCACCTGTTTCCACCGAAAAACCCTTCAGGGGATCGTTTGCAACAGTTTAGCACCATCTTTGAATGAATTGCAGAACGTCAGTTTTTTACTGAAATTGTGAACGCGCGGCTTAGGGATTTTTTCAAAAAAAATTGTTCAGACGTCGAGGTCTAATTCTGTTTCCCATGATAAATTCCCACCTGTTTCCACCGAAAAACCCTTCAGGGGATCGTTTGCAACAGTTTGGCACAATTTCTGAGTGAATTGCAAAACGTCAGTAATTTTGCAGAAATTGTGACCGCGCGGCTTAGGGATTTTTTCAAAAAAAGTTGTTCAGACTTCGAGGGCTAACTCTGTTTCCCATGATAAATACCCACTTGTTTCCACCGAAAAACCCTTCAGGGGATTGTTTGCAACAGTTTGGCACCATTTCTGAGTGAATTGCAGAACTTCAGATTTTTGCAGAAATTGTGACCGCGCGGCTTAGGGATTTTTTCAAAAAAAGTTGTTCAGACGTAGAGGGCTAATTCTGTTTCCCGTGATAAATACCCACCTGTTTCCACCGAAAAAGCCTTCAGGGGATCGTTTGCAACAGCTTAGCACCATCTTTGAATGAATTGCAGAACGTCAGATTTTTGAAGAAATTGTGACCGCGCGGCTTAGGGATTTTTTCAAAAAAAGTTGTTCAGACGTCGAGGGCTAATTCTGTTTCCCATGATAAATACCCACCTGTTTCCACCGAAAAAGCCTTCAGGGGATCGTTTGCAACAGTTTGGCACCATCTTTGAATGAATTGCAGAACGTCAGATTTTTGCTGAAATTGTGACCGCGCGGCTTAGGGATTTTTTCAAAAAAAGTTGTTCAGACGTCGAGGGCTAATTCTGTTTCCGATGATAAATACCCACCTGTTTCCACCAAAAAACCTTTCAGGGGATCGTTTGCAACAGTTTGGCACCATTTCTGAGTGAATTGCAGAACGTCAGAAATTTTGAAGAAATTGTGACCGCGCGGATTAGGGATTTTTTCAAAAAAAGTTGTTCAGACGTCGAGCGCTAATTCTGTTTCCGATGTTAAAAACCCACCTGTTTCCACCGAAAAACCTTTCAGGGGATCGTTTGCAACATTTTGGCACCATTTCTGAGTGAATTGCAGAACGTCAGAAATTTTGAAGACATTGTGACCGCGCGGCTTAGGGATTTTTTCAAAAAAAGTTGTTCAGATGTCGAGGGCTAATTCTGTTTCCGATGATAAATACCCACCTGTTTCCACCGAAAAACCCTTCAGGGGATCGTTTGCAACAGTTTAGCACCATCTTTGAATGAATTGCAGAACGTCAGTTTTTTGCTGAAATTGTGACCGTGCGGCTTAGGGATTTTTTCAAAAAAAGTTGTTCGGACCTCGAGGGCTAATTCTGTCTCCGATGATAAATACCCACCTGTTTCCACCGAAAAACCATTCAGGGGATCGTTTGCAACAGTTTGGCACCATTTCTGAGTGAATTGCAGAACTTCAGATTTTTGCAGAAATTGTGACCGCGCGGCTTAGGGATTTTTTCAAAAAAAGTTGTTCAGACTTCGAGGGCTAATTCTGTTTCCCATGATAAATACACACCTGTTTCCACCGAAAAACCCTTCAGGGGATTGTTTGCAACAGTTTGGCACCATTTCTGAGTGAATTGCAGAACGTCAGATATTTTGAAGAAATTGTGACCGCGCGGCTTAGGGATTTTTTCAAAAAAAGTTGTTCAGACGTCGAGGGCTAATTCTGTTTCCCATGATAAATACCCACCTGTTTCCACCGAAAAACCTTTCAGGGGATCGTTTGCAACAGTTTGGCACCATTTCTGAGTGAATTGCAGAACGTCAGACTTTGGCTGAAATTGTGACCGCGCGGCTTAGGGATTTATTCAAAAAAAGTTGTTCAGACGTCGAGGGCTAATTCTGTTTCCCATGATAAATACCCACCTGTTTCCACCGAAAAACCTTTCAGGGGATCGTTTGCAACATTTTGGCACCATTTCTGAGTGAATTGCAGAACGTCAGAAATTTTGAAGACATTGTGACCGCGCGGCTTAGGGATTTTTTCAAAAAAAGTTTTTCAGGTTTCGAGGGCTAATTCTGTTTCCGATGATAAATACCCACCTGTTTCCACCGAAAAACCCTTCAGGGGATCGTTTGCAACAGTTTAGCACCATCTTTGAATGAATTGCAGAACGTCAGTTTTTTACTGAAATTGTGACCGCGCGGCTTAGGGATTTTTTCAAAAAAAATTGTTCAGACGTCGAGGTCTAATTCTGTTTCCCATGATAAATTCCCACCTGTTTCCACCGAAAATCCCTTCAGGGGATTGTTTGCAACAGTTTGGCACCATTTCTGAGTGAATTGCAAAACGTCAGAAATTTTGCAGAAATTGTGACCGCGCGGCTTAGGGATTTTTTCAAAAAAAGCTGTTCAGACTTCGAGGGCTAACTCTGTTTCCCATGATAAATACCCACTTGTTTCCACCGAAAAACCGTTCAGGGGATTGTTTGCAACAGTTTGGCACCATTTCTGAGTGAATTGCAGAACTTCAGATTTTTGCAGAAATTGTGACCGCGCGGCTTAGGGATTTTTTCAAAAAAAGTTGTTCAGACGTCGAGGGCTAATTCTGTTTCCCATGATAAATACCCACCTGTTTCCACCCAAAAAGCCTTCAGGTTATCGTTTGCAACAGTTTAGCACCATCTTTGAATGAACTGCAGAACGTCAGATTTTTGCTGAAATTGTGACCGCGCTCCTTAGGGATTTTTTCAAAAAAAGTTGTTCAGATGTCGAGGGCTAATTCTGTTTCCGATGATAAATACCCACCTGTTTCCACCGAAAAACCTTTCAGGGGATCGTTTGCAAGAGTTTGGCACCATTTCTGAGTGAATTGCAGAACGTCAGATTTTGGCTGAAATTGTGACCGCGCGGCTTAGGGATTTTTTCAAAAAAGGTTGTTCAGACGTAGAGGGCTAATTCTGATTCCCATGATAAATACCCACCTGTTTCCACCGAAAAAGCCTTCAGGGGATCGTTTGCAACAGTTTAGCACCATCTTTGAATGAATTGCAGAACGTCAGATTTTTGAAGAAATTGTGACCGCGCGGCTTAGGGATTTTTTCAAAAAAAGGTGTTCAGATGTCGAGGGCTAATTCTGTTTCCCATGATAAATACCCACCTGTTTCCACCGAAAAACCCTTCAGGGGATCGCTTGCAACAGTTTAGCACCATCTTTGAATAAATTGCAGAAAGTCAGTTTTTTACTGAAATTGTGACCGCGCGGCTTAGGGATTTTTTCAAAAAAAATTGTTCAGACGTCGAGGGCTAATTCTGTTTCCCATGATAAATACCCACTTGTTTCCACCGAAAAACCCTTCAGGGGATTGTTTGCAACAGTTTGGCACCATTTCTGAGTGAATTGCAGAACTTCAGATTTTTGCAGAAATTGTGACCGCGCGGCTTAGGGATTTTTTCAAAAAAAGTTGTTCAGACGTCGAGGGCTAATTCTGTTTCCCATGATAAATACCCACCTGTTTCCACCCAAAAAGCCTTCAGGTTATCGTTTGCAACAGTTTAGCACCATCTTTGAATGAACTGCAGAACGTCAGATTTTTGCTAAAATTGTGACCGCGCGGCTTAGGGATTTTTTCAAAAAACGTTGTTCAGATGTCGAGGGCTAATTCTGTTTCCGATGATAAATACCCACCTGTTTCCACCGAAAAACCTTTCAGGGGATCGTTTGCAAGAGTTTGGCACCATTTCTGAGTGAATTGCAGAACGTCAGATTTTGGCTGAAATTGTGACCGCGCGGCTTAGGGATTTTTTCAAAAAAGGTTGTTCAGACGTAGAGGGCTAATTCTGATTCCCATGATAAATACCCACCTGTTTCCACCGAAAAAGCCTTCAGGGGATCGTTTGCAACAGTTTAGCACCATCTTTGAATGAATTGCAGAACGTCAGATTTTTGAAGAAATTGTGACCGCGCGGCTTAGGGATTTTTTCAAAAAAAGTTGTTCAGATGTCGAGGGCTAATTCTGTTTCCGATGATAAATACCCACCTGTTTCCACCGAAAAACCCTTCAGGGGATCGTTTGCAACAGTTTAGCACCATCTTTGAATAAATTGCAGAACGTCAGTTTTTTACTGAAATTGTGACCGCGCGGCTTAGGGATTTTTTCAAAAAAAATTGTTCAGACGTCGAGGTCTAATTCTGTTTCCCATGATAAATACCCACTTGTTTCCACCGAAAAACCCTTCAGGGGATTGTTTGCAACAGTTTGGCACCATTTCTGAGTGAATTGCAGAACGTCAGAAATTTTGAAGAAATTGTGACCACGCGGCTTAGGGATTTTTTCAAAAAACGTTGTTCAGACGTCGAGGGCTAATTCTGTTTCCCATGATAAATACCCACCTGTTTGCACCGAAAAAGCCTTCAGGGAATAGTTTGCAACAGTTTAGCACCATCTTTGAATGAATTGCAGAACGTTAGATTTTTGAAGAAATTGTGACCGCGCGGCTTAGGGATTTTTTCAAAAAAAGTTGTTCAGACGTCGAGGGCTAATTCTGTTTCCGATGATAAATACCCACCTGTTTCCACCGAAAAACCTTTCAGGGGATCGTTTGCAACAGTTTGGCACCATTTCTGAGTGAATTGCAGAACGTCTGAAATTTTGAAGAAATTGTGACCGCGCGGCTTAGGGATTTTTTCAAAAAAAGTTGTTCAGACGTCGAGCGCTAATTCTGTTTCCGATGTTAAAAACCCCCCTGTTTCCACCGAAAAACCTTTCAGGGGATCGTTTGCAACATTTTGGCACCATTTCTGAGTGAATTGCAGAACGTCAGAAATTTTGAAGACATTGTGACCGCGCGGCTTAGGGATTTTTTCAAAAAAAAATTTTCAGGTGTCGAGGGCTAATTCTGTTTCCGATGATAAATACCCACTTGTTTCCACCGAAAAACCCTTCAGGGGATTGTTTGCAACAGTTTGGCACCATTTCTGAGTGAATTGCAGAACTTCAGATTTTTGCAGAAATTGTGACCGCGCGGCTTAGGGATTTTTTCAAAAAAAGTTGTTCAGACGTCGAGGGCTAATTCTGTTTCCCATGATAAATACCCACCTGTTTCCACCCAAAAAGCCTTCAGGTTATCGTTTGCAACAGTTTAGCACCATCTTTGAATGAACTGCAGAACGTCAGATTTTTGCTGAAATTGTGACCGCGCGGCTTAGGGATTTTTTCAAAAAACGTTGTTCAGATGTCGAGGGCTAATTCTGTTTCCGATGATAAATACCCACCTGTTTCCACCGAAAAACCTTTCAGGGGATCGTTTGCAAGAGTTTGGCACCATTTCTGAGTGAATTGCAGAACGTCAGATTTTGGCTGAAATTGTGACCGCGCGGCTTAGGGATTTTTTCAAAAAAGGTTGTTCAGACGTAGAGGGCTAATTCTGATTCCCATGATAAATACCCACCTGTTTCCACCGAAAAAGCCTTCAGGGGATCGTTTGCAACAGTTTAGCACCATCTTTGAATGAATTGCAGAACGTCAGATTTTTGAAGAAATTGTGACCGCGCGGCTTAGGGATTTTTTCAAAAAAAGTTGTTCAGATGTCGAGGGCTAATTCTGTTTCCGATGATAAATACCCACCTGTTTCCACCGAAAAACCCTTCAGGGGATCGTTTGCAACAGTTTAGCACCATCTTTGAATAAATTGCAGAACGTCAGTTTTTTACTGAAATTGTGACCGCGCGGCTTAGGGATTTTTTCAAAAAAAATTGTTCAGACGTCGAGGTCTAATTCTGTTTCCCATGATAAATACCCACTTGTTTCCACCGAAAAACCCTTCAGGGGATTGTTTGCAACAGTTTGGCACCATTTCTGAGTGAATTGCAGAACGTCAGAAATTTTGAAGAAATTGTGACCACGCGGCTTAGGGATTTTTTCAAAAAACGTTGTTCAGACGTCGAGGGCTAATTCTGTTTCCCATGATAAATACCCACCTGTTTGCACCGAAAAAGCCTTCAGGGAATAGTTTGCAACAGTTTAGCACCATCTTTGAATGAATTGCAGAACGTTAGATTTTTGAAGAAATTGTGACCGCGCGGCTTAGGGATTTTTTCAAAAAAAGTTGTTCAGACGTCGAGGGCTAATTCTGTTTCCGATGATAAATACCCACCTGTTTCCACCGAAAAACCTTTCAGGGGATCGTTTGCAACAGTTTGGCACCATTTCTGAGTGAATTGCAGAACGTCTGAAATTTTGAAGAAATTGTGACCGCGCGGCTTAGGGATTTTTTCAAAAAAAGTTGTTCAGACGTCGAGCGCTAATTCTGTTTCCGATGTTAAAAAACCCCCTGTTTCCACCGAAAAACCTTTCAGGGGATCGTTTGCAACATTTTGGCACCATTTCTGAGTGAATTGCAGAACGTCAGAAATTTTGAAGACATTGTGACCGCGCGGCTTAGGGATTTTTTCAAAAAAAATTTTTCAGGTGTCGAGGGCTAATTCTGTTTCCGATGATAAATACCCACCTGTTTCCACCGAAAAAGCCTTCAGGGGATCGTTTGCAACAGTTTAGCACCATCTTGTAATGAATTGCAGAACGTCAGTTTTTTACTGAAATTGTGACCGCGCGGCTTAGGGATTTTTTCAAAAAAAATTGTTCAGACGTCGAGGTCTAATTCTGTTTCCCATGATAAATTCCCACCTGTTTCCACCGAAAAACCCTTCAGGGGATCGTTTGCAACAGTTTGGCACCATTTCTGAGTGAATTGCAAAACGTCAGAAATTTTGCAGAAATTGTGACCGCGCGGCTTAGGGATTTTTTCAAAAAAAGTTGTTCAGACTTCGAGGGCTAACTCTGTTTCCCATGATAAATACCCACTTGTTTCCACCGAAAAACCCTTCAGGGGATTGTTTGCAACAGTTTGGCACCATTTCTGAGTGAATTGCAGAACTTCAGATTTTTGCAGAAATTGTGACCGCGCGGCTTAGGGATTTTTTCCAAAAGTTGTTCAGACGTCGAGGGCTAATTCTGTTTCCCATGATAAATACCCACCTGTTTCCACCGAAAAAGCCTTCAGGGGATCGTTTGCAACAGTTTAGCACCATCTTGTAATGAATTGCAGAACGTCAGTTTTTTACTGAAATTGTGACCGCGCGGCTTAGGGATTTTTCCAAAAAAAATTGTTCAGACGTCGAGGTCTAATTCTGTTTCCCATGATAAATTCCCACCTGTTTCCACCGAAAAACCTTTCAGGGGATCGTTTGCAACAGTTTGGCACCATTTCTGAGTGAATTGCAGAACGTCAGATTTTGCCTGAAATTGTGACCGCGCGGCTTAGGGATTTTTTCAAAAAAAGTTGTTCAGACGTAGAGGGCTAATTCTGTTTCCCGTGATAAATACCCACCTGTTTCCACCGAAAAAGCCTTCAGGGGATCGTTTGCAACAGTTTAGCACCATCTTTGAATGAATTGCAGAACGTCAGATTTTTGAAGAAATTGTGACCGCGCGGCTTAGGGATTTTTTCAAAAAAAGTTGTTCAGACGTCGAGGGCTAAATCTGTTTCCCATGATAAATACCCACCTGTTTCCACCGAAAAAGCCTTCAGGGGATCGTTTGCAACAGTTTGGCACCATCTTTGAATGAATTGCAGAACGTCAGATTTTTGCTGAAATTGTGACCGCGCGGCTTAGGGATTTTTTCAAAAAAAGTTGTTCAGACGTCGAGGGGTAATTCTGTTTCCGATGATAAATACCCACCTGTTTCCACCAAAAAACCTTTCAGGGGATCGTTTGCAACAGTTTGGCACCATTTCTGAGTGAATTGCAGAACGTCAGAAATTTTGAAGAAATTGTGACCGCGCGGCTTAGGGATTTTTTCAAAAAAAGTTGTTCAGACGTCGAGCGCTAATTCTGTTTCCGATGTAAAAAACCCACCTGTTTCCACCGAAAAACCTTTCAGGGGATCGTTTGCAACAGTTTGGCACCATTTCTGAGTGAATTGCAGAACGTCAGAAATTTTGAAGACATTGTGACCGCGCGGCTTAGGGATTTTTTAAAAAAAAGTTGTTCAGATGTCGAGGGCTAATTCTGTTTCCGATGATAAATACCCACCTGTTTCCACCGAAAAACCCTTCAGGGGATCGTTTGCAACAGTTTATCACCATCTTTGAATGAATTGCAGAACGTCAGTTTTTTACTGAAATTGTGACTGCGCGGCTTAGGGATTTTTTCAAAAAAAATTGTTCAGACGTCGAGGTCTAATTCTGTTTCCCATGATAAATTCCCACCTGTTTCCACCGAAAAACCCTTCAGGGGATCGTTTGCAACAGTTTGGCACCATTTCTGAGTGAATTGCAAAACGTCAGAAATTTTGCAGAAATTGTGACCGCGCGGCTTAGGGATTTTTTCAAAAAAAGTTGTTCAGACTTCGAGGGCTAACTCTGTTTCCCATGATAAATACCCACTTGTTTCCACCGAAAAACCCTTCAGCGGATTGTTTGCAACAGTTTGGCACCATTTCTGAGTGAATTGCAGAACTTCAGATTTTTGCAGAAATTGTGACCGCGCGGCTTAGGGATTTTTTCAAAAAAAGTTGTTCAGACGTCGAGGGCTAATTCTGTTTCCCATGATAAATACCCACCTGTTTGCACCGAAAAAGCCTTCAGGTTATCGTTTGCAACAGTTTAGCACCATCTTTGAATGAACTGCAGAACGTCAGATTTTTGAAGAAATTGTGACCGCGCGGCTTAGGGATTTTTTCAAAAAAAGTTGTTCAGATGTCGAGGGCTAATTCTGTTTCCGATGATAAATACCCACCTGTTTCCACCGAAAAACCTTTCAGGGGATCGTTTGCAACAGTTTGGCACCATTTCTGAGTGAATTGCAGAACGTCAGATTTTGGCTGAAATTGTGACCGCGCGGCTTAGGGATTTTTTCAAAAAAGGTTGTTCAGATGTAGAGGGCTAATTCTGATTCCCATGATAAATACCCACCTGTTTCCACCGAAAAACCCTTCAGGGGATCGTTTGCAACAGTTTAGCACCATCTTTGAATGAATTGCAGAACGTCTGTTTTTTGCTGAAATTGTGACCGTGAGGCTTAGGGATTTTTTCAAAAAAAGTTGTTCGGACCTCGAGGGCTAATTCTGTCTCCGATGATAAATACCCACCTGTTTCCACCGAAAAACCCTTCAGGGGATCGTTTGCAACAGTTTAGCACCATCTTTGAATGAATTGCAGAACGTCAGTTTTTTACTGAAATTGTGACCGCGCGGCTTAGGGATTTTTTCAAAAAAAATTGTTCAGACGTCGAGGTCTAATTCTGTTTCCCATGATAAATTCCCACCTGTTTCCACCGAAAATCCCTTCAGGGGATCGTTTGCAACAGTTTGGCACCATTTCTGAGTGAATTGCAAAACGTCAGAAATTTTGCAGAAATTGTGACCGCGCGGCTTAGGGATTTTTTCAAAAAAAGTTGTTCAGACTTCGAGGGCTAACTCTGTTTCCCATGATAAATACCCACTTGTTTCCACCGAAAAACCCTTCAGGGGATTGTTTGCAACAGTTTGGCACCATCTTTGAATGAACTGCAGAACGTCAGATTTTTGAAGAAATTGTGACCGCGCGGCTTAGGGATTTTTTCAAAAAAAGTTGTTCAGATGTCGAGGGCTAATTCTGTTTCCGATGATAAATACCCACCTGTTTCCACCGAAAAACCTTTCAGGGGATCGTTTGCAACAGTTTGGCACCATTTCTGAGTGAATTGCAGAACGTCAGATTTTGGCTGAAATTGTGACCGCGCGGCTTAGGGATTTTTTCAAAAAAGGTTGTTCAGACGTAGAGGGCTAATTCTGATTCCCATGATAAATACCCACCTGTTTCCACCGAAAAACCCTTCAGGGGATCGTTTGCAACTGTTTAGCACCATCTTTGAATGAATTGCAGAACGTCAGTTTTTTGCTGAAATTGTGACCGTGAGGCTTAGGGATTTTTTCAAAAAAAGTTGTTCGGACCTCGAGGGCTAATTCTGTCTCCGATGATAAATACCCACCTGTTTCCACCGAAAAACCCTTCAGGGGATCGTTTGCAACAGTTTAGCACCATCTTTGAATGAATTGCAGAACGTCAGTTTTTTACTGAAATTGTGACCGCGCGGCTTAGGGATTTTTTCAAAAAAAATTGTTCAGACGTCGAGGTCTAATTCTGTTTCCCATGATAAATTCCCACCTGTTTCCACCGAAAATCCCTTCAGGGGATCGTTTGCAACAGTTTGGCACCATTTCTGAGTGAATTGCAAAACGTCAGAAATTTTGCAGAAATTGTGACCGCGCGGCTTAGGGATTTTTTCAAAAAAAGTTGTTCAGACTTCGAGGGCTAACTCTGTTTCCCATGATAAATACCCACTTGTTTCCACCGAAAAACCCTTCAGGGGATTGTTTGCAACAGTTTGGCACCATTTCTGAGTGAATTGCAGAACTTCAGATTTTTGCAGAAATTGTGACCGCGCGGCTTAGGGATTTTTTCAAAAAAAGTTGTTCAGACGTCGAGGGCTAATTCTGTTTCCCATGATAAATACCCACCTGTTTCCACCCAAAAAGCCTTCAGGTTATCGTTTGCAACAGTTTAGCACCATCTTTGAATGAACTGCAGAACGTCAGATTTTTGCTGAAATTGTGACCGCGCGGCTTAGGGATTTTTTCAAAAAAAGTTGTTCAGATGTCGAGGGCTAATTCTGTTTCCGATGATAAATACCCACCTGTTTCCACCGAAAAACCTTTCAGGGGATCGTTTGCAACAGTTTGGCACCATTTCTGAGTGAATTGCAGAACGTCAGATTTTGGCTGAAATTGTGACCGCGCGGCTTAGGGATTTTTTCAAAAAAGGTTGTTCAGACGTAGAGGGCTAATTCTGATTCCCATGATAAATACCCACCTGTTTCCACCGAAAAAGCCTTCAGGGGATCGTTTGCAACAGTTTAGCACCATCTTTGAATGAATTGCAGAACGTCAGATTTTTGAAGAAATTGTGACCGCGCGGAATAGGGATTTTTTCAAAAAAAGTTGTTCAGATGTCGAAGGCTAATTCTGTTTCCGATGATAAATACCCACCTGTTTCCACCTAAAAACCCTTCAGGGGATCGTTTGCAACAGTTTAGCACCATCTTTGAATAAATTGCAGAACGTCAGTTTTTTACTGAAATTGTGACCGCGCGGCTTAGGGATTTTTTCAAAAAAAATTGTTCAGACGTCGAGGTCTAATTCTGTTTCCCATGATAAATACCCACTTGTTTCCACCGAAAAACCCTTCAGGGGATTGTTTGCAACAGTTTGGCACCATTTCTGAGTGAATTGCAGAACGTCAGAAATTTTGAAGAAATTGTGACCACGCGGCTTAGGGATTTTTTCAAAAAACGTTGTTCAGACGTCGAGGGCTAATTCTGTTTCCCATGATAAATACCCACCTGTTTGCACCGAAAAAGCCTTCAGGGAATCGTTTGCAACAGTTTAGCACCATCTTTGAATGAATTGCAGAACGTTAGATTTTTGAAGAAATTGTGACCGCGCGGCTTAGGGATTTTTTCAAAAAAAGTTGTTCAGACGTCGAGGGCTAATTCTGTTTCCGATGATAAATACCCACCTGTTTCCACCGAAAAACCTTTCAGGGGATCGTTTGCAACAGTTTGGCACCATTTCTGAGTGAATTGCAGAACGTCTGAAATTTTGAAGAAATTGTGACCGCGCGGCTTAGGGATTTTTTCAAAAAAAGTTGTTCAGACGTCGAGCGCTAATTCTGTTTCCGATGTTAAAAACCCACCTGTTTCCACCGAAAAACCTTTCAGGGGATCGTTTGCAACATTTTGGCACCATTTCTGAGTGAATTGCAGAACGTCAGAAATTTTGAAGACATTGTGACCGCGCGGCTTAGGGATTTTTTCAAAAAAAGTTTTTCAGGTGTCGAGGGCTAATTCTGTTTCCGATGATAAATACCCACCTGTTTCCACCGAAAAACCCTTCAGGGGATCGTTTGCAACAGTTTATCACCATCTTTGAATGAATTGCAGAACGTCAGTTTTTTACTGAAATTGTGACTGCGCGGCTTAGGGATTTTTTCAAAAAAAATTGTTCAGACGTCGAGGTCTAATTCTGTTTCCCATGATAAATTCCCACCTGTTTCCACCGAAAAACCCTTCAGGGGATCGTTTGCAACAGTTTGGCACCATTTCTGAGTGAATTGCAAAACGTCAGAAATTTTGCAGAAATTGTGACCGCGCGGCTTAGGGATTTTTTCAAAAAAAGTTGTTCAGACTTCGAGGGCTAACTCTGTTTCCCATGATAAATACCCACTTGTTTCCACCGAAAAACCCTTCAGGGGATTGTTTGCAACAGTTTGGCACCATTTCTGAGTGAATTGCAGAACTTCAGATTTTTGCAGAAATTGTGACCGCGCGGCTTAGGGATTTTTTCAAAAAAAGTTGTTCAGACGTCGAGGGCTAATTCTGTTTCCCATGATAAATACCCACCTGTTTCCACCGAAAAAGCCTTCAGTGGATCGTTTGCAACAGTTTAGCACCATCTTTGAATGAACTGCAGAACGTCAGATTTTTGCTGAAATTGTGACCGCGCGGCTTAGGGATTTTTTCAAAAAAAAGTTGTTCAGATGTCGAGGGCTAATTCTGTTTCCGATGATAAATACCCACCTGTTTCCACCGAAAAACCTTTCAGGGGATCGTTTGCAACAGTTTGGCACCATTTCTGAGTGAATTGCAGAACGTCAGATTTTGCCTGAAATTGTGACCGCGCGGCTTAGGGATTTTTTCAAAAAAAGTTGTTCAGACGTAGAGGGCTAATTCTTTTTCCCGTGATAAATACCCACCTGTTTCCACCGAAAAAGCCTTCAGGGGAATCGTTTGCAACAGTTTAGCACCATCTTTGAATGAATTGCAGAACGTCAGATTTTTGAAGAAATTGTGACCGCGCGGCTTAGGGATTTTTTCAAAAAAAGTTGTTCAGACGTCGAGGGCTAAATCTGTTTCCCATGATAAATACCCACCTGTTTTCACCGAAAAAGCCTTCATTGGATCGTTTGCAACAGTTTGGCACCATCTTTGAATGAATTGCAGAACGTCAGATTTTTGCTGAAATTGTGACCGCGCGGCTTAGGGATTTTTTCAAAAAAAGTTGTTCAGACGTCGAGGGCTAATTCTGTTTCCGATGATAAATACCCACCTGTTTCCACCAAAAAACCTTTCAGGGGATCGTTTGCAACAGTTTGGCACCATTTCTGAGTGAATTGCAGAACGTCAGAAATTTTGAAGAAATTGTGACCGCACGGCTTAGGGATTTTTTCAAAAAAAGTTGTTCAGACGTCGAGCGCTAATTCTGTTTCCGATGTTAAAAACCCACCTGTTTCCACCGAAAAGCCTTTCAGGGGATCGTTTGCAACATTTTGGCACCATTTCTGAGTGAAGTGCAGAACGTCAGAAATTTTGAAGACATTGTGACCGCGCGACTTAGGGATTTTTTCAAAAAAAGTTGTTCAGACGTCGAGCGCTAATTCTGTTTCCGATGTTAAAAACCCACCTGTTTCCACCGAAAAGCCTTTCAGGGGATCGTTTGCAACATTTTGGCACCATTTCTGAGTGAAGTGCAGAACGTCAGAAATTTTGAAGACATTGTGACCGTGCGGCTTAGGGATTTTTTCAAAAAAAGTTGTTCGGACCTCGAGGGCTAATTCTGTCTCCGATGATAAATACCCACCTGTTTCCATCGAAAAACCCTTCAGGGGATCGTTTGCAACAGTTTGGCACCATTTCTGAGTGAATTGCAGAACTTCAGATTTTTGCAGAAATTGTGACCGCGCGGCTTAGGGATTTTTTCAAAAAAAGTTGTTCAGACTTCGAGGGCTAATTCTGTTTCCCATGATAAATACACACCTGTTTCCACCGAAAAACCCTTCAGGGGATTGTTTGCAACAGTTTAGCACCATCTTTGAATGAATTGCAGAACGTCAGAAATTTTGAAGAAATTGTGACCGCGCGGCTTAGGGATTTTTTCAAAAAAAGTTTTTCAGGTGTCGAGGGCTAATTCTGTTTCCGATGATAAATACCCACCTGTTTCCACCGAAAAACCCTTCAGGGGATCGTTTGCAACAGTTTATCACCATCTTTGAATGAATTGCAGAACGTCAGTTTTTTACTGAAATTGTGACTGCGCGGCTTAGGGATTTTTTCAAAAAAAATTGTTCAGACGTCGAGGTCTAATTCTGTTTCCCATGATAAATTCCCACCTGTTTCCACCGAAAAACCCTTCAGGGGATCGTTTGCAACAGTTTGGCACCATTTCTGAGTGAATTGCAAAACGTCAGAAATTTTGCAGAAATTGTGACCGCGCGGCTTAGGGATTTTTTCAAAAAAAGTTGTTCAGACTTCGAGGGCTAACTCTGTTTCCCATGATAAATACCCACTTGTTTCCACCGAAAAACCCTTCAGGGGATTGTTTGCAACAGTTTGGCACCATTTCTGAGTGAATTGCAGAACTTCAGATTTTTGCAGAAATTGTGACCGCGCGGTTTAGGGATTTTTTCAAAAAAAGTTGTTCAGACGTCGAGGGCTAATTCTGTTTCCCATGATAAATACCCACCTGTTTCCACCGAAAAAGCCTTCAGTGGATCGTTTGCAACAGTTTAGCACCATCTTTGAATGAACTGCAGAACGTCAGATTTTTGCTGAAATTGTGACCGCGCGGCTTAGGGATTTTTTCAAAAAAAGTTGTTCAGACGTCGAGGGCTAATTCTGTTTCCGATGATAAATACCCACCTGTTTCCACCAAAAAACCTTTCAGGGGATCGTTTGCAACAGCTTGGCACCATTTCTGAGTGAATTGCAGAACGTCAGAAATTTTGAAGAAATTGTGACCGCGCGGCTTAGGGATTTTTTCAAAAAAAGTAGTTCAGACGTCGAGCGCTAATTCTGTTTCCGATGTTAAAAACCCACCTGTTTCCACCGAAAAGCCTTTCAGGGGATCGTTTGCAACATTTTGGCACCATTTCTGAGTGAAGTGCAGAACGTCAGAAATTTTGAAGACATTGTGACCGCGCGGCTTAGGGATTTTTTCAAAAAAAGTTGTTCAGATGTCGAGGGCTAATTCTGTTTCCGATGATAAATACCCACCTGTTTCCACCGAAAAACCCTTCAGGGGATCGTTTGCAACAGTTTAGCACCATCTTTGAATGAATTGCAGAACGTCAGTTTTTTGCTGAAATTGTGACCGTGCGGCTTCGGGATTTTTTCAAAAAAAGTTGTTCGGACCTCGAGGGCTAATTCTGTCTCCGATGATAAATACCCACCTGTTTCCATCGAAAAACCCTTCGGGGATCGTTTGCAACAGTTTGGCACCATTTCTGAGTGAATTGCAGAACTTCAGATTTTTGCAGAAATTGTGACCGCGCGGCTTAGGGATTTTTTCAAAAAAAGTTGTTCAGACTTCGAGGGCTAATTCTGTTTCCCATGATAAATACACACCTGTTTCCACCGAAAAACCCTTCAGGGGATTGTTTGCAACAGTTTAGCACCATCTTTGAATGAATTGCAGAACGTCAGAAATTTTGAAGAAATTGTGACCGCGCGGCTTAGGGATTTTTTCAAAAAAAGTTTTTCAGGTGTCGAGGGCTAATTCTGTTTCCGATGATAAATACCCACCTGTTTCCACCGAAAAACCCTTCAGGGGATAGTTTGCAACAGTTTATCACCATCTTTGAATGAATTGCAGAACGTCAGTTTTTTACTGAAATTGTGACTGCGCGGCTTAGGGATTTTTTCAAAAAAAATTGTTCAGACGTCGAGGTCTAATTCTGTTTCCCATGATAAATTCCCACCTGTTTCCACCGAAAAACCCTTCAGGGGATCGTTTGCAACAGTTTGGCACCATTTCTGAGTGAATTGCAAAACGTCAGAAATTTTGCAGAAATTGTGACCGCGCGGCTTAGGGATTTTTTCAAAAAAAGTTGTTCAGACTTCGAGGGCTAACTCTGTTTCCCATGATAAATACCCACTTGTTTCCACCGAAAAACCCTTCAGGGGATTGTTTGCAACAGTTTGGCACCATTTCTGAGTGAATTGCAGAACTTCAGATTTTTGCAGAAATTGTGACCGCGCGGTTTAGGGATTTTTCCAAAAAAAGTTGTTCAGACGTCGAGGGCTAATTCTGTTTCCCATGATAAATACCCACCTGTTTCCACCGAAAAAGCCTTCAGTGGATCGTTTGCAACAGTTTAGCACCATCTTTGAATGAACTGCAGAACGTCAGATTTTTGCTGAAATTGTGACCGCGCGGCTTAGGGATTTTTTCAAAAAAAGTTGTTCAGACGTCGAGGGCTAATTCTGTTTCCAATGATAAATACCCACCTGTTTCCACCAAAAAACCTTTCAGGGGATCGTTTGCAACAGCTTGGCACCATTTCTGAGTGAATTGCAGAACGTCAGAAATTTTGAAGAAATTGTGACCGCGCGGCTTAGGGATTTTTTCAAAAAAAGTAGTTCAGACGTCGAGCGCTAATTCTGTTTCCGATGTTAAAAACCCACCTGTTTCCACCGAAAAGCCTTTCAGGGGATCGTTTGCAACATTTTGGCACCATTTCTGAGTGAAGTGCAGAACGTCAGAAATTTTGAAGACATTGTGACCGCGCGGCTTAGGGATTTTTTCAAAAAAAGTTGTTCAGATGTCGAGGGCTAATTCTGTTTCCGATGATAAATACCCACCTGTTTCCACCGAAAAACCCTTCAGGGGATCGTTTGCAACAGTTTAGCACCATCTTTGAATGAATTGCAGAACGTCAGTTTTTTGCTGAAATTGTGACCGTGCGGCTTCGGGATTTTTTCAAAAAAAGTTGTTCGGACCTCGAGGGCTAATTCTGTCTCCGATGATAAATACCCACCTGTTTCCATCGAAAAACCCTTCAGGGGATCGTTTGCAACAGTTTGGCACCATTTCTGAGTGAATTGCAGAACTTCAGATTTTTGCAGAAATTGTGACCGCGCGGCTTAGGGATTTTTTCAAAAAAAGTTGTTCAGACTTCGAGGGCTAATTCTGTTTCCCATGATAAATACACACCTGTTTCCACCGAAAAACCCTTCAGGGGATTGTTTGCAACAGTTTAGCACCATCTTTGAATGAATTGCAGAACGTCAGAAATTTTGAAGAAATTGTGACCGCGCGGCTTAGGGATTTTTTCAAAAAAAGTTTTTCAGGTGTCGAGGGCTAATTCTGTTTCCGATGATAAATACCCACCTGTTTCCACCGAAAAACCCTTCAGGGGATAGTTTGCAACAGTTTATCACCATCTTTGAATGAATTGCAGAACGTCAGTTTTTTACTGAAATTGTGACTGCGCGGCTTAGGGATTTTTTCAAAAAAAATTGTTCAGACGTCGAGGTCTAATTCTGTTTCCCATGATAAATTCCCACCTGTTTCCACCGAAAAACCCTTCATGGGATCGTTTGCAACAGTTTGGCACCATTTCTGAGTGAATTGCAAAACGTCAGAAATTTTGCAGAAATTGTGACCGCGCGGCTTAGGGATTTTTTCAAAAAAAGTTGTTCAGACTTCGAGGGCTAACTCTGTTTCCCATGATAAATACCCACTTGTTTCCACCGAAAAACCCTTCAGGGGATTGTTTGCAACAGTTTGGCACCATTTCTGAGTGAATTGCAGAACTTCAGATTTTTGCAGAAATTGTGACCGCGCGGTTTAGGGATTTTTTCAAAAAAAGTTGTTCAGACGTCGAGGGCTAATTCTGTTTCCCATGATAAATACCCACCTGTTTCCACCGAAAAAGCCTTCAGTGGATCGTTTGCAACAGTTTAGCACCATCTTTGAATGAACTGCAGAACGTCAGATTTTTGCTGAAATTGTGACCGCGCGGCTTAGGGATTTTTTCAAAAAAAGTTGTTCAGACGTCGAGGGCTAATTCTGTTTCCGATGATAAATACCCACCTGTTTCCACCGAAAAACCTTTCAGGGGATCGTTTGCAACAGTTTGGCACCATTTCTGAGTGAATTGCAGAACGTCAGAAATTTTGAAGAAATTGTGACCGCGCGGCTTAGGGATTTTTTCAAAAAAAGGAGTTCAGACGTCGAGCGCTAATTCTGTTTCCGATGTTAAAAACCCACCTGTTTCCACCGAAAAGCCTTTCAGGGGATCGTTTGCAACATTTTGGCACCATTTCTGAGTGAAGTGCAGAACGTCAGAAATTTTGAAGACATTGTGACCGCGCGGCTTAGGGATTTTTTCAAAAAAAGTTGTTCAGATGTCGAGGGCTAATTCTGTTTCCGATGATAAATACCCACCTGTTTCCACCGAAAAACCCTTCAGGGGATCGTTTGCAACAGTTTAGCACCATCTTTGAATGAATTGCAGAACGTCAGTTTTTTGCTGAAATTGTGACCGTGCGGCTTCGGGATTTTTTCAAAAAAAGTTGTTCGGACCTCGAGGGCTAATTCTGTCTCCGATGATAAATACCCACCTGTTTCCATCGAAAAACCCTTCAGGGGATCGTTTGCAACAGTTTGGCACCATTTCTGAGTGAATTGCAGAACTTCAGATTTTTGCAGAAATTGTGACCGCGCGGCTTAGGGATTTTTTCAAAAAAAGTTGTTCAGACTTCGAGGGCTAATTCTGTTTCCCATGATAAATACACACCTGTTTCCACCGAAAAACCCTTCAGGGGATTGTTTGCAACAGTTTGACACCATTTCTGAGTGAATTGCAGAACGTCAGAAATTTTGAAGAAATTGTGACCGCGCGGCTTAGGGATTTTTTCAAAAAAAGTTGTTCAGACGTCGAGGGCTAATTTTGTTTCCGATGTTAAAAACCCACCTGTTTCCACCGAAAAACCTTTCAGGGGATCGTTTGCAACATTTTGGCACCATTTCTGAGTGAATTGCAGAACGTCAGAAATTTTGAAGACATTGTGACCGCGCGGCTTAGGGATTTTTTCAAATAAAGTTGTTCAGATGTCGAGGGCTAATTCTGTTTCCGATGATAAATACCCACCTGTTTCCACCGAAAAACCCTTCAGGGGATCGTTTGCAACAGTTTAGCACCATCTTTGAATGAATTGCAGAACGTCAGTTTTTTACTGAAATTGTGACTGCGCGGCTTAGGGATTTTTTCAAAAAAAATTGTTCAGAAGTCGAGGTCTAATTCTGTTTCCCATGATAAATTCCCACCTGTTTCCACCGAAAAACCCTTCAGGGGATCGTTTGCAACAGTTTGGCACCATTTCTGAGTGAATTGCAAAACGTCAGAAATTTTGCAGAAATTGTGACCGCGCGGCTTAGGGATTTTTTCAAAAAAAGTTGTTCAGACTTCGAGGGCTAACTCTGTTTCCCATGATAAATACCCACTTGTTTCCACCGAAAAACCCTTCAGGGGATTGTTTGCAACAGTTTGGCACCATTTCTGAGTGAATTGCAGAACTTCAGATTTTTGCAGAAATTGTGACCGCGCGGCTTAGGGATTTTTTCAAAAAAAGTTGTTCAGACGTCGAGGGCTAATTCTGTTTCCCATGATAAATACCCACCTGTTTCCACCGAAAAAGCCTTCAGTGGATCGTTTGCAACAGTTTAGCACCATCTTTGAATGAACTGCAGAACGTCAGATTTTTGCTGAAATTGTGACTGCGCGGCTTAGGGATTTTTTCAAAAAAAGTTGTTCAGAGGTCGAGGGCTAATTCTGTTTCCGATGATAAATACCCACCTGTTTCCACCGAAAAACCTTTCAGGGGATCGTTTGCAACAGTTTGGCACCATTTCTGAGTGAATTGCAGAACGTCAGATTTTGCCTGAAATTGTGACCGCGCGGCTTAGGGATTTTTTCAAAAAAAGTTGTTCAGACGTAGAGGGCTAATTCTGTTTCCCGTGATAAATACCCACCTGTTTCCACCGAAAAAGCCTTCAGGGGATCGTTTGCAACAGTTTAGCACCATCTTTGAATGAATTGCAGAACGTCCGATTTTTGAAGAAATTGTGACCGCGCGGCTTAGGGATTTTTTCAAAAAAAGTTGTTCAGACGTCGAGGGCTAAATCTGTTTCCCATGATAAATACCCACCTGTTTCCACCGAAAAAGCCTTCATTGGATCGTTTGCAACAGTTTGGCACCATCTTTGAATGAATTTCAGAACGTCAGATTTTTGCTGAAATTGTGACCGCGCGGCTTAGGGATTTTTTCAAAAAAAGTTGTTCAGACGTCGAGGGCTAATTCTGTTTCCGATGATAAATACCCACCTGTTTCCACCAAAAAACCTTTCAGGGGATCGTTTGCAACAGTTTGGCACCATTTCTGAGTGAATTGCAGAACGTCAGAAATTTTGAAGAAATTGTGACCGCGCGGCTTAGGGATTTTTTCAAAAAAAGTTGTTCAGACGTCGAGCGCTAATTCTGTTTCCGATGTTAAAAACCCACCTGTTTCCACCGAAAAGCCTTTCAGGGGATCGTTTGCAACATTTTGGCACCATTTCTGAGTGAAGTGCAGAACGTCAGAAATTTTGAAGACATTGTGACCGCGCGGCTTAGGGATTTTTTCAAAAAAAGTTGTTCAGATGTCGAGGGCTAATTCTGTTTCCGATGATAAATACCCACCTGTTTCCACCGAAAAACCCTTCAGGGGATCGTTTGCAACAGTTTAGCACCATCTTTGAATGAATTGCAGAACGTCAGTTTTTTGCTGAAATTGTGACCGTGCGGCTTAGGGATTTTTTCAAAAAAAGTTGTTCGGACCTCGAGGGCTAATTCTGTCTCCGATGATAAATACCCACCTGTTTCCATCGAAAAACCCTTCAGGGGATCGTTTGCAACAGTTTGGCACCATTTCTGAGTGAATTGCAGAACTTCAGATTTTTGCAGAAATTGTGACCGCGCGGCTTAGGGATTTTTTCAAAAAAAGTTGTTCAGACTTCGAGGGCTAATTCTGTTTCCCATGATAAATACACACCTGTTTCCACCGAAAAACCCTTCAGGGGATTGTTTGCAACAGTTTAGCACCATCTTTGAATGAATTGCAGAACGTCAGAAATTTTGAAGAAATTGTGACCGCGCGGCTTAGGGATTTTTTCAAAAAAAGTTTTTCAGGTGTCGAGGGCTAATTCTGTTTCCGATGATAAATACCCACCTGTTTCCACCGAAAAACCCTTCAGGGGATCGTTTGCAACAGTTTATCACCATCTTTGAATGAATTGCAGAACGTCAGTTTTTTACTGAAATTGTGACTGCGCGGCTTAGGGATTTTTTCAAAAAAAATTGTTCAGACGTCGAGGTCTAATTCTGTTTCCCATGATAAATTCCCACCTGTTTCCACCGAAAAACCCTTCAGGGGATCGTTTGCAACAGTTTGGCACCATTTCTGAGTGAATTGCAAAACGTCAGAAATTTTGCAGAAATTGTGACCGCGCGGCTTAGGGATTTTTTCAAAAAAAGTTGTTCAGACTTCGAGGGCTAACTCTGTTTCCCATGATAAATACCCACTTGTTTCCACCGAAAAACCCTTCAGGGGATTGTTTGCAACAGTTTGGCACCCTTTCTGAGTGAATTGCAGAACTTCAGATTTTTGCAGAAATTGTGACCGCGCGGTTTAGGGATTTTTTCAAAAAAAGTTGTTCAGACGTCGAGGGCTAATTCTGTTTCCGATGATAAATACCCACCTGTTTCCACCGAAAAAGCCTTCAGTGGATCGTTTGCAACAGTTTAGCACCATCTTTGAATGAACTGCAGAACGTCAGATTTTTGCTAAAATTGTGACCGCGCGGCTTAGGGATTTTTTCAAAAAAAGTTGTTCAGACGTCGAGGGCTAATTCTGTTTCCGATGATAAATACCCACCTGTTTCCACCAAAAAACCTTTCAGGGGATCGTTTGCAACAGTTTGGCACCATTTCTGAGTGAATTGCAGAACGTCAGAAATTTTGAAGAAATTGTGACCGCGCGGCTTAGGGATTTTTTCAAAAAAAGTTGTTCAGACGTCGAGCGCTAATTCTGTTTCCGATGTTAAAAACCCACCTGTTTCCACCGAAAAGCCTTTCAGGGGATCGTTTGCAACATTTTGGCACCATTTCTGAGTGAAGTGCAGAACGTCAGAAATTTTGAAGACATTGTGACCGCGCGGCTTAGGGATTTTTTCAAAAAAAGTTGTTCAGATGTCGAGGGCTAATTCTGTTTCCCATGATAAATACCCACCTGTTTCCACCGAAAAACCCTTCAGGGGATCGTTTGCAACAGTTTAGCACCATCTTTGAATGAATTGCAGAACGTCAGTTTTTTGCTGAAATTGTGACCGTGCGGCTTCGGGATTTTTTCAAAAAAAGTTGTTCGGACCTCGAGGGCTAATTCTGTCTCCGATGATAAATACCCACCTGTTTCCATCGAAAAACCCTTCAGGGGATCGTTTGCAACAGTTTGGCACCATTTCTGAGTGAATTGCAGAACTTCAGATTTTTGCAGAAATTGTGACCGCGCGGCTTAGGGATTTTTTCAAAAAAAGTTGTTCAGACTTCGAGGGCTAATTCTGTTTCCCATGATAAATACACACCTGTTTCCACCGAAAAACCCTTCAGGGGATTGTTTGCAACAGTTTGACACCATTTCTGAGTGAATTGCAGAACGTCAGAAATTTTGAAGAAATTGTGACCGCGCGGCTTAGGGATTTTTTCAAAAAAAGTTGTTCAGACGTCGAGGGCTAATTCTGTTTCCGATGTTAAAAACCCACCTGTTTCCACCGAAAAACCTTTCAGGGGATCGTTTGCAACATTTTGGCACCATTTCTGAGTGAATTGCAGAACGTCAGAAATTTTGAAGACATTGTGACCGCGCGGCTTAGGGATTTTTTCAAAAAAAGTTGTTCAGATGTCGAGGGCTAATTCTGTTTCCGATGATAAATACCCACCTGTTTCCACCGAAAAACCCTTCAGGGGATCGTTTGCAACAGTTTAGCACCATCTTTGAATGAATTGCAGAACGTCAGTTTTTTGCTGAAATTGTGACCGTGCGGCTTAGGGATTTTTTCAAAAAAAGTTGTTCGGACCTCGAGGGCTAATTCTGTCTCCGATGATAAATACCCACCTGTTTCCATCGAAAAACCCTTCAGGGGATCGTTTGCAACAGTTTGGCACCATTTCTGAGTGAATTGCAGAACTTCAGATTTTTGCAGAAATTGTGACCGCGCGGCTTAGGGATTTTTTCAAAAAAAGTTGTTCAGACTTCGAGGGCTAATTCTGTTTCCCATGATAAATACACACCTGTTTCCACCGAAAAACCCTTCAGGGGATTGTTTGCAACAGTTTGGCACCATTTCTGAGTGAATTGCAGAACGTCAGAAATTTTGAAGAAATTGTGACCGCGCGGCTTAGGGATTTTTTCAAAAAAAGTTGTTCAGACGTCGAGGGCTAATTCTGTTTCCGATGTTAAAAACCCACCTGTTTCCACCGAAAAACCTTTCAGGGGATCGTTTGCAACATTTTGGCACCATTTCTGAGTGAATTGCAGAACGTCAGAAATTTTGAAGACATTGTGACCGCGCGGCTTAGGGATTTTTTC
The DNA here is from genome assembly GCF_964234715.1 of Podarcis melisellensis. NCBI lineage: Eukaryota > Metazoa > Chordata > Lepidosauria > Squamata > Lacertidae > Podarcis > Podarcis melisellensis. Next base: position 43,111 of record NW_028113119.1, on the reverse strand, counting down.
AAAAAAAGTTGTTCAGATGTCGAGGGCTAATTCTGTTTCCGATGATAAATACCCACCTGTTTCCACCGAAAAACCCTTCAGGGGATCGTTTGCAACAGTTTAGCACCATCTTTGAATGAATTGCAGAACGTCAGTTTTTTGCTGAAATTGTGACCGTGCGGCTTAGGGATTTTTTCAAAAAAAGTTGTTCGGACCTCGAGGGCTAATTCTGTCTCCGATGATAAATACCCACCTGTTTCCATCGAAAAACCCTTCAGGGGATCGTTTGCAACAGTTTGGCACCATTTCTGAGTGAATTGCAGAACTTCAGATTTTTGCAGAAATTGTGACCGCGCGGCTTAGGGATTTTTTCAAAAAAAGTTGTTCAGACTTCGAGGGCTAATTCTGTTTCCCATGATAAATACACACCTGTTTCCACCGAAAAACCCTTCAGGGGATTGTTTGCAACAGTTTGGCACCATTTCTGAGTGAATTGCAGAACGTCAGAAATTTTGAAGAAATTGTGACCGCGCGGCTTAGGGATTTTTTCAAAAAAAGTTGTTCAGACGTCGAGGGCTAATTCTGTTTCCGATGTTAAAAACCCACCTGTTTCCACCGAAAAACCTTTCAGGGGATCGTTTGCAACATTTTGGCACCATTTCTGAGTGAATTGCAGAACGTCAGAAATTTTGAAGACATTGTGACCGCGCGGCTTAGGGATTTTTTCAAAAAAAGTTGTTCAGATGTCGAGGGCTAATTCTGTTTCCGATGATAAATACCCACCTGTTTCCACCGAAAAACCCTTCAGGGGATCGTTTGCAACAGTTTAGCACCATCTTTGAATGAATTGCAGAACGTCAGTTTTTTGCTGAAATTGTGACCGTGCGGCTTAGGGATTTTTTCAAAAAAAGTTGTTCGGACCTCGAGGGCTAATTCTGTCTCCGATGATAAATACCCACCTGTTTCCATCGAAAAACCCTTCAGGGGATCGTTTGCAACAGTTTGGCACCATTTCTGAGTGAATTGCAGAACTTCAGATTTTTGCAGAAATTGTGACCGCGCGGCTTAGGGATTTTTTCAAAAAAAGTTGTTCAGACTTCGAGGGCTAATTCTGTTTCCCATGATAAATACACACCTGTTTCCACCGAAAAACCCTTCAGGGGATTGTTTGCAACAGTTTGGCACCATTTCTGAGTGAATTGCAGAACGTCAGTTTTTTGCTGAAATTGTGACCGCGCGGCTTAGGGATTTTTTCAAAAAAAGTTGTTCAGACGTCGAGGTCTAATTCTGTTTCCCATGATAAATTCCCACCTGTTTCCACCGAAAAACCCTTCAGGGGATCGTTTGCAACAGTTTGGCACCATTTCTGAGTGAATTGCAAAACGTCAGAAATTTTGAAGAAATTGTGACCGCGCGGCTTAGGGATTTTTTCAAAAAAAGTTGTTCGGACCTCGAGGGCTAATTCTGTCTCCGATGATAAATACCCACCTGTTTCCACCGAAAAACCCTTCAGGGGATCGTTTGCAACAGTTTGGCACCATTTCTGAGTGAATTGCAGAACTTCAGATTTTTGCAGAAATTGTGACCGCGCGGCTTAGGGATTTTTTCAAAAAAAGTTGTTCAGACTTCGAGGGCTAACTCTGTTTCCCATGATAAATACCCACTTGTTTCCACCGAAAAACCCTTCAGGGGATTATTTGCAACAGTTTGGCACCATTTCTGAGTGAATTGCAGAAGGTCAGAAATTTTGAAGAAATTGTGACCGCGCGGCTTAGGGATTTTTTCAAAAAACGTTGTTTAGACGTCGAGGGCTAATTCTGTTTCCGATGATAAATACCCTCCTGTTTCCACCGAAAAACCCTTCAGGGGATCGTTTGCAACAGTTTAGCACCATCTTTGAATGAATTGCAGAACGTCAGTTTTTTGCTGAAATTGTGACCGCGCGGCTTAGGGATTTTTTCAAAAAAAAATTGTTCAGACGTTGAGGTCTAATTCTGTTTCCCATGATAAATTCCAACCTGTTTCCACCGAAAAACCTTTCAGGGGATCGTTTGCAACAGTTTGGCACCATTTCTGAGTGAATTGCAGAACGTCAGATTTTGGCTGAAATTGTGACCGCGCGGCTTAGGGATTTTTTCAAAAAAAGTTGTTCAGACGTAGAGGGCTAATTCTGTTTCCCATGATAAATACCCACCTGTTTCCACCGAAACAGCCTTCAGGGGATCGTTTGCAACAGTTTAGCACCATCTTTGAATGAATTGCAGAACGTCAGATTTTTGAAGAAATTGTGACTGCGCGGCTTAGGGATTTTTTCAAAAAAAGTTGTTCAGATGTCGAGGGCTAATTCTGTTTCCCATGATAAATACCCACCTGTTTCCACCGAAAAACCCTTCAGGGGATTGTTTGCAACAGTTTGGCACCATTTCTGAGTGAATTGCAGAACGTCAGAAATTTTGAAGAAATTGTGACCGCGCGGCTTAGGGATTTTTTCAAAAAAAGTTGTTCAGACGTCGAGGGCTAATTCTGTTTCCCATGATAAATACCCACCTGTTTCCACCGAAAAAGCCTTCAGGGGATCGTTTGCAACAGTTTAGCACCATCTTTGAATGAATTGCAGAACGTCAGATTTTTGAAGAAATTGTGACCGCGCGGCTTACGGATTTTTTCAAAAAAATTGTTCAGATGTCGAGGGCTAATTCTGTTTCCGATGATAAATACCCACCTGTTTCCACCGAAAAACCCTTCAGGGGATCGTTTGCAACAGTTTAGACCATCTTTGAATAAATTGCAGAACGTCAGTTTTTTACTGAAATTGTGACCGCGCGGCTTAGGGATTTTTTCAAAAAAAATTGTTCAGACGTCGAGGTCTAATTCTGTTTCCCATGATAAATTCCCACCTGTTTCCACCAAAAAACCCTTTAGGGGATCGTTTGCAACAGTTTGGCACCATTTCTGAGTGAATTGCAAAACGTCAGAAATTTTGAAGAAATTGTGACCGCGCGGCTTAGGGATTTTTTCAAAAAAAGTTGTTCGGACCTCGAGGGCTAATTCTGTCTCCGATGATAAATACCCACCTGTTTCCACCGAAAAACCCTTCAGGGGATCGTTTGCAACAGTTTGGCACCATTTCTGAGTGAATTGCAGAACTTCAGATTTTTGCAGAAATTGTGACCGCGCGCCTTAGGGATTTTTTCAAAAAAAGTTGTTCAGACTTCGAGGGCTAACTCTGTTTCCCATGATAAATACCCACTTGTTTCCACCGAAAAACCCTTCAGGGGATTATTTGCAACAGTTTGGCACCATTTCTGAGTGAATTGCAGAAGGTCAGAAATTTTGAAGAAATTGTGACCGCGCGGCTTAGGGATTTTTTCAAAAAAACGTTGTTTAGACGTCGAGGGCTAATTCTGTTTCCGATGATAAATACCCTCCTGTTTCCACCGAAAAACCCTTCAGGGGATCGTTTGCAACAGTTTAGCACCATCTTTGAATGAATTGCAGAACGTCAGTTTTTTGCTGAAATTGTGACCGCGCGGCTTAGGGATTTTTTCAAAAAAAAATTGTTCAGACGTTGAGGTCTAATTCTGTTTCCCATGATAAATTCCAACCTGTTTCCACCGAAAAACCTTTCAGGGGATCGTTTGCAACAGTTTGGCACCATTTCTGAGTGAATTGCAGAACGTCAGATTTTGGCTGAAATTGTGACCGCACGGCTTAGGGATTTTTTCAAAAAAAGTTGTTCAGACGTAGAGGGCTAATTCTGTTTCCCATGATAAATACCCACCTGTTTCCACCGAAACAGCCTTCGGGGGATCGTTTGCAACAGTTTAGCACCATCTTTGAATGAATTGCAGAACGTCAGATTTTTGAAGAAATTGTGACCGCGCGGCTTACGGATTTTTTCAAAAAAAGTTGTTCAGACGTCGAGCGCTAATTCTGTTTCCGATGTTAAAAACCCACCTGTTTCCACCGAAAAACCTTTCAGGGGATAGTTTGCAACATTTTGGCACCATTTCTGAGTGAATTGCAGAACGTCAGAAATTTTGAAGACATTGTGACCGCGCGGCTTAGGGATTTTTTCAAAAAAAGTTGTTCAGATGTCGAGGGCTAATTCTGTTTCCGATGATAAATACCCACCTGTTTCCACCGAAAAACCCTTCAGGGGATTGTTTGCAACAGTTTGGCACCATTTCTGAGTGAATTGCAGAACGTCAGAAATTTTGAAGAAATTGTGACCGCGCGGCTTAGGGATTTTTTCAAAAAAAGTTGTTCAGACGTCGAGGGCTAATTCTGTTTCCCATGATAAATACCCACCTGTTTCCACCGAAAAAGCCTTCGGGGGATCGTTTGCAACAGTTTAGCACCATCTTTGAATGAATTGCAGAACGTCAGATTTTTGAAGAAATTGTGACCGCGCGGCTTACGGATTTTTTCAAAAAAAGTTGTTCAGATGTCGAGGGCTAATTCTGTTTCCGATGATAAATACCCACCTGTTTCCACCGAAAAACCCTTCAGGGGATCGTTTGCAACAGTTTAGACCATCTTTGAATAAATTGCAGAACGTCAGTTTTTTACTGAAATTGTGACCGCGCGGCTTAGGGATTTTTTCAAAAAAAATTGTTCAGACGTCGAGGTCTAATTCTGTTTCCCATGATAAATTCCCACCTGTTTCCACCGAAAAACCCTTTAGGGGATCGTTTGCAACAGTTTGGCACCATTTCTGAGTGAATTGCAAAGCGTCAGAAATTTTGAAGAAATTGTGACCGCGCGGCTTAGGGATTTTTTCAAAAAAAGTTGTTCGGACCTCGAGGGCTAATTCTGTCTCCGATGATAAATACCCACCTGTTTCCACCGAAAAACCCTTCAGGGGATCGTTTGCAACAGTTTGGCACCATTTCTGAGTGAATTGCAGAACTTCAGATTTTTGCAGAAATTGTGACCGCGCGGCTTAGGGATTTTTTCAAAAAAAGTTTTTCGGACTTCGAGGGCTAACTCTGTTTCCCATGATAAATACCCACTTGTTTCCACCGAAAAACCCTTCAGGGGATTGTTTGCAACAGTTTGGCACCATTTCTGAGTGAATTGCAGAACCTCAGAAATTTTGAAGAAATTGTGACCGCGCGGCTTAGGGATTTTTTCAAAAAACGTTGTTTAGACGTCGAGGGCTAATTCTGTTTCCGATGATAAATACCCTCCTGTTTCCACCGAAAAACCCTTCAGGGGATCGTTTGCAACAGTTTAGCACCATCTTTGAATGAATTGCAGAACGTCAGTTTTTTGCTGAAATTGTGACCGCGCGGCTTAGGGATTTTTTCAAAAAAAAATTGTTCAGACGTTGAGGTCTAATTCTGTTTCCCATGATAAATTCCCACCTGTTTCCACCGAAAAACCTTTCAGGGGATCGTTTGCAACAGTTTGGCACCATTTCTGAGTGAATTACAGAACGTCAGATTTTGGCTGAAATTGTGACCGCGCGGCTTAGGGATTTTTTCAAAAAAAGTTGTTCAGACGTAGAGGGCTAATTCTGTTTCCCATGATAAATACCCACCTGTTTCCACCGAAACAGCCTTCAGGGGATCGTTTGCAACAGTTTAGCACCATTTCTGAGTGAATTGCAAAACGTCAGAAATTTTGAAGAAATTGTGACCGCGCGGCTTAGGGATTTTTTCAAAAAAAGTTGTTCGGACCTCGAGGGCTAATTCTGTCTCCGATGATAAATACCCACCTGTTTCCACCGAAAAACCCTTCAGGGGATCGTTTGCAACAGTTTGGCACCATTTCTGAGTGAATTGCAGAACTTCAGATTTTTGCAGAAATTGTGACCGCGCGCCTTAGGGATTTTTTCAAAAAAAGTTGTTCAGACTTCGAGGGCTAACTCTGTTTCCCATGATAAATACCCACTTGTTTCCACCGAAAAACCCTTCAGGGGATTATTTGCAACAGTTTGGCACCATTTCTGAGTGAATTGCAGAAGGTCAGAAATTTTGAAGAAATTGTGACCGCGCGGCTTAGGGATTTTTTCAAAAAACGTTGTTTAGACGTCGAGGGCTAATTCTGTTTCCGATGATAAATACCCTCCTGTTTCCACCGAAAAACCCTTCAGGGGATCGTTTGCAACAGTTTAGCACCATCTTTGAATGAATTGCAGAACGTCAGTTTTTTGCTGAAATTGTGACCGCGCGGCTTAGGGATTTTTTCAAAAAAAAATTGTTCAGACGTTGAGGTCTAATTCAGTTTCCCATGATAAATTCCAACCTGTTTCCACCGAAAAACCTTTCAGGGGATCGTTTGCAACAGTTTGGCACCATTTCTGAGTGAATTGCAGAACGTCAGATTTTGGCTGAAATTGTGACCGCGCGGCTTAGGGATTTTTTCAAAAAAAGTTGTTCAGACATAGAGGGCTAATTCTGTTTCCCATGATAAATACCCACCTGTTTCCACCGAAACAGCCTTCAGGGGATCGTTTGCAACAGTTTAGCACCATCTTTGAATGAATTGCAGAACGTCAGATTTTTGAAGAAATTGTGACTGCGCGGCTTAGGGATTTTTTCAAAAAAAGTTGTTCAGACGTCGAGGGCTAATTCTGTTTCCGATGATAAATACCCACCTGTTTCCACCGAAAAACCTTTCAGGGGATCGTTTGCAACAGTTTGGCACCATTTCTGTGTGAATTGCAGAACGTCAGAAATTTTGAAGAAATTGTGACCGCGCGGCTTAGGGATTTTTTCAAAAAAAGTTGTTCAGACGTCGAGCGCTAATTCTGTTTCCGATGTTAAAAACCCACCTGTTTCCACCGAAAAACCTTTCAGGGGATCGTTTGCAACATTTTGGCACCATTTCTGAGTGAATTGCAGAACGTCAGAAATTTTGAAGACATTGTGACCGCGCGGCTTAGGGATTTTTTCAAAAAAAGTTGTTCAGATGTCGAGGGCTAATTCTGTTTCCGATGATAAATACCCACCTGTTTCCACCGAAAAACCCTTCAGGGGATTGTTTGCAACAGTTTGGCACCATTTCTGAGTGAATTGCAGAACGTCAGAAATTTTGAAGAAATTGTGACCGCGCGGCTTAGGGATTTTTTCAAAAAAAGTTGTTCAGACGTCGAGGGCTAATTCTGTTTCCCATGATAAATACCCACCTGTTTCCACCGAAAAAGCCTTCAGGGGATCGTTTGCAACAGTTTAGCACCATCTTTGAATGAATTGCAGAACGTCAGATTTTTGAAGAAATTGTGACCGCGCGGCTTACGGATTTTTTCAAAAAAAGTTGTTCAGATGTCGAGGGCTAATTCTGTTTCCGATGATAAATACCCACCTGTTTCCACCGAAAAACCCTTCAGGGGATCGTTTGCAACAGTTTAGACCATCTTTGAATAAATTGCAGAACGTCAGTTTTTTACTGAAATTGTGACCGCGCGGCTTAGGGATTTTTTCAAAAAAAATTGTTCAGACGTCGAGGTCTAATTCTGTTTCCCATGATAAATTCCCACCTGTTTCCACCGAAAAACCCTTTAGGGGATCGTTTGCAACAGTTTGGCACCATTTCTGAGTGAATTGCAAAACGTCAGAAATTTTGAAGAAATTGTGACCGCGCGGCTTAGGGATTTTTTCAAAAAAAGTTGTTCGGACCTCGAGGGCTAATTCTGTCTCCGATGATAAATACCCACCTGTTTCCACCGAAAAACCCTTCAGGGGATCGTTTGCAACAGTTTGGCACCATTTCTGAGTGAATTGCAGAACTTCAGATTTTTGCAGAAATTGTGACCGCGCGGCTTAGGGATTTTTTCAAAAAAAGTTGTTCAGACTTCGAGGGCTAACTCTGTTTCCCATGATAAATACCCACTTGTTTCCACCGAAAAACCCTTCAGGGGATTTTTTGCAACAGTTTGGCACCATTTCTGAGTAAATTGCAGAACCTCAGAAATTTTGAAGAAATTGTGACCGCGCGGCTTAGGGATTTTTTCAAAAAACGTTGTTTAGACGTCGAGGGCTAATTCTGTTTCCGATGATAAATACCCTCCTGTTTCCACCGAAAAACCCTTCAGGGGATCGTTTGCAACAGTTTAGCACCATCTTTGAATGAATTGCAGAACGTCAGTTTTTTGCTGAAATTGTGACCGCGCGGCTTAGGGATTTTTTCAAAAAAAAATTGTTCAGACGTTGAGGTCTAATTCTGTTTCCCATGATAAATTCCCACCTGTTTCCACCGAAAAACCTTTCAGGGGATCGTTTGCAACAGTTTGGCACCATTTCTGAGTGAATTGCAGAACGTCAGATTTTGGCTGAAATTGTGACCGCGCGGCTTAGGGATTTTTTCAAAAAAAGTTGTTCAGACGTAGAGGGCTAATTCTGTTTCCCATGATAAATTCCCACCTGTTTCCACCGAAAAACCCTTTAGGGGATCGTTTGCAACAGTTTGGCACCATTTCTGAGTGAATTGCAAAACGTCAGAAATTTTGAAGAAATTGTGACGGCGCAGCTTAGGGATTTTTTCAAAAAAAGTTGTTCGGACCTCGAGGGCTAATTCTGTCTCCGATGATAAATACCCACCTGTTTCCACCGAAAAACCCTTCAGGGGATCGTTTGCAACAGTTTGGCACCATTTCTGAGTGAATTGCAGAACTTCAGATTTTTGCAGAAATTGTGACCGCGCGGCTTAGGGATTTTTTCAAAAAAAGTTGTTTAGACGTCGAGGGCTAATTCTGTTTCCGATGATAAAAACCCTCCTGTTTCCACCGAAAAACCCTTCAGGGGATCGTTTGCAACAGTTTAGCACCATCTTTGAATGAATTGCAGAACGTCAGTTTTTTGCTGAAATTGTGACCGCGCGGCTTAGGGATTTTTTCAAAAAAAAATTGTTCAGACGTTGAGGTCTAATTCTGTTTCCCATGATAAATTCCCACCTGTTTCCACCGAAAAACCTTTCAGGGGATCGTTTGCAACAATTTGGCACCATTTCTGAGTGAATTGCAGAATGTCAGATTTTGGCTGAAATTGTGACCGCGCGGCTTAGGGATTTTTTCAAAAAAAGTTGTTCAGACGTAGAGGGCTAATTCTGTTTCCCATGATAAATACCCACCTGTTTCCACCGAAACAGCCTTCAGGGGATCGTTTGCAACAGTTTAGCACCATCTTTGAATGAATTGCAGAACGTCAGATTTTTGAAGAAATTGTGACTGCGCGGCTTAGGGATTTTTTCAAAAAAAGTTGTTCAGACTTCGAGGGCTAATTCTGTTTCCGATGATAAATACCCACCTGTTTCCACCGAAAAACCTTTCAGGGGATCGTTTGCAACATTTTGGCACCATTTCTGAGTGAATTGCAGAACGTCAGAAATTTTGAAGAAATTGTGACCGCGCGGCTTAGGGATTTTTTCAAAAAAAGTTGTTCAGACGTCGAGCGCTAATTCTGTTTCCGATGTTAAAAACCCACTTGTTTCCACCGAAAAACCCTTCAGGGGATTATTTGCAACAGTTTGGCACCATTTCTGAGTGAATTGCAGAAGGTCAGAAATTTTGAAGAAATTGTGACCGCGCGGCTTAGGGATTTTTTAAAAAAAAAAATGTTCAGACGTTGAGGTCTAATTCTGTTTCCCATGATAAATTCCAACCTGTTTCCACCGAAAAACCTTTCAGGGGATCGTTTGCAACAGTTTGGCACCATTTCTGAGTGAATTGCAGAACGTCAGATTTTGGCTGAAATTGTGACCGCGCGGCTTAGGGATTTTTTCAAAAAAAGTTGTTCAGACGTAGAGGGCTAATTCTGTTTCCCATGATAAATACCCACCTGTTTCCACCGAAACAGCCTTCAGGGGATCGTTTGCAACAGTTTAGCACCATCTTTGAATGAATTGCAGAACGTCAGATTTTTGAAGAAATTGTGACTGCGCGGCTTAGGGATTTTTTCAAAAAAAGTTGTTCAGACGTCGAGGGCTAATTCTGTTTCCGATGATAAATACCCACCTGTTTCCACCGAAAAACCTTTCAGGGGATCGTTTGCAACAGTTTGGCACCATTTCTGAGTGAATTGCAGAACGTCAGAAATTTTGAAGAAATTGTGACCGCGCGGCTTAGGGATTTTTTCAAAAAAAGTTGTTCAGACGTCGAGCGCTAATTCTGTTTCCGATGTTAAAAACCCACCTGTTTCCACCGAAAAACCTTTCAGGGGATCGTTTGCAACATTTTGGCACCATTTCTGAGTGAATTGCAGAACGTCAGAAATTTTGAAGACATTGTGACCGCGCGGCTTAGGGATTTTTTCAAAAAAAGTTGTTCAGATGTCGAGGGCTAATTCTGTTTCCGATGATAAATACCCACCTGTTTCCACCGAAAAACCCTTCAGGGGATTGTTTGCAACAGTTTGGCACCATTTCTGAGTGAATTGCAGAACGTCAGAAATTTTGAAGAAATTGTGACCGCGCGGCTTAGGGATTTTTTCAAAAAAAGTTGTTCAGACGTCGAGGGCTAATTCTGTTTCCCATGATAAATACCCACCTGTTTCCACCGAAAAAGCCTTCAGGGGATCGTTTGCAACAGTTTAGCACCATCTTTGAATGAATTGCAGAACGTCAGATTTTTGAAGAAATTGTGACCGCGCGGCTTACGGATTTTTTCAAAAAAAGTTGTTCAGATGTCGAGGGCTAATTCTGTTTCCGATGATAAATACCCACCTGTTTCCACCGAAAAACCCTTCAGGGGATCGTTTGCAACAGTTTAGACCATCTTTGAATAAATTGCAGAACGTCAGTTTTTTACTGAAATTGTGACCGCGCGGCTTAGGGATTTTTTCAAAAAAAATTGTTCAGACGTCGAGGTCTAATTCTGTTTCCCATGATAAATTCCCACCTGTTTCCACCGAAAAACCCTTTAGGGGATCGTTTGCAACAGTTTGGCACCATTTCTGAGTGAATTGCAAAACGTCAGAAATTTTGAAGAAATTGTGACCGCGCGGCTTAGGGATTTTTTCAAAAAAAGTTGTTCGGACCTCGAGGGCTAATTCTGTCTCCGATGATAAATACCCACCTGTTTCCACCGAAAAACCCTTCAGGGGATCGTTTGCAACAGTTTGGCACCATTTCTGAGTGAATTGCAGAACTTCAGATTTTTGCAGAAATTGTGACCGCGCGGCTTAGGGATTTTTTCAAAAAAAGTTGTTCAGACTTCGAGGGCTAACTCTGTTTCCCATGATAAATACCCACTTGTTTCCACCGAAAAACCCTTCAGGGGATTGTTTGCAACAGTTTGGCACCATTTCTGAGTAAATTGCAGAACCTCAGAAATTTTGAAGAAATTGTGACCGCGCGGCTTAGGGATTTTTTCAAAAAACGTTGTTTAGACGTCGAGGGCTAATTCTGTTTCCGATGATAAATACCCTCCTGTTTCCACCGAAAAACCCTTCAGGGGATCGTTTGCAACAGTTTAGCACCACCTTTGAATGAATTGCAGAACGTCAGTTTTTTGCTGAAATTGTGACCGCGCGGCTTAGGGATTTTTTCAAAAAAAAATTGTTCAGACGTTGAGGTCTAATTCTGTTTCCCATGATAAATTCCCACCTGTTTCCACCGAAAAACCTTTCAGGGGATCGTTTGCAACAGTTTGGCACCATTTCTGAGTGAATTGCAGAACGTCAGATTTTGGCTGAAATTGTGACCGCGCGGCTTAGGGATTTTTTCAAAAAAAGTTGTTCAGACGTAGAGGGCTAATTCTGTTTCCCATGATAAATACCCACCTGTTTCCACCGAAACAGCCTTCAGGGGATCGTTTGCAACAGTTTAGCACCATCTTTGAATGAATTGCAGAACGTCAGATTTTTGAAGAAATTGTGACTGCGCGGCTTAGGGATTTTTTCAAAAAAAGTTGTTCAGACGTCGAGGGCTAATTCTGTTTCCGATGATAAATACCCACCTGTTTCCACCGAAAAACCTTTCAGGGGATCGTTTGCAACAGTTTGGCACCATTTCTGAGTGAATTGCAGAACGTCAGAAATTTTGAAGAAATTGTGACCGCGCGGCTTAGGGATTTTTTCAAAAAAAGTTGTTCAGACGTCGAGCGCTAATTCTGTTTCCGATGTTAAAAACCCACCTGTTTCCACCGAAAAACCTTTCAGGGGATCGTTTGCAACATTTTGGCACCATTTCTGAGTGAATTGCAGAACGTCAGAAATTTTGAAGACATTGTGACCGCGCGGCTTAGGGATTTTTTCAAAAAAAGTTGTTCAGATGTCGAGGGCTAATTCTGTTTCCGATGATAAATACCCACCTGTTTCCACCGAAAAACCCTTCAGGGGATTGTTTGCAACAGTTTGGCACCATTTCTGAGTGAATTGCAGAACGTCAGAAATTTTGAAGAAATTGTGACCGCGCGGCTTAGGGATTTTTTCAAAAAAAGTTGTTCAGACGTCGAGGGCTAATTCTGTTTCCCATGATAAATACCCACCTGTTTCCACCGAAAAAGCCTTCAGGGGATCGTTTGCAACAGTTTAGCACCATCTTTGAATGAATTGCAGAACGTCAGATTTTTGAAGAAATTGTGACCGCGCGGCTTACGGATTTTTTCAAAAAAAGTTGTTCAGATGTCGAGGGCTAATTCTGTTTCCGATGATAAATACCCACCTGTTTCCACCGAAAAACCCTTCAGGGGATCGTTTGCAACAGTTTAGACCATCTTTGAATAAATTGCAGAACGTCAGTTTTTTACTGAAATTGTGACCGCGCGGCTTAGGGATTTTTTCAAAAAAAATTGTTCAGACGTCGAGGTCTAATTCTGTTTCCCATGATAAATTCCCACCTGTTTCCACCGAAAAACCCTTTAGGGGATCGTTTGCAACAGTTTGGCACCATTTCTGAGTGAATTGCAAAACGTCAGAAATTTTGAAGAAATTGTGACCGCGCGGCTTAGGGATTTTTTCAAAAAAAGTTGTTCGGACCTCGAGGGCTAATTCTGTCTCCGATGATAAATACCCACCTGTTTCCACCGAAAAACCCTTCAGGGGATCGTTTGCAACAGTTTGGCACCATTTCTGAGTGAATTGCAGAACTTCAGATTTTTGCAGAAATTGTGACCGCGCGGCTTAGGGATTTTTTCAAAAAAAGTTGTTCAGACTTCGAGGGCTAACTCTGTTTCCCATGATAAATACCCACTTGTTTCCACCGAAAAACCCTTCAGGGGATTGTTTGCAACAGTTTGGCACCATTTCTGAGTAAATTGCAGAACCTCAGAAATTTTGAAGAAATTGTGACCGCGCGGCTTAGGGATTTTTTCAAAAAACGTTGTTTAGACGTCGAGGGCTAATTCTGTTTCCGATGATAAATACCCTCCTGTTTCCACCGAAAAACCCTTCAGGGGATCGTTTGCAACAGTTTAGCACCACCTTTGAATGAATTGCAGAACGTCAGTTTTTTGCTGAAATTGTGACCGCGCGGCTTAGGGATTTTTTCAAAAAAAAATTGTTCAGACGTTGAGGTCTAATTCTGTTTCCCATGATAAATTCCCACCTGTTTCCACCGAAAAACCTTTCAGGGGATCGTTTGCAACAGTTTGGCACCATTTCTGAGTGAATTGCAGAACGTCAGATTTTGGCTGAAATTGTGACCGCGCGGCTTAGGGATTTTTTCAAAAAAAGTTGTTCAGACGTAGAGGGCTAATTCTGTTTCCCATGATAAATACCCACCTGTTTCCACCGAAACAGCCTTCAGGGGATCGTTTGCAACAGTTTAGCACCATCTTTGAATGAATTGCAGGACGTCAGATTTTTGAAGAAATTGTGACTGCGCGGCTTAGGGATTTTTTCAAAAAAAGTTGTTCAGACGTCGAGCGCTAATTCTGTTTCCGATGTTAAAAACCCACCTGTTTCCACCGAAAAACCTTTCAGGGGATCGTTTGCAACATTTTGGCACCATTTCTGAGTGAATTGCAGAACGTCAGAAATTTTGAAGACATTGTGACCGCGCGGCTTAGGGATTTTTTCAAAAAAAGTTGTTCAGATGTCGAGGGCTAATTCTGTTTCCGATGATAAATACCCACCTGTTTCCACCGAAAAACCCTTCAGGGGATCGTTTGCAACAGTTTAGACCATCTTTGAATAAATTGCAGAACGTCAGTTTTTTACTGAAATTGTGACCGCGCGGCTTAGGGATTTTTTCAAAAAAAATTGTTCAGACGTCGAGGTCTAATTCTGTTTCCCATGATAAATTCCCACCTGTTTCCACCGAAAAACCCTTTAGGGGATCGTTTGCAACAGTTTGGCACCATTTCTGAGTGAATTGCAAAACGTCAGAAATTTTGAAGAAATTGTGACGGCGCAGCTTAGGGATTTTTTCAAAAAAAGTTGTTCGGACCTCGAGGGCTAATTCTGTCTCCGATGATAAATACCCACCTGTTTCCACCGAAAAACCCTTCAGGGGATCGTTTGCAACAGTTTGGCACCATTTCTGAGTGAATTGCAGAACTTCAGATTTTTGCAGAAATTGTGACCGCGCGGCTTAGGGATTTTTTCAAAAAAAGTTGTTCAGACTTCGAGGGCTAACTCTGTTTCCCATGATAAATACCCACTTGTTTCCACCGAAAAACCCTTCAGGGGATTGTTTGCAACAGTTTGGCACCATTTCTGAGTGAATTGCAGAACCTCATAAATTTTGAAGAAATTGTGACCGCGCGGCTTAGGGATTTTTTCAAAAAACGTTGTTTAGACGTCGAGGGCTAATTCTGTTTCCGATGATAAAAACCCTCCTGTTTCCACCGAAAAACCCTTCAGGGGATCGTTTGCAACAGTTTAGCACCATCTTTGAATGAATTGCAGAACGTCAGTTTTTTGCTGAAATTGTGACCGCGCGGCTTAGGGATTTTTTCAAAAAAAAATTGTTCAGACGTTGAGGTCTAATTCTGTTTCCCATGATAAATTCCCACCTGTTTCCACCGAAAAACCTTTCAGGGGATCGTTTGCAACAATTTGGCACCATTTCTGAGTGAATTGCAGAATGTCAGATTTTGGCTGAAATTGTGACCGCGCGGCTTAGGGATTTTTTCAAAAAAAGTTGTTCAGACGTAGAGGGCTAATTCTGTTTCCCATGATAAATACCCACCTGTTTCCACCGAAACAGCCTTCAGGGGATCGTTTGCAACAGTTTAGCACCATCTTTGAATGAATTGCAGAACGTCAGATTTTTGAAGAAATTGTGACTGCGCGGCTTAGGGATTTTTTCAAAAAAAGTTGTTCAGACGTCGAGGGCTAATTCTGTTTCCGATGATAAATACCCACCTGTTTCCACCGAAAAACCTTTCAGGGGATCGTTTGCAACATTTTGGCACCATTTCTGAGTGAATTGCAGAACGTCAGAAATTTTGAAGAAATTGTGACCGCGCGGCTTAGGGATTTTTTCAAAAAAAGTTGTTCAGACGTCGAGCGCTAATTCTGTTTCCGATGTTAAAAACCCAGCTGTTTCCACCGAAAAACCTTTCAGGGGATCGTTTGCAACATTTTGGCACCATTTCTGAGTGAATTGCAGAACGTCAGAAATTTTGGAGACATTGTAACCGCGCGGCTTAGGGATTTTTTCAAAAAAAGTTGTTCAGATGTCGAGGGCTAATTCTGTTTCCGATGATAAATACCCACCTGTTTCCACCGAAAAACCCTTCAGGGGATTGTTTGCAACAGTTTGGCACCATTTCTGAGTGAATTGCAGAACGTCAGAAATTTTGAAGAAATTGTGACCGCGCGGCTTAGGGATTTTTTAAAAAAAAGTTGTTCAGACGTCGAGGTCTAATTCTGTTTCCCATGATAAATTCCCACCTGTTTCCACCGAAAAAGCCTTTAGGGGATCGTTTGCAACAGTTTGGCACCATTTCTGAGTGAATTGCAAAACGTCAGAAATTTTGAAGAAATTGTAACCGCGCGGCTTAGGGATTTTTTCAAAAAAAGTTGTTCGGACCTCGAGGGCTAATTCTGTCTCCGATGATAAATACCCACCTGTTTCCACCGAAAAACCCATCAGGGGATCGTTTGCAACAGTTTGGCACCATTTCTGAGTGAATTGCAGAACTTCAGATTTTTGCAGAAATTGTGACCGCGCGGCTTAGGGATTTTTTCAAAAAAAGTTGTTCAGACTTCGAGGGCTAACTCTGTTTCCCATGATAAATATCCACTTGTTTCCACCGAAAAACCCTTCAGGGGATTGTTTGCAACAGTTTGGCACCATTTCTGAGTGAATTGTAGAACGTCAGAAATTTTGAAGAAATTGTGACCGCGCGGCTTAGGGATTTTTTCAAAAAACGTTGTTCAGACGTCGAGGGCTAATTCTGTTTCCCATGATAAATACCCACCTGTTTGCACCGAAAAAGCCTTCAGGGAATCGTTTGCAACAGTTTAGCACCATCTTTGAATGAATTGCAGAACGTTAGATTTTTGAAGAAATTGTGACCGCGCGGCTTAGGGATTTTTTCAAAAAAAAGTTGTTCAGACGTCGAGGGCTAATTCTGTTTCCGATGATAAATACCCACCTGTTTCCACCGAAAAACCTTTCAGGGGATCGTTTGCAACAGTTTGGCACCATTTCTGAGTGAATTGCAGAACGTCTGAAATTTTGAAGAAATTGTGACCGCGCGGCTTAGGGATTTTTTCAAAAAACGTTGTTCAGACGTCGAGGGCTAATTCTGTTTCCCATGATAAATACCCACCTGTTTGCACCGAAAAAGCCTTCAGGGAATCGTTTGCAACAGTTTAGCACCATCTTTGAATGAATTGCAGAACGTCAGAAATTTTGAAGACATTGTGACCGCGCGGCTTAGGGATTTTTTCAAAAAAAGTTTTTCAGATGTCGAGGGCTAATTCTGTTTCCGATGATAAATACCCACCTGTTTCCACCGAAAAACCCTTCAGGGGATCGTTTGCAACAGTTTAGCACCATCTTTGAATGAATTGCAGAACGTCAGTTTTTTACTGAAATTGTGAACGCGCGGCTTAGGGATTTTTTCAAAAAAAAATGTTCAGACGTCGAGGTCTAATTCTGTTTCCCATGATAAATTCCCACCTGTTTCCACCGAAAAACCCTTCAGGGGATCGTTTGCAACAGTTTGGCACCATTTCTGAGTGAATTGCAAAACGTCAGAAATTTTGCAGAAATTGTGACCGCGCGGCTTAGGGATTTTTTCAAAAAAAGTTGTTCAGACTTCGAGGGCTAACTCTGTTTCCCATGATAAATACCCACTTGTTTCCACCGAAAAACCCTTCAGGGGATTGTTTGCAACAGTTTGGCACCATTTCTGAGTGAATTGCAGAACTTCAGATTTTTGCAGAAATTGTGACCGCGCGGCTTAGGGATTTTTTCAAAAAAAGTTGTTCAGACGTCGAGGGCTAATTCTGTTTCCCATGATAAATACCCACCTGTTTCCACCGAAAAAGCCTTCAGGGGATCGTTTGCAACAGTTTAGCACCATCTTTGAATGAACTGCAGAACGTCAGATTTTTGCTGAAATTGTGACCGCGCGGCTTAGGGATTTTTTCAAAAAAAGTTGTTCAGATGTCGAGGGCTAATTCTGTTTCCGATGATAAATACCCACCTGTTTCCACCGAAAAACCTTTCAGGGGATCGTTTGCAACAGTTTGGCACCATTTCTGAGTGAATTGCAGAACGTCAGATTTTGGCTAAAATTGTGACCGCGCGGTTTAGGGATTTTTTCAAAAAAGGTTGTTCAGACGTAGAGGGCTAATTCTGTTTCCCGTGATAAATACCCACCTGTTTCCACCGAAAAATCCTTCAGGGGATCGTTTGCAACAGTTTAGCACCATCTTTGAATGAATTGCAGAACGTCAGATTTTTAAGAAATTGTGACCGCGCGGCTTAGGGAGTTTTTCAAAAAAAATTGTCCAGACGTCGAGGGCTAATTCTGTTTCGCATGATAAATACCCACCTGTTTCCACCGAAAAAGCCTTCAGGGGATCGTTTGCAACAGTTTGGCACCATCTTTGAATGAATTGCAGAACGTCAGATTTTTGCTGAAATTGTGACCGCGCGGCTTAGGGATTTTTTCAAAAAAAGTTGTTCAGACGTCGAGGGCTAATTCTGTTTCCGATGATAAATACCCACCTGTTTCCACCGAAAAACCTTTCAGGGGATCGTTTGCAAGAGTTTGGCACCATTTCTGCGTGAATTGCAGAACGTCAGAAATTTTGAAGACATTGTGACCGCGCGGCTTAGGGATTTTTTCAAAAAAAGTTGTTCAGATGTCGAGGGCTAATTCTGTTTCCGATGATAAATACCCACCTGTTTCCACCGAAAAACCCTTCAGGGGATCGTTTGCAACAGTTTAGCACCATCTTTGAATGAATTGCAGAACGTCAGTTTTTTGCTGAAATTGTGACCGCGCGGCTTAGGGATTTTTTCAAAAAAAATTGTTCAGCCGTCAAGGTCTAATTCTGTTTCCCATGATAAATTCCCACCTGTTTCCACCGAAAAACCCTTCAGGGGATCGTTTGCAACAGTTTGCACCATTTCTGAGTGAATTGCAAAACGTCAGAAATTTTGAAGAAATTGTGACCGTGCGGCTTAGGCATTTTTTCAAAAAAAGTTGTTCGGACCTCGAGGGCTAATTCTGTCTCCGATGATAAATACCCACCTGTTTCCACCGAAAAACCCTTCAGGGGATCGTTTGCAACAGTTTGGCACCATTTCTGAGTGAATTGCAGAACTTCAGATTTTTGCAGAAATTGTGACCGCGCGGCTTAGGGATTTTTTCAAAAAAAGTTGTTCAGACTTCGAGGGCTAATTCTGTTTCCCATGATAAATACACACCTGTTTCCACTGAAAAACCCTTCAGGGGATTGTTTGCAACAGTTTGGAACCATTTCTGAGTGAATTGCAGAACGTCAGAAATTTTGAAGAAATTGTGACCGCGCGGCTTAGGGATTTTTTCAAAAAAAGTTGTTCAGACGTCGAGGGCTAATTCTGTTTCCCATGATAAATACCCACCTGTTTCCACCGAAAAACCTTTCAGGGGATCGTTTGCAACATTTTGGCACCATTTCTGATTGAATTGCTGAACGTCAGAAATTTTGAAGAAATTGTGACCGCGCGGCTTAGGGATTTTTTCAAAAAAAGTTGTTCAGACGTCGAGGGCTAATTCTGTTTCCCATGATAAATACCCACCTGTTTCCACCTAAAAACCTTTCAGGGGATCGTTTGCAACAGTTTGGCACCATTTCTGAGTGAATTGCAGAACGTCAGACTTTGGCTGAAATTGTGACCGCGCGGCTTAGGGATTTTTTCAAAAAAAGTTGTTCAGATGTCGAGGGCTAATTCTGTTTCCGATGATAAATACCCACCTGTTTCCACCGAAAAACCCTTCAGGGGATTGTTTGCAACAGTTTGGCACCATTTCTGAGTGAATTGCAGAACGTCAGAAATTTTGAAGAAATTGTGACCGCGCGGTTTAGGGATTTTTTCAAAAAAGGTTGTTCAGACGTAGAGGGCTAATTCTGTTTCCCGTGATAAATACCCACCTGTTTCCACCGAAAAATCCTTCAGGGGATCGTTTGCAACAGTTTAGCACCATCTTTGAATGAATTGCAGAACGTCAGATTTTTAAGAAATTGTGACCGCGCGGCTTAGGGAGTTTTTCAAAAAAAATTGTCCAGACGTCGAGGGCTAATTCTGTTTCGCATGATAAATACCCACCTGTTTCCACCGAAAAAGCCTTCAGGGGATCGTTTGCAACAGTTTGGCACCATCTTTGAATGAATTGCAGAACGTCAGATTTTTGCTGAAATTGTGACCGCGCGGCTTAGGGATTTTTTCAAAAAAAGTTGTTCAGACGTCGAGGGCTAATTCTGTTTCCGATGATAAATACCCACCTGTTTCCACCGAAAAACCTTTCAGGGGATCGTTTGCAAGAGTTTGGCACCATTTCTGCGTGAATTGCAGAACGTCAGAAATTTTGAAGACATTGTGACCGCGCGGCTTAGGGATTTTTTCAAAAAAAGTTGTTCAGATGTCGAGGGCTAATTCTGTTTCCGATGATAAATACCCACCTGTTTCCACCGAAAAACCCTTCAGGGGATCGTTTGCAACAGTTTAGCACCATCTTTGAATGAATTGCAGAACGTCAGTTTTTTGCTGAAATTGTGACCGCGCGGCTTAGGGATTTTTTCAAAAAAAATTGTTCAGCCGTCAAGGTCTAATTCTGTTTCCCATGATAAATTCCCACCTGTTTCCACCGAAAAACCCTTCAGGGGATCGTTTGCAACAGTTTGCACCATTTCTGAGTGAATTGCAAAACGTCAGAAATTTTGAAGAAATTGTGACCGTGCGGCTTAGGCATTTTTTCAAAAAAAGTTGTTCGGACCTCGAGGGCTAATTCTGTCTCCGATGATAAATACCCACCTGTTTCCACCGAAAAACCCTTCAGGGGATCGTTTGCAACAGTTTGGCACCATTTCTGAGTGAATTGCAGAACTTCAGATTTTTGCAGAAATTGTGACCGCGCGGCTTAGGGATTTTTTCAAAAAAAGTTGTTCAGACTTCGAGGGCTAATTCTGTTTCCCATGATAAATACACACCTGTTTCCACTGAAAAACCCTTCAGGGGATTGTTTGCAACAGTTTGGAACCATTTCTGAGTGAATTGCAGAACGTCAGAAATTTTGAAGAAATTGTGACCGCGCGGCTTAGGGATTTTTTCAAAAAAAGTTGTTCAGACGTCGAGGGCTAATTCTGTTTCCCATGATAAATACCCACCTGTTTCCA
The DNA here is from genome assembly GCF_964234715.1 of Podarcis melisellensis. Taxonomy (NCBI): domain Eukaryota; kingdom Metazoa; phylum Chordata; class Lepidosauria; order Squamata; family Lacertidae; genus Podarcis; species Podarcis melisellensis. Next base: position 22,403 of record NW_028113119.1, on the reverse strand, counting down.
CCGAAAAACCTTTCAGGGGATCGTTTGCAACATTTTGGCACCATTTCTGATTGAATTGCTGAACGTCAGAAATTTTGAAGAAATTGTGACCGCGCGGCTTAGGGATTTTTTCAAAAAAAGTTGTTCAGACGTCGAGGGCTAATTCTGTTTCCCATGATAAATACCCACCTGTTTCCACCTAAAAACCTTTCAGGGGATCGTTTGCAACAGTTTGGCACCATTTCTGAGTGAATTGCAGAACGTCAGACTTTGGCTGAAATTGTGACCGCGCGGCTTAGGGATTTTTTCAAAAAAAGTTGTTCAGATGTCGAGGGCTAATTCTGTTTCCGATGATAAATACCCACCTGTTTCCACCGAAAAACCCTTCAGGGGATTGTTTGCAACAGTTTGGCACCATTTCTGAGTGAATTGCAGAACGTCAGAAATTTTGAAGAAATTGTGACCGCGCGGCTTAGGGATTTTTTCAAAAAAAGTTGTTCAGACGTCGAGGGCTAATTCTGTTTCCCATGATAAATACCCACCTGTTTCCACCGAAAAAGCCTTCAGGGGATCGTTTGCAACAGTTTAGCACCATCTTTGAATGAATTGCAGAACGTCAGATTTTTGAAGAAATTGTGACCGCGCGGCTTACGGATTTTTTCAAAAAAAGTTGTTCAGATGTCGAGGGCTAATTCTGTTTCCGATGATAAATACCCACCTGTTTCCACCGAAAAACCCTTCAGGGGATCGTTTGCAACAGTTTAGACCATCTTTGAATAAATTGCAGAACGTCAGTTTTTTACTGAAATTGTGACCGCGCGGCTTAGGGATTTTTTCAAAAAAAATTGTTCAGACGTCGAGGTCTAATTCTGTTTCCCATGATAAATTCCCACCTGTTTCCACCGAAAAACCCTTTAGGGGATCGTTTGCAACAGTTTGGCACCATTTCTGAGTGAATTGCAAAACGTCAGAAATTTTGAAGAAATTGTGACCGCGCGGCTTAGGGATTTTTTCAAAAAAAGTTGTTCGGACCTCGAGGGCTAATTCTGTCTCCGATGATAAATACCCACCTGTTTCCACCGAAAAACCCTTCAGGGGATCGTTTGCAACAGTTTGGCACCATTTCTGAGTGAATTGCAGAACTTCAGATTTTTGCAGAAATTGTGACCGCGCGGCTTAGGGATTTTTTCAAAAAAAGTTGTTCAGACTTCGAGGGCTAACTCTGTTTCCCATGATAAATACCCACTTGTTTCCACCGAAAAACCCTTCAGGGGATTGTTTGCAACAGTTTGGCACCATTTCTGAGTGAATTGCAGAACCTCAGAAATTTTGAAGAAATTGTGACCGCGCGGCTTAGGGATTTTTTCAAAAAACGTTGTTTAGACGTCGAGGGCTAATTCTGTTTCCGATGATAAATACCCTCCTGTTTCCAACGAAAAACCCTTCAGGGGATCGTTTGCAACAGTTTAGCACCATCTTTGAATGAATTGCAGAACGTCAGTTTTTTGCTGAAATTGTGACCGCGCGGCTTAGGGATTTTTTCAAAAAAAAATTGTTCAGACGTTGAGGTCTAATTCTGTTTCCCATGATAAATTCCCACCTGTTTCCACCGAAAAACCTTTCAGGGGATCGTTTGCAACAGTTTGGCACCATTTCTGAGTGAATTGCAGAACGTCAGATTTTGGCTGAAATTGTGACCGCGCGGCTTAGGGATTTTTTCAAAAAAAGTTGTTCAGACGTAGAGGGCTAATTCTGTTTCCCATGATAAATACCCACCTGTTTCCACCGAAACAGCCTTCAGGGGATCGTTTGCAACAGTTTAGCACCATCTTTGAATGAATTGCAGAACGTCAGATTTTTGAAGAAATTGTGACTGCGCGGCTTAGGGATTTTTTCAAAAAAAGTTGTTCAGACGTCGAGTGCTAATTCTGTTTCCGATGTTAAAAACCCACCTGTTTCCACCGAAAAACCTTTCAGGGGATCGTTTGCAACATTTTGGCACCATTTCTGAGTGAATTGCAGAACGTCAGAAATTTTGAAGACATTGTGACCGCGCGGCTTAGGGATTTTTTCAAAAAAAGTTGTTCAGATGTCGAGGGCTAATTCTGTTTCCGATGATAAATACCCACCTGTTTCCACCGAAAAACCCTTCAGGGGATCGTTTGCAACAGTTTAGACCATCTTTGAATAAATTGCAGAACGTCAGTTTTTTACTGAAATTGTGACCGCGCGGCTTAGGGATTTTTTCAAAAAAAATTGTTCAGACGTCGAGGTCTAATTCTGTTTCCCATGATAAATTCCCACCTGTTTCCACCGAAAAACCCTTTAGGGGATCGTTTGCAACAGTTTGGCACCATTTCTGAGTGAATTGCAAAACGTTAGAAATTTTGAAGAAATTGTGACGGCGCAGCTTAGGGATTTTTTCAAAAAAAGTTGTTCGGACCTCGAGGGCTAATTCTGTCTCCGATGATAAATACCCACCTGTTTCCACCGAAAAACCCTTCAGGGGATCGTTTGCAACAGTTTGGCACCATTTCTGAGTGAATTGCAGAACTTCAGATTTTTGCAGAAATTGTGACCGCGCGGCTTAGGGATTTTTTCAAAAAAAGGTGTTCAGACTTCGAGGGCTAACTCTGTTTCCCATGATAAATACCCACTTGTTTCCACCGAAAAACCCTTCAGGGGATTGTTTGCAACAGTTTGGCACCATTTCTGAGTGAATTGCAGAACCTCATAAATTTTGAAGAAATTGTGACCGCGCGGCTTAGGGATTTTTTCAAAAAACGTTGTTTAGACGTCGAGGGCTAATTCTGTTTCCGATGATAAAAACCCTCCTGTTTCCACCGAAAAACCCTTCAGGGGATCGTTTGCAACAGTTTAGCACCATCTTTGAATGAATTGCAGAACGTCAGTTTTTTGCTGAAATTGTGACCGCGCGGCTTAGGGATTTTTTCAAAAAAAAATTGTTCAGACGTTGAGGTCTAATTCTGTTTCCCATGATAAATTCCCACCTGTTTCCACCGAAAAACCTTTCAGGGGATCGTTTGCAACAATTTGGCACCATTTCTGAGTGAATTGCAGAATGTCAGATTTTGGCTGAAATTGTGACCGCGCGGCTTAGGGATTTTTTCAAAAAAAGTTGTTCAGACGTAGAGGGCTAATTCTGTTTCCCATGATAAATACCCACCTGTTTCCACCGAAACAGCCTTCAGGGGATCGTTTGCAACAGTTTAGCACCATCTTTGAATGAATTGCAGAACGTCAGATTTTTGAAGAAATTGTGACTGCGCGGCTTAGGGATTTTTTCAAAAAAAGTTGTTCAGACGTCGAGGGCTAATTCTGTTTCCGATGATAAATACCCACCTGTTTCCACCGAAAAACCTTTCAGGGGATCGTTTGCAACATTTTGGCACCATTTCTGAGTGAATTGCAGAACGTCAGAAATTTTGAAGAAATTGTGACCGCGCGGCTTAGGGATTTTTTCAAAAAAAGTTGTTCAGACGTCGAGCGCTAATTCTGTTTCCGATGTTAAAAACCCAGCTGTTTCCACCGAAAAACCTTTCAGGGGATCGTTTGCAACATTTTGGCACCATTTCTGAGTGAATTGCAGAACGTCAGAAATTTTGGAGACATTGTAACCGCGCGGCTTAGGGATTTTTTCAAAAAAAGTTGTTCAGATGTCGAGGGCTAATTCTGTTTCCGATGATAAATACCCACCTGTTTCCACCGAAAAACCCTTCAGGGGATTGTTTGCAACAGTTTGGCACCATTTCTGAGTGAATTGCAGAACGTCAGAAATTTTGAAGAAATTGTGACCGCGCGGCTTAGGGATTTTTTAAAAAAAAGTTGTTCAGACGTCGAGGTCTAATTCTGTTTCCCATGATAAATTCCCACCTGTTTCCACCGAAAAAGCCTTTAGGGGATCGTTTGCAACAGTTTGGCACCATTTCTGAGTGAATTGCAAAACGTCAGAAATTTTGAAGAAATTGTAACCGCGCGGCTTAGGGATTTTTTCAAAAAAAGTTGTTCGGACCTCGAGGGCTAATTCTGTCTCCGATGATAAATACCCACCTGTTTCCACCGAAAAACCCTTCAGGGGATCGTTTGCAACAGTTTGGCACCATTTCTGAGTGAATTGCAGAACTTCAGATTTTTGCAGAAATTGTGACCGCGCGGCTTAGGGATTTTTTCAAAAAAAGTTGTTCAGACTTCGAGGGCTAACTCTGTTTCCCATGATAAATACCCACTTGTTTCCACCGAAAAACCCTTCAGGGGATTGTTTGCAACAGTTTGGCACCATTTCAGAGTGAATTGCAGAACCTCAGAAATTTTGAAGAAATTGTGACCGCGCGGCTTAGGGATTTTTTCAAAAAACGTTGTTTAGACGTCGAGGGCTAATTCTGTTTCCGATGATAAATACCCTCCTGTTTCCACCGAAAAACCCTTCAGGGGATCGTTTGCAACAGTTTAGCACCATCTTTGAATGAATTGCAGAACGTCAGTTTTTTGCTGAAATTGTGACCGCGCGGCTTAGGGATTTTTTCAAAAAAAAATTGTTCAGACGTTGAGGTCTAATTCTGTTTCCCATGATAAATTCCCACCTGTTTCCACCGAAAAACCTTTCAGGGGATCGTTTGCAACAGTTTGGCACCATTTCTGAGTGAATTGCAGAACGTCAGATTTTGGCTGAAATTGTGACCGCGCGGCTTAGGGATTTTTTCAAAAAAAGTTGTTCAGACGTAGAGGGCTAATTCTGTTTCCCATGATAAATACCCACCTGTTTCCACCGAAACAGCCTTCAGGGGATCGTTTGCAACAGTTTAGCACCATCTTTGAATGAATTGCAGAACGTCAGATTTTTGAAGAAATTGTGACTGCGCGGCTTAGGGATTTTTTCAAAAAAAGTTGTTCAGACGTCGAGTGCTAATTCTGTTTCCGATGTTAAAAACCCACCTGTTTCCACCGAAAAACCTTTCAGGGGATCGTTTGCAACATTTTGGCACCATTTCTGAGTGAATTGCAGAACGTCAGAAATTTTGAAGACATTGTGACCGCGCGGCTTAGGGATTTTTTCAAAAAAAGTTGTTCAGATGTCGAGGGCTAATTCTGTTTCCGATGATAAATACCCACCTGTTTCCACCGAAAAACCCTTCAGGGGATCGTTTGCAACAGTTTAGACCATCTTTGAATAAATTGCAGAACGTCAGTTTTTTACTGAAATTGTGACCGCGCGGCTTAGGGATTTTTTCAAAAAAAATTGTTCAGACGTCGAGGTCTAATTCTGTTTCCCATGATAAATTCCCACCTGTTTCCACCGAAAAACCCTTTAGGGGATCGTTTGCAACAGTTTGGCACCATTTCTGAGTGAATTGCAAAACGTCAGAAATTTTGAAGAAATTGTGACGGCGCAGCTTAGGGATTTTTTCAAAAAAAGTTGTTCGGACCTCGAGGGCTAATTCTGTCTCCGATGATAAATACCCACCTGTTTCCACCGAAAAACCCTTCAGGGGATCGTTTGCAACAGTTTGGCACCATTTCTGAGTGAATTGCAGAACTTCAGATTTTTGCAGAAATTGTGACCGCGCGGCTTAGGGATTTTTTCAAAAAAAGGTGTTCAGACTTCGAGGGCTAACTCTGTTTCCCATGATAAATACCCACTTGTTTCCACCGAAAAACCCTTCAGGGGATTGTTTGCAACAGTTTGGCACCATTTCTGAGTGAATTGCAGAACCTCATAAATTTTGAAGAAATTGTGACCGCGCGGCTTAGGGATTTTTTCAAACAACGTTGTTTAGACGTCGAGGGCTAATTCTGTTTCCGATGATAAAAACCCTCCTGTTTCCACCGAAAAACCCTTCAGGGGATCGTTTGCAACAGTTTAGCACCATCTTTGAATGAATTGCAGAACGTCAGTTTTTTGCTGAAATTGTGACCGCGCGGCTTAGGGATTTTTTCAAAAAAAAATTGTTCAGACGTTGAGGTCTAATTCTGTTTCCCATGATAAATTCCCACCTGTTTCCACCGAAAAACCTTTCAGGGGATCGTTTGCAACAGTTTGGCACCATTTCTGAGTGAATTGCAGAACGTCAGATTTTAGCTGAAATTGTGACCGCGCGGCTTAGGGATTTTTTCAAAAAAAGTTGTTCAGACGTAGAGGGCTAATTCTGTTTCCCATGATAAATACCCACCTGTTTCCACCGAAACAGCCTTCAGGGGATCGTTTGCAACAGTTTAGCACCATCTTTGAATGAATTGCAGAACGTCAGATTTTTGAAGAAATTGTGACTGCGCGGCTTAGGGATTTTTTCAAAAAAAGTTGTTCAGACGTCGAGTGCTAATTCTGTTTCCGATGTTAAAAACCCACCTGTTTCCACCGAAAAACCTTTCAGGGGATCGTTTGCAACATTTTGGCACCATTTCTGAGTGAATTGCAGAACGTCAGAAATTTTGAAGACATTGTGACCGCGCGGCTTAGGGATTTTTTCAAAAAAAGTTGTTCAGATGTCGAGGGCTAATTCTGTTTCCGATGATAAATACCCACCTGTTTCCACCGAAAAACCCTTCAGGGGATCGTTTGCAACAGTTTAGACCATCTTTGAATAAATTGCAGAACGTCAGTTTTTTACTGAAATTGTGACCGCGCGGCTTAGGGATTTTTTCAAAAAAAATTGTTCAGACGTCGAGGTCTAATTCTGTTTCCCATGATAAATTCCCACCTGTTTCCACCGAAAAACCCTTTAGGGGATCGTTTGCAACAGTTTGGCACCATTTCTGAGTGAATTGCAAAACGTCAGAAATTTTGAAGAAATTGTGACGGCGCAGCTTAGGGATTTTTTCAAAAAAAGTTGTTCGGACCTCGAGGGCTAATTCTGTCTCCGATGATAAATACCCACCTGTTTCCACCGAAAAACCCTTCAGGGGATCGTTTGCAACAGTTTGGCACCATTTCTGAGTGAATTGCAGAACTTCAGATTTTTGCAGAAATTGTGACCGCGCGGCTTAGGGATTTTTTCAAAAAAAGGTGTTCAGACTTCGAGGGCTAACTCTGTTTCCCATGATAAATACCCACTTGTTTCCACCGAAAAACCCTTCAGGGGATTGTTTGCAACAGTTTGGCACCATTTCTGAGTGAATTGCAGAACCTCATAAATTTTGAAGAAATTGTGACCGCGCGGCTTAGGGATTTTTTCAAAAAACGTTGTTTAGACGTCGAGGGCTAATTCTGTTTCCGATGATAAAAACCCTCCTGTTTCCACCGAAAAACCCTTCAGGGGATCGTTTGCAACAGTTTAGCACCATCTTTGAATGAATTGCAGAATGTCAGATTTTGGCTGAAATTGTGACCGCGCGGCTTAGGGATTTTTTCAAAAAAAGTTGTTCAGACGTAGAGGGCTAATTCTGTTTCCCATGATAAATACCCACCTGTTTCCACCGAAACAGCCTTCAGGGGATCGTTTGCAACAGTTTAGCACCATCTTTGAATGAATTGCAGAACGTCAGATTTTTGAAGAAATTGTGACTGCGCGGCTTAGGGATTTTTTCAAAAAAAGTTGTTCAGACGTCGAGGGCTAATTCTGTTTCCGATGATAAATACCCACCTGTTTCCACCGAAAAACCTTTCAGGGGATCGTTTGCAACATTTTGGCACCATTTCTGAGTGAATTGCAGAACGTCAGAAATTTTGAAGAAATTGTGACCGCGCGGCTTAGGGATTTTTTCAAAAAAAGTTGTTCAGACGTCGAGCGCTAATTCTGTTTCCGATGTTAAAAACCCAGCTGTTTCCACCGAAAAACCTTTCAGGGGATCGTTTGCAACATTTTGGCACCATTTCTGAGTGAATTGCAGAACGTCAGAAATTTTGGAGACATTGTAACCGCGCGGCTTAGGGATTTTTTCAAAAAAAGTTGTTCAGATGTCGAGGGCTAATTCTGTTTCCGATGATAAATACCCACCTGTTTCCACCGAAAAACCCTTCAGGGGATTGTTTGCAACAGTTTGGCACCATTTCTGAGTGAATTGCAGAACGTCAGAAATTTTGAAGAAATTGTGACCGCGCGGCTTAGGGATTTTTTAAAAAAAAGTTGTTCAGACGTCGAGGTCTAATTCTGTTTCCCATGATAAATTCCCACCTGTTTCCACCGAAAAAGCCTTTAGGGGATCGTTTGCAACAGTTTGGCACCATTTCTGAGTGAATTGCAAAACGTCAGAAATTTTGAAGAAATTGTAACCGCGCGGCTTAGGGATTTTTTCAAAAAAAATTGTTCGGACCTCGAGGGCTAATTCTGTCTCCGATGATAAATACCCACCTGTTTCCACCGAAAAACCCTTCAGGGGATCGTTTGCAACAGTTTGGCACCATTTCTGAGTGAATTGCAGAACTTCAGATTTTTGCAGAAATTGTGACCGCGCGGCTTAGGGATTTTTTCAAAAAAAGTTGTTCAGACTTCGAGGGCTAACTCTGTTTCCCATGATAAATATCCACTTGTTTCCACCGAAAAACCCTTCAGGGGATTGTTTGCAACAGTTTGGCACCATTTCTGAGTGAATTGTAGAACGTCAGAAATTTTGAAGAAATTGTGACCGCGCGGCTTAGGGATTTTTTCAAAAAACGTTGTTCAGACGTCGAGGGCTAATTCTGTTTCCCATGATAAATACCCACCTGTTTGCACCGAAAAAGCCTTCAGGGAATCGTTTGCAACAGTTTAGCACCATCTTTGAATGAATTGCAGAACGTTAGATTTTTGAAGAAATTGTGACCGCGCGGCTTAGGGATTTTTTCAAAAAAAAGTTGTTCAGACGTCGAGGGCTAATTCTGTTTCCGATGATAAATACCCACCTGTTTCCACCGAAAAACCCTTCAGGGGATCGTTTGCAACAGTTTGGCACCATTTCTGAGTGAATTGCAGAACGTCTGAAATTTTGAAGAAATTGTGACCGCGCGGCTTAGGGATTTTTTCAAAAAAAGTTGTTCAGACGTCAAGCGCTAATTCTGTTTCCGATGTTAAAAACCCACCTGTTTCCACCGAAAAACCTTTCAGGGGATCGTTTGCAACATTTTGGCACCATTTCTGAGTGAATTGCAGAACGTCAGAAATTTTGAAGACATTGTGACCGCGCGGCTTAGGGATTTTTTCAAAAAAAGTTTTTCAGATGTCGAGGGCTAATTCTGTTTCCGATGATAAATACCCACCTGTTTCCACCGAAAAACCCTTCAGGGGATCGTTTGCAACAGTTTAGCACCATCTTTGAATGAATTGCAGAACGTCAGTTTTTTACTGAAATTGTGAACGCGCGGCTTAGGGATTTTTTCAAAAAAAAATGTTCAGACGTCGAGGTCTAATTCTGTTTCCCATGATAAATTCCCACCTGTTTCCACCGAAAAACCCTTCAGGGGATCGTTTGCAACAGTTTGGCACCATTTCTGAGTGAATTGCAGAACGTCAGAAATTTTGGAGACATTGTAACCGCGCGGCTTAGGGATTTTTTCAAAAAAAGTTGTTCAGATGTCGAGGGCTAATTCTGTTTCCGATGATAAATACCCACCTGTTTCCACCGAAAAACCCTTCAGGGGATTGTTTGCAACAGTTTGGCACCATCTTTGAATGAATTGCAGAACGTCAGATTTTTGAAGAAATTGTGACTGCGCGGCTTAGGGATTTTTTCAAAAAAAGTTGTTCAGACGTCGAGGGCTAATTCTGTTTCCGATGATAAATACCCACCTGTTTCCACCGAAAAACCTTTCAGGGGATCGTTTGCAACATTTTGGCACCATTTCTGAGTGAATTGCAGAACGTCAGAAATTTTGAAGAAATTGTGACCGCGCGGCTTAGGGATTTTTTCAAAAAAAGTTGTTCAGACGTCGAGCGCTAATTCTGTTTCCGATGTTAAAAACCCAGCTGTTTCCACCGAAAAACCTTTCAGGGGATCGTTTGCAACATTTTGGCACCATTTCTGAGTGAATTGCAGAACGTCAGAAATTTTGGAGACATTGTAACCGCGCGGCTTAGGGATTTTTTCAAAAAAAGTTGTTCAGATGTCGAGGGCTAATTCTGTTTCCGATGATAAATACCCACCTGTTTCCACCGAAAAACCCTTCAGGGGATTGTTTGCAACAGTTTGGCACCATTTCTGAGTGAATTGCAGAACGTCAGAAATTTTGAAGAAATTGTGACCGCGCGGCTTAGGGATTTTTTTAAAAAAAGTTGTTCAGACGTCGAGGTCTAATTCTGTTTCCCATGATAAATTCCCACCTGTTTCCACCGAAAAAGCCTTTAGGGGATCGTTTGCAACAGTTTGGCACCATTTCTGAGTGAATTGCAAAACGTCAGAAATTTTGAAGAAATTGTAACCGCGCGGCTTAGGGATTTTTTCAAAAAAAGTTGTTCGGACCTCGAGGGCTAATTCTGTCTCCGATGATAAATACCCACCTGTTTCCACCGAAAAACCCTGCAGGGGATCGTTTGCAACAGTTTGGCACCATTTCTGAGTGAATTGCAGAACTTCAGATTTTTGCAGAAATTGTGACCGCGCGGCTTAGGGATTTTTTCAAAAAAAAGTTGTTCAGACTTCGAGGGCTAACTCTGTTTCCCATGATAAATATCCACTTGTTTCCACCGAAAAACCCTTCAGGGGATTGTTTGCAACAGTTTGGCACCATTTCTGAGTGAATTGTAGAACGTCAGAAATTTTGAAGAAATTGTGACCGCGCGGCTTAGGGATTTTTTAAAAAAAAGTTGTTCAGACGTCGAGGTCTAATTCTGTTTCCCATGATAAATTCCCACCTGTTTCCACCGAAAAAGCCTTTAGGGGATCGTTTGCAACAGTTTGGCACCATTTCTGAGTGAATTGCAAAACGTCAGAAATTTTGAAGAAATTGTAACCGCGCGGCTTAGGGATTTTTTCAAAAAAAATTGTTCGGACCTCGAGGGCTAATTCTGTCTCCGATGATAAATACCCACCTGTTTCCACCGAAAAACCCTTCAGGGGATCGTTTGCAACAGTTTGGCACCATTTCTGAGTGAATTGCAGAACTTCAGATTTTTGCAGAAATTGTGACCGCGCGGCTTAGGGATTTTTTCAAAAAAAGTTGTTCAGACTTCGAGGGCTAACTCTGTTTCCCATGATAAATATCCACTTGTTTCCACCGAAAAACCCTTCAGGGGATTGTTTGCAACAGTTTGGCACCATTTCTGAGTGAATTGTAGAACGTCAGAAATTTTGAAGAAATTGTGACCGCGCGGCTTAGGGATTTTTTCAAAAAACGTTGTTCAGACGTCGAGGGCTAATTCTGTTTCCCATGATAAATACCCACCTGTTTGCACCGAAAAAGCCTTCAGGGAATCGTTTGCAACAGTTTAGCACCATCTTTGAATGAATTGCAGAACGTTAGATTTTTGAAGAAATTGTGACCGCGCGGCTTAGGGATTTTTTCAAAAAAAAGTTGTTCAGACGTCGAGGGCTAATTCTGTTTCCGATGATAAATACCCACCTGTTTCCACCGAAAAACCTTTCAGGGGATCGTTTGCAACAGTTTGGCACCATTTCTGAGTGAATTGCAGAACGTCTGAAATTTTGAAGAAATTGTGACCGCGCGGCTTAGGGATTTTTTCAAAAAAAGTTGTTCAGACGTCAAGCGCTAATTCTGTTTCCGATGTTAAAAACCCACCTGTTTCCACCGAAAAACCTTTCAGGGGATCGTTTGCAACATTTTGGCACCATTTCTGAGTGAATTGCAGAACGTCAGAAATTTTGAAGACATTGTGACCGCGCGGCTTAGGGATTTTTTCAAAAAAAGTTTTTCAGATGTCGAGGGCTAATTCTGTTTCCGATGATAAATACCCACCTGTTTCCACCGAAAAACCCTTCAGGGGATCGTTTGCAACAGTTTAGCACCATCTTTGAATGAATTGCAGAACGTCAGTTTTTTACTGAAATTGTGAACGCGCGGCTTAGGGATTTTTTCAAAAAAAAATGTTCAGACGTCGAGGTCTAATTCTGTTTCCCATGATAAATTCCCACCTGTTTCCACCGAAAAACCCTTCAGGGGATCGTTTGCAACAGTTTGGCACCATTTCTGAGTGAATTGCAGAACGTCAGAAATTTTGGAGACATTGTAACCGCGCGGCTTAGGGATTTTTTCAAAAAAAGTTGTTCAGATGTCGAGGGCTAATTCTGTTTCCGATGATAAATACCCACCTGTTTCCACCGAAAAACCCTTCAGGGGATTGTTTGCAACAGTTTGGCACCATCTTTGAATGAATTGCAGAACATCAGATTTTTGAAGAAATTGTGACTGCGCGGCTTAGGGATTTTTTCAAAAAAAGTTGTTCAGACGTCGAGGGCTAATTCTGTTTCCGATGATAAATACCCACCTGTTTCCACCGAAAAACCTTTCAGGGGATCGTTTGCAACATTTTGGCACCATTTCTGAGTGAATTGCAGAACGTCAGAAATTTTGAAGAAATTGTGACCGCGCGGCTTAGGGATTTTTTCAAAAAAAGTTGTTCAGACGTCGAGCGCTAATTCTGTTTCCGATGTTAAAAACCCAGCTGTTTCCACCGAAAAACCTTTCAGGGGATCGTTTGCAACATTTTGGCACCATTTCTGAGTGAATTGCAGAACGTCAGAAATTTTGGAGACATTGTAACCGCGCGGCTTAGGGATTTTTTCAAAAAAAGTTGTTCAGATGTCGAGGGCTAATTCTGTTTCCGATGATAAATACCCACCTGTTTCCACCGAAAAACCCTTCAGGGGATTGTTTGCAACAGTTTGGCACCATTTCTGAGTGAATTGCAGAACGTCAGAAATTTTGAAGAAATTGTGACCGCGCGGCTTAGGGATTTTTTAAAAAAAAGTTGTTCAGACGTCGAGGTCTAATTCTGTTTCCCATGATAAATTCCCACCTGTTTCCACCGAAAAAGCCTTTAGGGGATCGTTTGCAACAGTTTGGCACCATTTCTGAGTGAATTGCAAAACGTCAGAAATTTTGAAGAAATTGTAACCGCGCGGCTTAGGGATTTTTTCAAAAAAAGTTGTTCGGACCTCGAGGGCTAATTCTGTCTCCGATGATAAATACCCACCTGTTTCCACCGAAAAACCCTTCAGGGGATCGTTTGCAACAGTTTGGCACCATTTCTGAGTGAATTGCAGAACTTCAGATTTTTGCAGAAATTGTGACCGCGCGGCTTAGGGATTTTTTCAAAAAAAAGTTGTTCAGACTTCGAGGGCTAACTCTGTTTCCCATGATAAATATCCACTTGTTTCCACCGAAAAACCCTTCAGGGGATTGTTTGCAACAGTTTGGCACCATTTCTGAGTGAATTGTAGAACGTCAGAAATTTTGAAGAAATTGTGACCGCGCGGCTTAGGGATTTTTTCAAAAAACGTTGTTCAGACGTCGAGGGCTAATTCTGTTTCCCATGATAAATACCCACCTGTTTGCACCGAAAAAGCCTTCAGGGAATCGTTTGCAACAGTTTAGCACCATCTTTGAATGAATTGCAGAACGTTAGATTTTTGAAGAAATTGTGACCGCGCGGCTTAGGGATTTTTTCAAAAAAAAGTTGTTCAGACGTCGAGGGCTAATTCTGTTTCCGATGATAAATACCCACCTGTTTCCACCGAAAAACCTTTCAGGGGATCGTTTGCAACAGTTTGGCACCATTTCTGAGTGAATTGCACAACGTCTGAAATTTTGAAGAAATTGTGACCGCGCGGCTTAGGGATTTTTTCAAAAAAAGTTGTTCAGACGTCAAGCGCTAATTCTGTTTCCGATGTTAAAAACCCACCTGTTTCCACCGAAAAACCTTTCAGGGGATCGTTTGCAACATTTTGGCACCATTTCTGAGTGAATTGCAAAACGTCAGAAATTTTGCAGAAATTGTGACCGCGCGGCTTAGGGATTTTTTCAAAAAAAGTTGTTCAGACTTCGAGGGCTAACTCTGTTTCCCATTATAAATACCCACTTGTTTCCACCGAAAAACCCTTCAGGGGATTGTTTGCAACAGTTTGGCACCATTTCTGAGTGAATTGCAGAACTTCAGATTTTTGCAGAAATTGTGACCGCGCGGCTTAGGGATTTTTTCAAAAAAAGTTGTTCAGATGTCGAGGGCTAATTCTGTTTCCGATGATAAATACCCACCTGTTTCCACCGAAAAACCTTTCAGGGGATCGTTTGCAACAGTTTGGCACCATTTCTGAGTGAATTGCAGAACGTCAGATTTTGGCTAAAATTGTGACCGCGCGGTTTAGGGATTTTTTCAAAAAAGGTTGTTCAGACGTAGAGGGCTAATTCTGTTTCCCGTGATAAATACCCACCTGTTTCCACCGAAAAAGCCTTCAGGGGATCGTTTGCAACAGTTTAGCACCATCTTTGAATGAATTGCAGAACGTCAGATTTTTGAAGAAATTGTGACCGCGCGGCTTAGGGATTTTTTCAAAAAAAATTGTCCAGACGTCGAGGGCTAATTCTGTTTCGCATGATAAATACCCACCTGTTTCCACCGAAAAAGCCTTCAGGGGATCGTTTGCAACAGTTTGGCACCATCTTTGAATGAATTGCAGAATGTCACATTTTTGCTGAAATTGTGACCGCGCGGCTTAGGGATTTTTTCAAAAAAAGTTGTTCAGACGTCGAGGGCTAATTCTGTTTCCGATGATAAATACCCACCTGTTTCCACCGAAAAACCTTTCAGGGGATCGTTTGCAAGAGTTTGGCACCATTTCTGCGTGAATTGCAGAACGTCAGAAATTTTGAAGACATTGTGACCGCGCGGCTTAGGGATTTTTTCAAAAAAAGTTGTTCAGATGTCGAGGGCTAATTCTGTTTCCGATGATAAATACCCACCTGTTTCCACCGAAAAACCCTTCAGGGGATCGTTTGCAACAGTTTAGCACCATCTTTGAATGAATTGCAGAACGTCAGTTTTTTGCTGAAATTGTGACCGCGCGGCTTAGGGATTTTTTCAAAAAAAATTGTTCAGCCGTCAAGGTCTAATTCTGTTTCCCATGATAAATTCCCACCTGTTTCCACCGAAAAACCCTTCAGGGGATCGTTTGCAACAGTTTGGCACCATTTCTGAGTGAATTGCAAAACGTCAGAAATTTTGAAGAAATTGTGACCGTGCGGCTTAGGCATTTTTTCAAAAAAAGTTGTTCGGACCTCGAGGGCTAATTCTGTCTCCGATGATAAATACCCACCTGTTTCCACCGAAAAACCCTTCAGGGGATCGTTTGCAACAGTTTGGCACCATTTCTGAGTGAATTGCAGAACTTCAGATTTTTGCAGAAATTGTGACCGCGCGGCTTAGGGATTTTTTCAAAAAAAGTTGTTCAGACTTCGAGGGCTAATTCTGTTTCCCATGATAAATACACACCTGTTTCCACTGAAAAACCCTTCAGGGGATTGTTTGCAACAGTTTGGAACCATTTCTGAGTGAATTGCAGAACGTCAGAAATTTTGAAGAAATTGTGACCGCGCGGCTTAGGGATTTTTTCAAAAAAAGTTGTTCAGACGTCGAGGGCTAATTCTGTTTCCCATGATAAATACCCACCTGTTTCCACCGAAAAACCTTTCAGGGGATCGTTTGCAACATTTTGGCACCATTTCTGATTGAATTGCAGAACGTCAGAAATTTTGAAGAAATTGTGACCGCGCGGCTTAGGGATTTTTTCAAAAAAAGTTGTTCAGACGTCGAGGGCTAATTCTGTTTCCCATGATAAATACCCACCTGTTTCCACCTAAAAACCTTTCAGGGGATCGTTTGCAACAGTTTGGCACCATTTCTGAGTGAATTGCAGAACGTCAGACTTTGGCTGAAATTGTGACCGCGCGGCTTAGGGATTTTTTCAAAAAAAGTTGTTCAGACGTGGAGGGCTAATTCTGTTTCCCATGATAAATACCCACCTGTTTCCACCGAAAAAGCCTTCAGGGGATCGTTTGCAACAGTTTAGCACCATCTTTGAATGAATTGCAGAACGTCAGATTTTTGAAGAAATTGTGACCGCGCGGCTTAGGGATTTTTTCAAAAAAAGTTGTTCAGACATCAAGGGCTAATTCTGTTTCCGATGATAAATACCCACCTGTATCCACCGAAAAACCTTTCAGGGGATCGTTTGCAACAGTTTGGCACCATTTCTGAGTGAATTGCAGAACGTCAGAAATTTTGAAGAAATTGTGACCGCGCGGCTTAGGGATTTTTTCAAAAAAAGTTGTTCAGACGTCGAGCGCTAATTCTGTTTCCGATGTTAAAAACCCACCTGTTTCCACCGAAAAACCTTTCAGGGGATCGTTTGCAACATTTTGGCACCATTTCTGAGTAAATTGCAGAACGTCAGAAATTTTGAAGACATTGTGACAGCGCGGCTTAGGGATTTTTTCAAAAAAAGTTGTTCAGATGTTAGGGCTAATTCTGTTTCCGATGATAAATACCCTCCTGTTTCCACCGAAAAACCCTTCAGGGGATCGTTTGCAACAGTTTAGCACCATCTTTGAATGAATTGCAGAACGTCAGTTTTTTGCTGAAATTGTGACCGCGCGGCTTAGGGATTTTTTCAAAAAAAAATTGTTCAGACGTTGAGGTCTAATTCTGTTTCCCATGATAAATTCCCACCTGTTTCCACCGAAAAACCTTTCAGGGGATCGTTTGCAACATTTTGGCACCATTTCTGAGCGAATTGCAGAACGTCAGAAATTTTGAAGACATTGTGACCGCGCGGCTTAGGGATTTTTTCAAAAAAAGTTGTTCAGACGTCGAGCGCTAATTCTGTTTCCGATGTTAAAAACCCACCTGTTTCCACCGAAAAACCTTTCAGGGGATCGTTTGCAACATTTTGGCACCATTTCTGAGTGAATTGCAGAACGTCAGAAATTTTGAAGAAATTGTGACCGCGCGGCTTAGGGATTTTTTCAAAAAAAGTTGTTCAGATGTCGAGGGCTAATTCTGTTTCCGATGATAAATACCCTCCTGTTTCCACCGAAAAACCCTTTAGGGGATCGTTTGCAACAGTTTAGCACCATCTTTGAATGAATTGCAGAACGTCAGTTTTTTGCTGAAATTGTGACCGCGCGGCTTAGGGATTTTTTCAAAAAAAAATTGTTCAGACGTCGAGGTCTAATTCTTTTTCCCATGATAAATTCCCACCTGTTTCCACCGAAAAACCCTTCAGGGGATCGTTTGCAACAGTTTGGCACCATTTCTGAGTGAATTGCAAAACGTCAGAAATTTTGAAGAAATTGTGACTGCGCGGCTTAGGGATTTTTTCAAAAAAAGTTGTTCGGACCTCGAAGGCTAATTCTGCCTCCGATGATAAATACCCACCTGTTTCCACCGAAAAACCCTTCAGGGGATTGTTTGCAACAGTTTGGCACCATTTCTGAGTGAATTGCAGAACTTCAGATTTTTGCAGAAATTGTGACCACGCGGCTTAGGGATTTTTTCAAAAAAAGTTGTTCAGACTTCGAGGGCTAACTCTGTTTCCCAGGATAAATACCCACCTGTTTCCACCGAAAAACCCTTCAGGGGATTATTTGCAACAGTTTGGCACCATTTCTGAGTGAATTGCAGAACGTCAGAAATTTTGAAGAAATTGTGACCGCGCGGCTTAGGGATTTTTTCAAAAAAAGTTGTTCAGACGTCGAGGGCTAATTCTGTTTCCCATGATAAATACCCACCTGTTTCCACCGAAAAAGCCTTCAGGGGATCGTTTGCAACAGTTTAGCACCATCTTTGAATGAACTGCAGAACGTCAGATTTTTGCTGAAATTGTGACCGCGCGGCTTAGGGATTTTTTCAAAAAAAGTTGTTCAGATGTCGAGGGCTAATTCTGTATCCGATGATAAATACCCACCTGTTTCCACCGAAAAACCTTTCAGGGGATCGTTTGCAACAGTTTCGCACCATTTCTGAGTGAATTGCAGAACGTCAGATTTTGGCTGAAATTGTGACCGCGCGGCTTAGGGATTTTTTCAAAAAAAGTTGTTCCGACGTCGAGGGCTAATTCTGTTTCCCATGATAAATACCCACCTGTTTCCACCGAAAAAGCCTTCAGGGGATCGTTTGCAACAGTTTAGCACCATCTTTGAATGAATTGCAGAACGTCAGATTTTTGCTGAAATTGTGACCGCGCGGCTTAGGGATTTTTTCACAAAAAGTTGTTCAGACGTCGAGGGCTAATTCTGTTTCCGATGATAAATACCCACCTGTTTCCACCGAAAAACCTTTCAGGGGATCGTTTGCAACAGTTTGGCACCATTTCTGAGTGAATTGCAGAACGTCAGAAATTTTGAAGAAATTGTGACCGCGCGGCTTAGGGATTTTTTCAAAAAAAGTTATTCAGACGTAGAGGGCTAATTCTGTTTCCCATGATAAATACCCACCTGTTTCCACCGAAAAAGCCTTCAGGGGATCGTTTGCAACAGTTTAGCACCATCTTTGAATGAATTGCAGAACGTCAGATTTTTGAAGAAATTGTGACCGCGCGGCTTAGGGATTTTTTCAAAAAAAGTTGTTCAGACGTCGAGGGCTAATTCTGTTTCCCATGATAAATACCCACCTGTTTCCACCGAAAAAGCCTTCAGGGGATCGTTTGCAACAGTTTGGCACCATCTTTGAATGAATTGCAGAACGTCAGATTTTTGCTGAAATTGTGACCGTGCGGCATACGGTTTTTTTCAAAAAAAGTTGTTCAGACGTCAAGGGCTAATTCTGTTTCCGATGATAAATACCCACCTGTTTCCACCGAAAAACCTTTCAGGGGATTGTTTGCAACAGTTTGGCACCATTTCTGAGTGAATTGCAGAACGTCAGAAATTTTGAAGAAATTGTGACCGCGCGGCTTAGGGATTTTTTGAAAAAAAATTGTTCAGACGTCGAGGTCTAATTCTGTTTCCCATGATAAATTCCCACCTGTTTCCACCGAAAAACCCTTCAGGGGATCGTTTGCAACAGTTTGGCACCATTTCTGAGTGAATTGCAAAACGTCAGAAATTTTGAAGAAATTGTGACCGCGCGGCTTAGGGATTTTTTCAAAAAAAGTTGTTCGGACCTCGAGGGCTAATTCTGTCTCCGATGATAAATACCCACCTGTTTCCACCGAAAAACCCTTCAGGGGATCGTTTGCAACAGTTTGGCACCATTTCTGAGTGAATTGCAGAACTTCAGATTTTTGCAGAAATTGTGACCGCGCGGCTTAGGGATTTTTTCAAAAAAAAGTTCTTCAGACTTCGAGGGCTAATTCTGTTTCCCATGATAAATACACACCTGTTTCCACCGAAAAACCCTTCAGGGGATTGTTTGCAACAGTTTGGCATGATTTCTGAGTAAATGGCAGAACGTCAGAAATTTTGAAGAAATTGTGACCGCGCGGCTTAGGGATTTTTTCAAAAAAAGTTGTTCAGACGTCGAGGGCTAATTCTGTTTCCCATGATAAATACCCACCTGTTTCCACCGAAAAACCTTTCAGGGGATCGTTTGCAACATTTTGGCACCATTTCTGATTGAATTGCAGAACGTCAGAAATTTTGAAGAAATTGTGACCGCGCGGCTTAGGGATTTTTTCAAAAAAAGTTGTTCAGACGTCGAGGGCTAATTCTGTTTCCCATGATAAATACCCACCTGTTTCCACCGAAAAACCTTTCAGGGGATCGTTTGCAACAGTTTGGCACCATTTCCGAGTGAATTGCAGAACGTCAGACTTTGGCTGAAATTGTGACCGCGCGGCTTAGGGATTTTTTCAAAAAAAGTTGTTCAGACGTAGAGGGCTAATTCTGTTTCCCATGATAAATTCCCACCTGTTTCCACCGAAAAACCCTTCAGGGGATCGTTTGCAACAGTTTGGCACCATTTCTGAGTGAATTGCAAAACGTCAGAAATTTTGAAGAAATTGTGACCGCGCGGCTTAGGGATTTTTTCAAAAAAAGTTCTTCGGACCTCGAGGGCTAATTCTGTCTCCGATGATAAATACCCACCTGTTTCCACCGAAAAACCCTACAGGGGATTGTTTGCAACAGTTTGGCACCATTTCTGAGTGAATTGCAGAACTTCAGATTTTTGCAGAAATTGTGACCGCGCGGCTTAGGGATTTTTTCAAAAAAAGTTGTTCAGACGTCGAGGGCTAATTCTGTTTCCCATGATAAATACCCTCCTGTTTCTACCGAAAAAGCCTTCAGGGGATCGTTTGCAACAGTTCAGCACCATCTTTGAATGAACTGCAGAACGTCAGATTTTTGCTGAAATTGTGACCGCGCGGCTTAGGGATTTTTTTAAAAAAAAGTTGTTCAGATGTCGAGGGCTAATTCTGTTTCCGATGATAAATACCCACCTGTTTCCACCGAAAAACCTTTCAGGGGATCGTTTGCAACAGTTTGGCACCATTTCTGAGTGAATTGCAGAACGTCAGAAATTTTGAAGAAATTGTGACCGCGCGGCTTAGGGATTTTTTCAAAAAAAGTTGTTCATACGTCGAGCGCTAATTCTTTTTCCGATGTTAAAAACCCACCTGTTTCCACCGAAAAACCTTTCAGGGGATCGTTTGCAACATTTTAGCACCATTTCTGAGTGAATTGTAGAACGTCAGAAATTTTGAAGACATTGTGACCGCGCGGCTTAGGGATTTTTTCAAAAAAAGTTGTTCAGATGTCGAGGGCTAATTCTGTTTCCGATGATAAATACCCACCTGTTTCCACCGAAAAACCCTTCAGGGGATCGTTTGCAACAGTTTAGCACCATCTTTGAATGAATTGCAGAACGTCAGTTTTTTGCTGAAATTGTGACCGCGCGGCTTAGGGATTTTTTCAAAAACAATTGTTCAGACGTCGAGGTCTAATTCTGTTTCCCGTGATAAATTCCCACCTGTTTCCACCCAAAAACCCTTCAGGGGATCGTTTGCAACAGTTTGGCACCATTTCTGAGTGAATTGCAGAACGTCAGAAATTTTGAAGAAAGTGTGACCGCGCGGCTTAGCGATTTTTTCAAAAAAAGTTGTTCGGACCTCGAGGGCTAATTCTGTTTCCGATGATAAATACCCACCTGTTTCCACCGAAAAACCCTTCAGGGGATCGTTTGCAACAGTTTGGCACCATTTCTGAGTGAATTGCAGAACGTCAGATTTTTGCTGAAATTGTGACCGCGCGGCTTAGGGATTTTTTCAAAAAAAGTTGTTCAGACTTCGAGCGCTAATTCTGTTTCCCATGATAAATACCCACCTGTTTCCACCGAAAAACCCTTCAGGGGATCGTTTGCAACAGTTTGGCACCATTTCTGAGTGAATTGCAGAACGTCAGAAATTTTGAAGAAATTGTGACCGCGCGGCTTAGGGATTTTTTCAAAAAAAGTTGTTCGGACCTCGAGGGCTAATTCTGTCTCCGATGATAAATACCCACCTGTTTCCACCGAAAAACCCTTCAGGGGATCGTTTGCAACAGTTTGGCACCATTTCTGAGTGAATTGCAGAACGTCAGATTTTGGCTGAAATTGTGACCGCGCGGCTTAGGGATTTTTTCAAAAAAAGTTGTTCGGACCTCGAGGGCTAATTTTGTTTCCGATGATAAATACCCACCTGTTTCCACCGAAAAAGCCTTCAGGGGATCGTTTGCAACAGTTTAGCACCATCTTTGAATGAACTGCAGAACGTCAGATTTTTGCTGAAATTGTGACCAAGCGGCTTAGGGATTTTTTCAAAAAAAGTTGTTCAGATGTCGAGGGCTAATTCTGTTTCCGATGATAAATACCCACCTGTTTCCACCGAAAAACCTTTCAGGGGATCGTTTGCAACAGTTTGGCACCATTTCTGAGTGAATTGCAGAACGTCAGATTTTGGCTGAAATTGTGACCGCGCGGCTTAGGGATTTTTTCAAAAAAAGTTGTTCAGACGTAGAGGGCTAATTCTGTTTCCCATGATAAATACCCACCTGTTTCCACCGAAAAAGCCTTCAGGGGATCGTTTGCAACAGTTTGGCACCATCTTTGAATGAATTGCAGAACGTCAGATTTTTGCTGAAATTGTGACCGCGCGGTTTAGGGATTTTTTCAAAAAAAAGTTGTTCAGATGTCGAGGGCTAATTCTGTTTCCGATGATAAATACCCACCTGTTTCCACCGAAAAAGCCTTCAGGGGATCATTTGCAACAGTTTAGCACCATCTTTGAATGAATTGCAGAACGTCAGATTTTTGCTGAAATTGTGACCGCGCGGCTTAGGGATTTTTTCAAAAAAAGTTGTTCAGACGTCGAGGGCTAATTCTGTTTCCCATGATAAATACCCACCTGTTTCCACCGAAAAAGCCTTCAGGGGATCGTTTGCAACAGTTTGGCACCATCTTTGAATGAATTGCAGAACGTCAGATTTTTGCTGAAATTGTGACCGCGCGGCTTAGGGATTTTTTCAAAAAAAGTTCTTCAGACGTCGAGGGCTAATTCTGTTTCCGATG